>NW_004955417.1:3941860-3943308 GCF_000276665.1 Chinchilla lanigera
TTAAATCTGTATAACAGTTTTGGGAGTATGGCCATTTTCACAACGTTGGTTCTTCCTATCCATGAGCAGGGGATATTGTTCCATTTTCTGATATCCTCTTTGATCTATTTTTTTCAGAGTGCTCTAATTTTCAATATATACATCTTTTATACCCTTTGTTAGATTAATTCCTAGGTATTTCATTTTCTTTGGGTGCTATTGTGAAGGGTGTAGTTTCCCTAATTTCTCTCTCAGTTTGTTGTTTGTGTACAGGAATGCTATTGATTTTTGAGTGTTGAATTTGTATCCAGCAACACTAAAATTTGGTAATTAAATCTAGAAGTCTCTTGGTGGAGTTTTTGGGGTCTTCCATGTAGAGTATCATGTCATCTGTGAGTATGATAATTTAACTTCTTCCTTTCCTATTCTTATTCCTTTTGCTTCTCTCTCTTATCTAATTGCTCTAGCTAATATTTCCAGAACTATATTGAATAGGAGTGGAAGAGGTGGATATCCTTGTCTTGTTCCTGATTTTATAGTAAAAACTTGCAGTTTTTGTCCACTTAGTATGATGTTGGTTGTTAATTTGTCATAGATGGCTCTTACCAGAGTGAGGTAAACACCATCTTTTCCAATTTTCTGTAGGGCTTGTATCATGAATGAGTGCTGGCCTTTATCAAAAACTTTTTCTTCATATGTTGAGATGATCATGTGATTTTTGGCTTTGACTCTGTTGCTACGGTTTTATACATTTATTGATTTGCGTATGTTGAACCATACCTGCATTTCTGGGATGAACCTCATTTGGTAATGTTGTATAATCTTCTTAATGATTTGCTGCATTCTATTTGCTAGTATTTTATTAAGGATTTTTGCATCTATGCTCATTAGGAGATTGACCTGTAGTTCTCTTTTTTAGTTGGGTCTTTCTCTAATTTTGGTATCAGAGTAATACTTGCCTCCAGGAATGAGTTAAGGAGATTTGCTTCACTTTCAACTTCATTAAAGAGTTTGAAGAGTATTGGCACTAAATCTTCTCTAAATTTCTTGTAGAATTCAGCCATGTATCCATCAAGACATGTGTTTTTCCTTGCTGGTAAGTTTTTTATTACTTTTTCAATTTTGTTAACAGATATTGGGTTATTCAGAAATTTTATCATCTTGATTCAGCTTTGGTAGTTCATATGTTTCTAGGAATCTGTCCATTTCTTCCGTGTTTTCCAACCTCTGTGAGTAAAGATTTTTGAAGTAGGTATTAATGATCTGAATTTCCAGGGTGTGTAGTGATTTCTCCCTTTTCATTCCTCATGGCTTTGAGTTTTTTCTTTCCTTTTTTTGATAATGTTGGCTAGGGCTTTATCAATTTTATTTATTCTTTCAAAGAACCAACTCTTTAATTCATTAATTCTTTGTATTCTTTTTTTAGTATCAATTGCACTAATATCTGCTCTGATCATAGTAATTTCCTC
>NW_004955417.1:3944058-3970427 GCF_000276665.1 Chinchilla lanigera
TATGTAGTGACCTTCTTTATCTCTTTTGAGCATTCTTTGTTTGACGTTCACATTGTCTGCAAATAGAATAGCTATCACTGCTTTTCTTGGGTTCCTATGGCATGGAGTATTGTTTTCCATCCTTTGACTTTACATCTATGAATTTCTTTTGAGTTAAATGTGTTTCTTGTGTACAGCATATTGCTGGATCTTATTTCTTGATCCATTCTGATAGTTTCTTTTGATGGTTGAATTGAGGCCATTTACATCAATGGTTATAACTGATATGCACTGGCTTGTTTCTGTCATCTTATTTTTCTGCTGTTGGTTCTCTACCTTTCCTCTCTGTTTAATTGTTTCCCCTAGCTGGTGGTTTCTTTCTGTTGCTGTTCTTGGAATTGTGGTTATTATTGTCTCTTTGTAGAATATCTTTCAGTACCTTTGGTAGTGTTGCTTTGGTGGTCATGAATTTGCTCAGTTGCTCTTTGTAATAGAAGTATCTTATTTCTCTGTTGATTTTGAAAGATAGTTTTGCAGGGTACATCAATTTGGGTTGGAAGTTATTCTCTTCCAGGACTTGAAATACTTCACCCCAAGCTCTTCTTGACTTGGTGGTTTGTGTTGAGAAGTCTTCCATGATTCTGATGGACTTCCCTTTACATGTGATCTTTATTTTCTCTGATAGGTTGTAATATTCTATTCTTGTGCTGAATTTCTGGGATCTTAATTATTATATGTCTGGGTATAGATTTATTTTGATTATGGTTAATTAGATTTCTATATGCCTTGCTTATCTCTATGTCAGATTCTTTCTCCATGCTTGGGGAATTTTCTGCCATTACTTCTGCAAATAGTTTTTTTATGTCAATTGTATTGACTCCTGCTTCTTCACTGACACCAGTTATTCTTATATTATTTTTCTTTGCATCATCTTGCAGCTGTTGAATTGTTATTTCCTGATCTTTTGTTATTTTCAAGAGATTCTTCCTTTCATGATCACTAGCCATGATCCTGTCTTCAAGGTCTGAAAGTCTGTCTTCAGTTTCATTCAGTCAGTTTTGCCAGTTTTCAATGGAATTTTTAATTTCCTGATATCTTTTTGAATCTGTTTCATGCATTCTATTTCTTTCCTATATTGATCACTCACAGATTCCATCTTCTTCCTATCATCAATTTTTTTCTTTATCTCTACCCTAGATTTGCTGAGTATTTCCTTTATAAATGTTGACATTTCTTTTTTTTTAACTGAGAGATTATTTCTGACCTGATTTCCTCTATGGTCTCATGGATTTGTTTCTTTACTTCTGTTACTATCATTTCAGAGATTTCAGGTATGTGTCTCCAGTTTCTTCTGTGATGACATTTCCTGGATTTGTTCTGGGTGGGCTGGAGGTCTGAGATTGTATTTTGCTTTTTCATCTTGTCATTTTCAATTTCAAAAAATTTTCATTTTCTTTTCTGTGATGATCCTTGTGAGCTTTTGTTGTGCATAGCTGTATTACTAGTATCAAGGCCTCTCTGGGAAAAGTCAGTTCTTCAGGCATGTCTTCTGTGTGTAGGAGATTCTTCACTTGTGTCTTTCACAAGAGCCTATCTTCCCAATTAATTAAAAGTGGGATGTTTCTATCTTTGCTCAGTCCCTAGTCCTTTGTTATAGGGCTGTGATGAGGTTATTACCCCAGAGCTTCCCATGTTATTACAGAAGGGAGAATTACTAATTACAACAGATACGACATTCTAGCTATAATAGTAAAATTATCAGTAACAAATAGCATGAAACATTACTTAGAAATTGGCAAACTGTGGTAAATATTTATTTTGTAATTTAATCCATAGTAACAGAGTCTACAGTATATAATAGAATCAACCATGAATTAGGAGTCTGTATGTAAAGTGTTTCCCTTTGGTAGAGTGGTTTTACCCTGTGGTGCAGAAATTTAGGGAGGCTAGAGTATAAAACAGAGAAACTGCAAAGGAAGTAGAAGCAAGGCTGGAGGACAAAGGATGATCACACAAAGTTTGGGAAATTTGAGAAGAGGTACAAAAGAAAGAATGAAGGAGTATTCAAGGGATTATGTGAACTTGGTCTCTGGGTTTAGAGGACAGGATTAGTTTTCTGCAGCTGGATTTCTTCCCGGCCATTTAGAAAACAGAGAAACATAAAAAAGAAAAAAGAACAAGAAGATGAAAAAGGAAGAAGAAAAAGAGAAAAAAAGGAAAGAGAAAAAATTTAAAAATATAAAATAAATTGAGAGAAAGGGCTGATTACCAAGTCCTGGGTTCTTCCCAAGTTGGTTGCAGGTCCCATGGAGGCCTCAGTCACCTGTTGGCTCAAATTATTATTGTTGCTTTGAACTTTTCATGCCATTGGTCTTGCATGTCCATCGTGTGTGCCCTGGTTGAACCCCTGTTATGTCACCGGCATTCCCTTTGGTCTCTGGGCCTTGGCCTTCCCAAGCAGTTCATCTCAGTCATGTCAGTGCCAAAGTTAGAGGCCGTTGTGTAGGCCTTCAGGTACTTTTCACCTAGATCACGGTGGTGGAGAGGCAATGAGAGAAGCTGCTCTCCTCCATGCTGGTCACCTTGGCTACCACTGGGCTCCCCCAAAAATTGCATCTTTAGGACACAGTTACCCACAGTTTCAACACCTTTTCCCCTTCTAAGAAACTAAAGAAAATTCTAAGGGCTTTAAAGGTACCCTGTAAAATGGGCCAATACTTTTTTTTTAACCTATAGATTGAGCTTTGCTTTTCCTTCCACAGCTTTCCAGCCTCAAAAAAACAGCATTATTAAGAGGATTGCAAGCCCACCTCAGGGTAGGTGATGGACAATATGTATCATGCTATATCACTCATCCTGAAGACAACCCCAAGACCACATAAAAATCCCCAGCACCAGATAGTAATATGCCTTTCCCTTGAGGGCCTGCACCCTATTCTCTCTGAGTATGGACTTCCTTAATTCAGAATTTTTTGTGCCTCTCACTAGTACATCTTGAAATTTGGCAAACGTACTACCTACTCCTTGGTGGGGTGAGTTGCAGTCCTCAGTTTTTCTTTGGGAGACCACCTTAGATGTCACCCAGTGACAAGAAGTCTGTAGCAACAGGAAAGAAGAAAAGCACTAAGCAAGGTATACCTGAGACAAATTTCAAACATGTCTCAGTTGTCCCTAGGGCTTTATAAATTTATGTGCATAATACTGTCAGTAATAATAAATAATGCTGAGAACATTTCATGTGGCAGTGTGCCAACATACTCACTTGGGCAACAGATTTGAAATTGACAGTCAAGAGACTCTCAGATACTGAAAAAGCAAATCTTCTTTCATGTCTCTAGTCTTGAACACAAATTAGTTCACAAGAAACCATGTCTGCTAATTGAGGAAAACAAATTTGCCCAAAGTAATTTTAGACCCTTGTGATTTTCAAAGGAATAAGTACAGAATTCAATCTCAGTGTAAACTCTAAACTTGGCTGTGGATCTCACCTTTTTTTTATATAATAACACTGTGAGAAAAAGATGGAGTCCAAGCAGGAGGAGTACTTTAAATAGTCTCCTGGCATGGAAAAGGGGTTTCCCATCCCAAAGCCCTTCTCTGGTGGCTCAAAGGCCTCCTCTATCCTGATCTTCAGAATCTCATCTTACTCTCAGTAATAGACTTTAACTTTCCACTTGCAAACTTAAAAGTCAACATCATTCTTTAATTCTAGGATGAATTCTCCATCCATGTACTAATTCTAAAGGTAAAATCCAGGGCAAGTAGGTAAATCCTGGGAAATACCACGAGTGAAGAATGTCTCTGTGGACACTGCAGAAAAATGCTTCCACTGACACACATTATCTTAAAGTTGTCCAGGGTTAAAAGTCTGAAAGTCTGCTCACTGCAGAAGCTAAGCTTACCTACCCCTAGTGTCGCTCTAAGGAACTCTTAACTATTAAGGTTTTTATCTGATTCAGTTCAATAATTGTTAATTTTCCTCATCTAACAAAGATCTAAGACACAGGAAAAAGGGGGGAACACCTCTGTGTTACTCTTAAGGAAATATTAAAGTAAAGACCAAGGAAGTTTACCCCAATGCTCTTCAGGGTTTGTATCCATCTGAAGAGATAATTTTGTATAGTTCTTTTTAATTTCTGCATCATGAGCAGAACCACTGATGGTCTTTTGTTCTTGGCTATCGTTTCACAGATGTTTTTATAACAAATAGCCTTGGAAGATAGAAATAGTACATTCTGTTAGAGAAAAAAGTAGGCTTATTTACTGTCAAATGTAGTAATCATAATGTCTCTCTAGGACAAAATTTGGATGGGTTTGCTCTCAGAGCATTAAAAAGACTTAGGTTTCCTAAGCAAAGATAAAAACTCACTATATATTCTGCATCTACCTAGAAATAAAGGAAAACAGACATGAACATGAAGCTCTTGCTGTGTTTTTTTCTACAATTAATAAAGTCTCTTGTCTCTTGTCCAGGAGTCTCATGTCCTCTGTCATATCTATGATGCTAGCAGATTAACTTGCGAGCCTGCAAGTAAGTAAAATCTTGGGCTCTTCAGTCTTTTATACCTATAGCTTCCTGTTCTTACTGTGATTCAGTTCTAAATATAATGTATTTCTTTTCCGGCCTACTAATTTCTACCACAGATCTATATTTGTATAGTGAGAATGGCTCAGTCAACTTATGCTAAGTTGCAGTAGAGATAACAACTGCAAATATTAGTGATAGAGTACTTATAAATATTAAAATGGCCTCTCCAGTAAAAGCCTTGATGTGCAGTACTTGCCAGTTTCCATAGTGTAAATCCTTCCACCTTGACCAATTTTAGGCTATAGGATTGAGAGGAGATGAGCAGAATCAACTTTTAGAAGTGAACTCTAACTCCACTGACTTTATAGCAAAAGTTCACTCCTTGCCTACACAAAGCCTTATTTCTTGCCAATGGTGCCTACCTTTTGTGGTTCAGTTTTGACTCTGTACCAGGCCATCCTTATTCCAGTTGCAAATGCAGCTCTTTTCTGGGACAGGCCAATTGTGTGGCAAAAGAAAAACAGTAACAATGGAGCCACAGGATGATCCTTTATGGTACTCTTCAAATGTGGCATACGTCATTGTTACGTACATTCTAGTGGCCAAGTCAGATCATTTGGCCAAACCCAAAATCATTGAGTTGAGAAGTGTACTACTGTGCAGATAGACCAAGTAGAGAAAGACAGCTAGATTTTGACTCTAATACCATCTATAACAATGAGCATCCAGTCTTCTCCTTGTATCTACCTCACCCCACATAATGGTTTGCATTTAGTATTCAGTTACTGATAAAACTAAACAAGTTAGTGAGAGTCTTAACAACATTAGAATATATTAAAATCCTGTTGTAAGGCTGGGAAATTGTTATAGAATTTTTTTGTTTGTTTGTTTTGTTTTTCTTCTGGTACCAGGAATAGAACTCACGACCTTGCATTTGCCAGGCAGACTCTGTGCCACTGAGCTAAATCCCCAGCCCTGGTTGGTTGTTTTTGAAACAGGGTCACTATCTAGTGCATGCTGGGGGCAGGTGAGAAGTTAATTAGTCTTTTTTCTTTTTTGGTTTGGTTTTTTTTTTGGTACCGGGAATCGAATTCAGGACCTTGCACTTGCCAGGCAGACGCTTGTGCTGCTGAGCTATATCCCCAGCCCCTAATTAGTCTTTTCTCTTATGTGCTCCCATTGCTCAAATTGTTCTACCTTAGGATTCTTATCAATCTTTGATGTTGACAGTACCACAGCCCACATATATCCACAGCATTTGTACACAGTTGTTTTTCATTTTGAACACATATGCAAAAAATACAGAAAGACATTTCCCTGAGGCCTAACCAATGATATTTGCAGTGTTGGAGTGAGGCTATACTGTCCCAATGCTAAGAAATGTTTCTAAATGACAAAGGCACTTGTGTGTCCTTTAATTAATTTACTTTTTGTGTTTGTGTAATGTACTATGGTTAGAATGTTTGTTCCCTCCCTAAACATATGCCCAACTCAAAATTCATGTTGAAATTTAACTGGCATTTTAACTATATTGAAATGAGACTTTCACTTTTTAACTTCTTAAAAATTTTTTGAAAAAATAAAATTTCATAATAAAATAATAAGAGAATAACAGCAGTTAGTACAAGAGACAAAACTTTTAAAAGATGATTAGGTCATGGTGATTCCACTTTCATGGCTGGGATTAGTGCCAAGAAGGCCCTCACCAGATGATGGTATCTTGATATTGGACTGCATAGCCTCCAGAACTATAAATGAGTAAATTTCTGTTCAAACCAAGAGGTATTTACAAAGTGAAGACAGTTTATTAAAGCATTTTAACTTAAGGGACCATCAAAAGAATTGCCACAATAGTTATTAGTAAAATAGTCCTAGCTGGAAAAAGGGGAACTGCCAACTTTGAGAATCACAAAGGCAATTGGTTTGATTTGTCAACCAATTCAATCTTGTTAAGGACAATACACTGGTCAAAAAAATACTAAATTCTCAACACTGAAAAGAATCACTCATGATTTTGAGGGGACAATTCATTCAGCCCTTAAGACACTTAGCATCTCAGAGAAGAAAAAAAAGATACACTTGAAATAGAACTACTTTAGAAGACATTTTGGTGGTTTCTTACAAAGCTAAAAATATTCTTACTATGATCCAGCAGTCACATTTCTTCAACCCAAAGGAATTGAAAAATTACATACATATGAAAGCTTGCACAAACGTGTTTAGAGCAGCTTTATTCATAATTGTCAAAACTTGGAAGCAGTCAAGATATGCTTTAGTAGGTGAGGAGATAAACTGTGATATATCCAGATAATAAAATATTAATTATTCAGTGCTAAAAACAAATGAACTATCAAAGCTTAGAAAGATAAGAAGACAGAAACACAAATTACTAAGCAAAAGAAGCCAATCTGAAAAGGCTACATTCTATATGATTTCAACTGTATGACTGGAGAGGACAAAACTGGGGCGACAGTAAAATATCACAGGGTAAGGGAAGAGAGTGAACAGAGGAAACAGAACTTCTAGGGTACTGAAAATACTCTGATCCTATAATAATGGATACATGTAATTATATGCATTTTATGTCATTATATGTTTGTCCAAACCCATAAAAGACACAATGCTAAGGTTAAGCCCCAAGGGAAATCATCTCCTTCAAGTGACATCATTTGTAATGAGCACACGCCTCTTCCGAGGAGAAGGTGAGGTTATGCACGGGTGGGGTCAGGGAGAATATAGAATATCTTTGCATCTTCCTCTCAATTTTGCTGTGAATGTAAAACTTCTACAAAAGGATTCCTAAAAAAGATACATTTCAAAAGAATACCAGTGCTATGTACTTTCATCGGTTTCAAAATGATAGCAGAAAGTTCTCCTGTGATAATGAAGAAGGTTGAATTCTACGTTCCATTGTGTTCAGCAACATTGCATGGTACTTCCTTTATTAAAGAACTTCCACTGTTTCCTAAATGATGATTTTTCTATTTCTTCCAATAAATTGTGAACCAGTTATTGAAAAAGAAATAGTAAAAACAGATGAATAAAGATATGAACTTTTCAATTATGAACATAAATATCAGTTATCAAAGTGGAGATGCTATAAAAGAATCAAGATACATGAATCTGGATATTAGAGGAGATATATGGGCTGAAGAAATGAATCACAGTAGATGAAAGTAATTGGGATCACCTGGAGTAGCACGAGTAAGTAGCTAAGAGATAATGGCTCTGAACTGACTTCTAGAGAACTCTAGCATTTAGAGGAAAGATAGAAAACAAAGACAGAAGTGGTCAGTGATATAAAAAGAAACTATAGTGTAGTAGGTTTCTAGAGAATATATTTCAAAAAGGAAAGAGCAATTAAGATGGTCAAACACTATTAAAGGTTGGAAAACTGAGTCCATTTTTTTATATCAGGTAAGATGAAAACAAACATACCAACTGGATCTGAAAAACTATTTGCCACTGGTTGCCTTGATAAGAGTAGTTTTAGCAGACAGATATATTAAAGGCAGAATGGATATGAGAAAATAGAAACAAAATTTACAAATACCTCTTTTGAAAACATTTCCTGTGGAGGAAAATAGATATAGTAGAAGTTGGAAAAAAGTACGTGAGATCAATGTCCATGTGTCAATGTATGTGTGTGTGATTGTATCAGTACATGAGGTCAGTGTGTGTGATCATATCAGTATGCATGTGATCACATTAGTCTTACTGCTTTCTCTTCCCCAAGACACAATACTTGATACCCCCAACTTAAAGGAGGCAAGGTTTATTTTGGCTCATGGTTACAGTCTATGCTTGGCTGACTCAAAGGCAGAAAAGGGCATGGCAGAGGGGCAGAAGCTGCTTGTGTCATGATGGCCAGGAAGTAGGAACAGAAGGGAGAAGCCCAGGAGGAAGCTATACCCTTCCAGGTCTAGTCCCTATGGCCAGCCCCTTCTGATGCAACTCAGTCTCCTAACAGCACGCTCAACTATGGATTCATCAGTTAAGCCATTGATGAGTATAGCACCCCGATAATCCAATTTCCTTCCAAATATATAAGGCTTTGGGGGACCACTTTAGGTCCAAACCATAACAGTATATCCAAGTGAGCATGCTATAGAAGACGATGAGAAATAAACCATAAAAGGGCATAATGGGAGGAACAAAATCCTCAATAGATGAGAACATATGAGACATCATTCATAGGCGGGACATTGGCCTTTGGTAGGAAAAACACTTTGTCCCAACAAAAGAAGAAAACGCAAAAGGGTTGTAGAATTCATAAAAATGAAGAGGCTTTGAATTAATAACTTCTACTTTTTCAATGAGGTGGAAGAAGGATCACTATTCGACAATAAAGGGCTCAGCAGAGTAAGAGTGAAACAGTCATCCACTGAAAGAGGAAAATAGCGTTACTCAAGAAGTGTTGCAGTGTTTTTGGAGCTCTCTCGACATGTGTGGTCATGAATTGAGGTGAGGTTAGTCAGTGCAGTTTTGCGATTTTCTTTTGCAATATCCTGCTATTCAGTTACAGACACAGAAGAAAAATAGTTTGTTTCAGCTTGAGCTGGGGCTTTTTCCAGGCAATTATAACAAGCAGACAAAGGCTGGATACACTTCTGCTTATGCAAGTTTTTATAATGGACCATGAAATGTAGCCATGTTCCTGAGTGCATACAGGCAGAGACAGATGGTTAGAAATAAAATGGTAGGATCTATGACTTGGAAATCAAAACACTGGAGAAACTGGGAGCATACTGAAGCAAGTAAGCTGCAAGGAGAGGGGGTGATGTTGAAGCCAGATATCTGAAATCAATATTTTGGGAAAGGTGATAATTATGATACTATCAACAGTTACAGAGACAGAAAGTGCCTGCTGCCACATAAGGCTACATAACAACGCCCCCCCCAACTTAATGACTTGAAAGAATAATCTTTTGTTTGTTTTTGTTTTCTGTTTCTCACATCTCTTCGTAAGCTTAACAATTTGGTTGACCTGGCCTGGTATTGGTTGATTAGTTTGGAGTTCATGCACATTTTCTGAGGTCCTCTCACAAGTCTGCTTTGAATCAACTTAGTCAAGTTGACCTCAGCTAGGAAGAGGAAATTCTGCTGTACATGGTCACTTCCAGCAGGCTTGTTATAGTACTGGCAAAGGACAGAGAGAAAAAGAGAGGAGGGGGGAAGGGGGATGCAAAAGAGGCACAAAAGGGGAGGGAGGTGCAGACGGAGGGAAGAGGGAAGGAATATGCAAATTCTCTTGAGATCTAGAATCAGAATCTATATATCACCTCTACGGCTTTCTATTGGTCAGAGCAAATCATAAATAAACCCAGCCTCAAAAGGTAGGAAACATAATTCCCTTGACTCAGGTTGATTTTTTAAAAGTTAAAAATTCCTTAATTTTTTATTCCTGGTACCACTACCACAATGTACAGGGCAATATACCAGATGTAATGAAAAGAAAGAAAAAGAAAAAGTTACAACAGATAAAAGACCTCAGGAAGGTACATCTAATTGACACTACACTGCATGAATCAATAGCTGCACTCCTTGCAAACTGTGGCTATGACAGTCCTGAACCAGAAGGGCTTCCTGTTTAAGCTGCAGTAACTTTTCTAACTATGGATCATCCTTCCTTCTGTGGCAGGTTTTTACAGTTCCTGTAATGCATTTAGGACGACTGTCTCAAAGTAACCTGCAGCTTTCCTGACAACTCCTCTCTCTCTCTCCTGCTAAGAATTGTAGCCCTTTTCTGTTGTTCTTTTAAAACCTTCTGCTACCATATCCACCACTTCCACCACCAGACCCATAACCACCACCACAGGGACTGCCAGAATTTCGTCCACTAAGGCTGCACCCCCTGCATGGGTCTGTAATTTGCTGTTGTCCACTATAATTTCCAAAATCATTATAGTTCTCACCACCACTATAGTTACCACAACCAAAATTTCCTCATTCTTCTTAACTATCATGTTCTGGTCCACCACCAGCACACCATGCTCTACTACTGTAACCAGGGCCACCACCATAGTTTCCACCATCACCTCCAAATCCATTATATGTACCATCGCCTCCTCCATAACTACCTCTGCAGCCACCTCCTCCACCACCATAGCCTCCTCTTCCACCAAAGTTTCCACCAGAGCCAAATTTTCCTCCACCACCTCCAAAGTTTCCTCCAAGACCCATAAAGTTGCCAGATTCATCTCCAAGACCTCTTTGTGATCTCCAACAGACTGCAACTCTTGTTTAGGAAGGGGCCTTTTCACTTCACAGTTATGCCCATTAATAGTGTGATATTTCTGAACAACAATGTTATCAACTAGATCATGATCATCAAAAGTTACAAAAGCAAATCCTCTCTTTTTCCCACTCTACCTGTCTTCCATAACGTCTATGGTTTTGATCTTGCCATATTTTTCAAAGCAGTCTCTCAAATTACATTCTTCTGTATCTTCTTTAATACCACCGACAAAAATTTTCTTCACTGTTAGATGGGCACAGGCTTTACTGAATCCTCTCTAGAAACTGCTCTCTTTGGCTCCACTACAGCCCACCAACTCTGAGTGGTCGAGAATACACTGCTGCATCCACCTCCCCAACACAAGAGGAAGTCATAGAACCAAAGCCTCTGGAGCGTTCTGTTTGGGGAACTCTCATTACCACACCATCTGTGAGTGTGCCCCATTTCTCAAAATGTTCTCTTAAACTATCATCTGTAGTTTCAAAGCCACCAATAAACAGCTTCCTCAATTGCTCTGGTTCCTTTAGATCATGCCCTCCCCTGCCTCCAGGGCAAAGGCGAAGGCTGGAGTGGGGCTGGGGGTGACCAGACAGCAGTCTTACCTCCATTTTGAGACCAGATTCGCCTCTTACAACTCGAGTTCAACATGGGACCAAGAGGAAGGGGCAGGGCCAGTCCCCTTGACTCAGATTTTAAAGGACATAGTTATTGGGAAGAATAGAAAAACTAGGGCCACCTTGTTATCAATCTTTCGTAATAATATCTTGGATTAAATCAGGTTATTGCATGGCCTACTCATCTTCCTAATAATACTACTGAGAATACATTCGTGAGTAGACTATGTCTGAGTAGCACTTTTAAATTTGAAAGCCCTTTTCTATTTCATCTTTACTACAGCAAGTATCTATTTTCATCTTTACTACTATTTCATCTTTACTACAGCAAGTATTTAACCCCACTTTACAGAAGATGGCATATAAAGATTTTATATTGTGGAGGAAACAAAGTCAAATTTCTGCATAAAAATGTTATCCTGGAAAGTGTAGTATACTTGGAGAAGGTAAATAAAATGGGAGAGCAGTTGAAGGCTGTTGAGTAGTTTTGTGGATAAAAAATGTGACTCTAAACTTAGGAAATAGATATAAAAAGAAAATGACATCTAGGAATGTTTAGTAAAAAGACAAAAACCAAGATTTACTGGCTCAGTGGTATACATAGGCAAAAAAGGGAGGAATTAATATAGAATTCTAAGTTTCTAACTTAGGTGTCTGTGTACATGCTCCAGGTAGGGAGTTGGAAATGATGAGCAGATTTGAGTCAGAGGAGGAAGCTAATGAGTTCAGTTTGGAAACGTGGAGCCAGAGGTTCCTAGAAGACTTAAGCAGATATTAATCAGTTATTGCAAATATGAATGTGAAGCTCAGGGCAACTCTGTTTTCAAACACAGTTGATAAAACACGATTATCTGTAACTGAGGTGATAATGGAAGTAAAAATATATAGACTCAATATACCAGGCAAGAGGTTATAAAAAATAAAGTTTAACTTATAGGGAAAAGGAGACTTAAAATGGAGCCCTGCAAACATCAACACTAAAGGGTTGGTCTGAAAGAGAAGGGGTAAGTACAGTCAGAAAGGAGACTGAAAAGGGTAACATGAGGAAAGACAAAATAGAGGGATACGACAAAAACCAAAGAAAAAACAAGATGCCAGAGAGCTTATCAAGAATGTAAACTATAGTTCATATCTAACTATTAAGTGCCTTTGTATTTCATCACTATGAAATACAAAGTTCTTCTGAATAAGAGTGATTTCAGTAGTGTTATGGAAGGAGCTTAGTTGGAGGACCCGTGATTCTCTTATAACCAAGAAATTGGGTAAAAGTAATGCTGGTTGACTTTTCATGGGAGATGCGAAGAGGTAGTAAGTGTCTGTCTATTTGCTGAGACATTCATCTTTGGAGCCCTGAGCCTCCATGTAATGTCTACTTACTTGAGGCCACCATGATGTGAGGAAGCCAAGGATACGTAAAGAAGCCATGCATAAGAGCTTTGGTCAACAACTCCAGCTAATATCACAGCCAAAGTTTGCATAATCTGCCATAGATATGAGTGTGTTAGTCTTCCAGTAGTTCTGGCCCCAGTCATCAGATCACCCTCAAACTTTCAAGCTTTCTTAGCTGAAGTTGTAGATATTATGAAACAGAGACAAACCATTCCCCCTCAGCCCATCCTATTTTTTGACCACAGAATCTATAAATATAACAAATGGTGTTTTAAGTAACTGAATGCTGGTGCAATTTTTTACACAGTCATACTGACTGAAATATCATTGAAAGAAATATGTCCAGAGAGAAAAGACGTATGTTCTATGATATGATAATTTTTAAAGGATCTTACATTTGCAAAATATCCTTCCCAACTCAAACTCTAATCTTTCCAACTTTTAGTCATGGATAACACTCAAGTTAGCTGTATCTTTTCACAAGTTTCTCAGGATTTATAAGAAGCTCTTACTATAATTTCCTGTTATCTTGTTTCTGAAACCTATCCTAAATCTCAACTTCTCTCTGAAACCTGCAGCAATTACTTTTGATAAATGTAATCTTTCATTCCTATGGTATGAACAAAAAGATTTTTTTATTTGTTTGTTTGTTTTGATGAACATGCCCATACTTCTAATAAGTCTGGGACTCAGTCATGTTTTTTTATATCGTATTATCTATCTCAGACCAGTATATGCAATAGGTGTTCAATAAATATCTGTTGATTGACCTATTAATGTAAATATCACCACTAGATTTTAAAGCTGATTATTTTGTTGTGCAACAATAAAATTTATTCTAACTTCTTGTTTTCAAAGAAAAAAACTGTGTGCACGGTTGCATAGAAAATATATATACCCGGGGCTGGGGATTTAGCTCAGCGGCAAAAGCGCCTGCCTGGCAAGCGCAAGGTCGTGAGTTCGGTTCCCGGTACCAGAGAAAAACCGAAAATATATATACCCTTAGTGTCTTCAAAACTTACTTTTGTTAATGGGGTGCTGGTTTTACTTTGATTATGCCATCTAAAGAAATGTATTTCAAGGATTGAAAGTGTCCAGGTTAATAAATGTGATGACAGTGCATGTTGAGAAGTACTGCACCAATTTTGTAGTCATGCAGTTCTCTAAGAAGAGGAAATAGGGAGAGGAAGGACGAGTGACTCAGTAGGAGGTCGCTTGTTAATTAGTAAACAAGGGCCTTATACATATTGAGCCATGTGGCTGCCTTTCAAAAAAACAAAGTCCATGAGAAATTTCAGCTGTTTCCTGAAAATATGCTCACTTGCACTTCCCTTATTATCTGTGAGAGCTGAGGAGTTTCTTTATGGGGAAGAAAAAGACGAAGTTGGGGGAGGTGGGTAGTTGGAGTCCTCTCCAAAGCAGTCTAAAGAAAGAGAAAGCATTTGTGGCTGAGGGTTTGCTCAATAGACACAAGCTGTTAAAATATTATATGGACGGCCACATTAATCATTCTTTGCACTTAGAAAATTTGCAAATTAAAGGACAGTGTGTGAATGTGGACAAGTTGGGAGATCAGGGCCAGTTGTTTTCTGGATGTGTTTAAAATGCAAGCATTTTAATCAAGGACTATTGAATCACCAGACTTGGACTGTTGTCTAGGCCCTTGGCCCATGACCCAAGCCACTGAGGTCATGGACTTTTGTTTATTTATTTGATAAATATTCACTGAAAACATACTAAGAGTCAGACATTGTTCAAGGTACTAAAAACACAGCAATGGGGCGGGGAGGAAGAACAGAGTAAAGTCTCTGCTGTAAAGGGATTTACATGTTGCCAGTAGAGGGACAGATGTAAGCAAATAAATAAGATTTTTCGATGAAGAGAAGTCTTCTGAAGAAAGCCACAGTGATGTAATAAAGTTTGACCTTGACATTCAGTAAAACCAAATCCTATCCAAGATACTAGACTGGTTCTTGTGAGGTTTAAAATATCAGAGTCCCTGCAGAGATCAGGCACAAATCAGAGCCTAAGTCTGTGCAGAAGACTGTTAATCCGTTCTTATTGGACAATAGCTCTGAAGACTCTTGACTGATCCTGGGTCTCTCTTTTGCACCTTCTTGATTCGAAAGCAGGAATGTTGTCCAGTAACTTGGTGCTGTTCTGAAATTGTAGGCCTGTTTAGCAGATACTCCTTGCCTGAAATAGCTTTTCTCTCCAAGCATGCCTTGGAGATTTATGGCCTGCGTGTTTATTTTTCTTGGTCATCTTAATGTCATTGATATCAGGTTCCATTTATCCTTGAACTTCACCTTCTTTCTCTACTGCCATACCTGGGCTATCTTGCTTGCTTTCTGAGACAAGTTAAGCTTGCCTAATCATATCTAGGACCTAACCCTGTCTAATTGTTGTGATTTGGACAGAACATGCTGTCGACATGCCCCATAATGATGACAACCTGGAAGGACTTAGTTGTGTCTTCCTTGTGTCAAAACCAAGATTTTTGCTAACATGCCTATTCTTTAAAATACTCTAGCAATGTTGTGTGTGTGTGTGCACACATGCATACACCTGTGCATTGTCAATGCTGTAAGTCAAACCCAGGGCCTCAAACATGCTAAGTGCTTTACCACTGAGCTATACACCTAGTCCTTCAATCCTTTTTAAGTCTATACTATCTAGAATATTTTGCCAACTGAATGGAAGATGTTATGCTTTAAAAACTTAGTGATAAAATGTCCTGAATAAGAAAGCTAATACTAGGTATCATGGTTGATATCTAGGTATGCCCCAAAGCCTGCTGCACTGAGAGGTGGGACTCTGGTGAGTGACTGGATCACGGATGTGTGATACTGGATCGTAAGTGTATGATACTGGATTAGTCCACTGATTGATTTAGCATAGTCTAGATGATGGATTTACTGAAGAGAGACAACCCACCTTGGGTATGGGTGGCACCAAGCAATAGGCTTGTAGCCTAGACAGAATAAAAAGGGAAAGAAGAAGGAAGGCTGCTGCCTCCTGCCTGCCATGCCATGAACTGTTTCTCCTCTGCCGTGCTGCTCTGCCATGGAGACAGCTGAAACCTCTACAAACAGTGAGCTAAAATAAACTTTTCCTCCTTTAACATCTGGGTTTTGAGTATTTTTTTCCCAGCGATGAGAAAGTAACTAAGACAGCCTGCTAATCAGTAAAGAAAAAAAAACAATCAATTAGTTGAAACAACATTAAGAATCTGTTAGATGAAGTACAGGTGTATGGGAATACCTGGCAAAGACCTATTAGGCCAGGGGTGTGGTAACTCCACCAAAGAGTTTACGGTCCCCTGAAATGCCAGGTAGTTTCTTGTTCCAAAATCATTTACATGAGGGACTGAAAAAGATGTTCCAATACCCTAGTGAAAAGGGAATATATTTGAAGGGTAAGTGGGACTCTCACATAATCTAACTACAAATACCATCATTAGAATTTTAAAATGTTGAGAAATCCTCAGCTAGTATCTCTGTTTCCTTTCAAACAGCACCATTTCCCTTCTTTGCATCTATCTGTCAGTTTCTTTATGCAGCCAGCTATCCTTCACCAGGTTCTTGGATTCTGTTGCTGGGTAACGTCAGCTTAACATGAACACTTTCCCAACTGTGGATATTTGATTCAGACTTGACCAGAATTTACAGCCCCAGTGCCATAACTGATTACTAAGTCAGATTCTACATCTCTAAGTTCAAATTCTTATGAAAGAAAATTTGACTGGCCTAGGCCTAGTTTCCTTCCCCTGGGTTTTCTGTGGCAAGACCCTGGATCTGAAGATCTTATCATCCTGTGCTGCAAATTCAGTAGCTACAGGTATAATCAGAAGAAAGATTTTATTAGATGGTAGGCAAGGTAAAAAGGAAAGCAATGGTGAACATGTAGTGAAGCTATAAAGGTCCAGCGGTAGGTACGGGCAACCCAGCTACTCTGGACCCTCAGACAAGAGAATTGAAAGTTTAACACTATCCTGGGCAACATGGTGAGAACTTGTCTCAAAAACGGAGGTCCGTGAAGCTACAAAGTTTGACTACTTAGAAACCAACCACAACTACCAGAGTACATCTTTTTCAGGCCAATGTCTTGATAGCTGTTGTCATAAATATTCTGATTCCTCCAAGTTGTGTAACTGTTTGATTTGCCTATTACTAGGGCAGAATACAGACAATATTGAAACAAATTTCTATATTTCTCCATTCTTCCAAAGGGAAATCAAATTATAGACAGGCTAAAGATAGACATTTTGTAAATTGTGATCTAGCAGTATTAGTCCAGCAAAGTAAGAACTTGGGAAGCAACAATGAATATAAATCCAATTTAAAATAGTTTATAAGGGGCCTGCTTGTACTTTCATATGCTATTCCTTCTCCCCAGCATATTTTTCCCTTCATCTTCTTCTTCTTTTTTTTTTTTCCCTTCATCTTCTTCTTAACAAAGTCTTACTCATTCTTCAAGATCTAGATCCACCATCTCTTCTAAAAAGCCTTTTGACAGTCTATTTTCAAAGGCAAAGGTGATCACTTGCTTTTTTGGCCACAGACAATTTAACTGCATCTCTGTATGAACAGAAAACTTACTTTATTCTTCTTTGAACATCCCACAACACCTAGCACAATACGTACACGAGTTATAAATGATTATCTATTGATTAAACCCAAATAACCAGATTGATTTGGTTAATAGTCTCACTTTACATAGAAATCAAAGCAATAATTTATCAAGTAAAGCTCTATTGGAACGCTGTACTGTTAATTTTATACACCCAAAATAATCTACACTACCTCCATGATTACTGCATCTATTTAACAGATGCATCAAGAGAAGAATCCTTATTATTCTTGATTCCATACTACAAGGAATGCATAAGCTTTTATGGAGCATCAAAATAAATGATAAAGGTAAACTCTATGAAGAAGTAGTCATTTATTCATTTAATCAAATAACATTGATAGTGCACTTGCAGTGTGATAGACACTAACTGTAAGTATAGTAAAGTAGAAAAGGTGGAGAACATACAATAAAAATGTGATGATGTGAACGTTATATAATCACCATATAATAAAATAGAGGCTAAAAGGAGCTGTTAAAAACTCCAGATCAAACTGTTTTATAATATCAGTGTGCTTATAAATTATTTATTCAATACCTATCTGTTTTCTTCAGAGAATATAAGCTCCACTGCAGCCCAGACTAGCTCTGATTTGTTACTGTGGAAGCCCTGATATGTAGTACTAAGGCCAGCACGTAATCACAGGTCCAATAAGCATCTGTTGAATGAATAATGAATACATTGGTGAGTAGGAATTAAAGTTACATGTTTTCTAAAATCCTAAAATAGGGAGAATTATAAAACAGAAAATTAAACTATCCTTCACTGAAGACAATTTGACAAAGACAAATCATTCAAGAAAATGAGTCTTTATCAGTAAATTAAAAGGAAAATGAAGATAAATTTAGATTGGATTTTGGCAAAGGACCACAGGCCCAAGAGTTTAGTAATTTGTTCAGCAAATATGAATTGAATCTATGCTGAGTTCCAGGCAGTTTGCTGGGTGCTGGGATGCAGTAAAAATAAAGTAAACTTGTTCTCTGTCCACATGGACTTTACAGAGATCCAGAAGGTGTTAGAAGTTTCAAAAATTATTTCCTTAACATATAAAATAAAACAAAAATGCTCACAAAAACTAACTGCACAGGTGATAAACAAATACCTAACAAGATTTGATTATATTTGGGCAAGTATAACTCCCAGTTTTATATTGTGCTCTGTAATTTCTTGTATAATCCATGCTATTAATCCTTGCTGGAGTCTTTCCCATCTTAAGTCTTTCTTTTACTTGTTTAAATCTATTCATCATTGAAATTTTGACAGTCTCCCACCTGCCACATCGTAGTTTTCAAACACCATAAATTTGTATGAATTCCCTACCATTGTATTTAGCAAAATACACTGATGTCATGATTTGTCTCTTTTCTGAACTCCTAGTTCCACTAGGGTAGAGGCTAATTTTCCCTCATTTTGTATTTATAATGTCTGGTACATAACAAGAGGCCAATAAATGCTTGAGTGGAACTGGAGCCTCTGCGTTTGCCATTTAGAAAATTATCTCCCTAATATAAAAGCAAGGACTACGTTTGACAGCCTGTATTTTCAAAATTTCTCTAACAGGCATTTTACATTCTGAATCACAGGGAACAGGAATCTGAAAACATTTACAAGCCCGAGTACATTCTCTTTTCTTCCTACCCATAGCTCTAATTCACGTAAGAATTTGAAGCACAGAACACTATTATCTTTATTGTCCTGCTCACATAAACCCCAAATACCTAATGACTGCGCAGTAAACAAACTCAGACCTGGCTTTTTTTGGTTTTTGTTTTGTTTTGTTTTGTTTTGTTTTGTTTTGTTTTTGGCAAATACAATACCTAAAATGTTGCTATTATGTTAGAAGGGAACACTCTCTGGTCTTGTTACTGCCCCTAAACTCAGTGCCTTAAAACAATAAATGTTTATCTAGTCTACTGCAGACTGATGATTTCAAATGGGCATATCAGGGATTTCCTCTGGTCTCAGGTGGATTTCTGCATATATCTGGGGCCTGATAACAGCTGGCAGATCTAGGAGAGGCCCCCTTGGGATGGCTGAAAGAACTGCCCTCTTCCACATAGTTTTTCTTAATTTTGTGGCTGTAAATACAGAAAACAATAACATTTTGTTTGGGAAATTAAAATAGCTATAAATAAAGCCCAAGAACTATATTCTTAAACACAGGAACCATCAGAAATGATGATGAAATTATAGTGACAGATATTACAGGCCAAAGACTACCTGAATCCAGTAGTGGTTCAGATACCCTTCTCCTATGATGGATCCCTAGAGGAAACAATGAGGAAAAAGGCAAAGTGACACCTGACATCAATCTCCAAAGGCAAGTAATGACAAAGGGCTATACTTAAGTAGTCAATATTGGGGAAGTGGGCACTGAAAAAATAGAGGGTACAAAGTAAGCCTGGGAAAGACTTGTATGCCTTAGTCTGCTTTCTGCTGCAATAATAAGTAACAACAGGCTGAGTTCTTTATGACATTTCATTTGGCTCACGGTTCTAGAGGCCCCAGAGTCCAAGAGCATGGTGCCAGAGTCTGGTGTAGGCCTTCCTGCCTACGCATGATGGCCGAAGGGCAAGACAGGGTAAGAGCAAGAGAGTAAGAGGTGGCTGAACTCAAGTTTGCGACACACTCTTGTGATAATTAACACAACCATGCCACAACTACAACACATCTATGAGGGTGGAGCCTCGTGCCCTCTTTGAGAGCCTGACCATAGCACACTATTGGATTGGAGACTGAGTTTCTAGTGTAGAACTTTAGGGGATATATTTAAACTACATGTAGTTCAATGGAAGGAATAACCTTGGATATTGAGTTTTCACCAAAGTGCCAAAGTAATTTAATGGAAGGTTATCTTTTCAACACATGGGGGTGCAACAGTTGTATATTCATTCAGAAAGAAATGAACACTGACTCTTTCCTCCTACCATACACAAAAATTAATTTGAAATGGATTATCGATCCAAATGGAAAAGCTAAAACTATAAATTTAAAAAAGGAAACACGGAAAATCTTCACTGTCTTAAAGGCAGGTAAAATGTCTTTAATATGTCACGGAAAGCATGAGTAACAGAACAACTGGTAACTTGAACTTCACCAAAATAAAAATGTCTACTCTTCAAAATGCATTTTAAAGAAAATGAAAGTGCAAGTGTTGCTGTCTAAAAAGTTTCCATGGAGTATCTGAGCTGAAAATATTACTAAATATTATTTATTACTCCCAGATTTTGTGGATCCAGAATACGTTAATTTCTTGGCTAGCTAGTGATAGAGCGCATCACATGAGGTTGCAGTCATGGGAAGGCTGGACAGGGGCTGGAAGAGTCACCTCCAAAGTGCCACTTGTTGCTGTGGGTTATTTGTGGCTATTTATCAACAGGCCTCAGTGCCTCCCTACCTGGACATTGCAGAGGACTGGCCTCCTCTAGAGCAAACAACTCAAGATGTCAAGGTGGAAGCTGACACGTTTTTTTATGATCTAGCTTCACAGAAGCCACATATTATCATTTCTACAATTTCTTCTTAGTCACAAAAGTCAGCGCTATAAGGGATAGGACTGTACACGTAGATGTCAGGGAGCTGAGATCAATGGGGGTCCATCTTAGCATAGCAAGCCGTGTCTGAGAAACAATTCTTACAACATATATACCTAACAAATGACAGGTATAAAAAATAGAATATTTATAGAATATTTACAGCAAACTAATGAGAGGAGAAAACTTGAAATACACAAAAGATTTTTAACAGATATTTTATAAAAGAAAATATGCAAATGGTCCATAACCAGTGGAAAGGATATTTAACATTAGTTAGTCATCAGAGACAAACAAAAGCACTCACATCCACCAGAATTGTTAAAGTCAGAAAGGATTGACACCACCAGGTGTTGGAGAGGAAATGAAACCACTAGAACTCTCAAACTTTGCCCCCTAAGATTCATGTTCATAAAATCTTTAACCACAATAACCCCAAAATACAAAGAAACCAAATGTCTATACACAGGAAAAAAAATTGTAGTAAATTTATATTATGGAAAAGTACTTGACAATAAAAAAGAAACAACTGCTATGCATAATAATACGATGTAATATGAATGAATTTATAAAATCCCCTGAGCTGAAACCAGATACAAAAGTGTACATGCTGGATGATTCCATTTATATCAAATTCTTGAAAAACAAAGTTATTCTATAATGACAGGAAGCAAATCAATAGTTGCCTAGGTGCATGAGTAGCTGCGGACAGGAAAGGCTGGAGGGTGCTTTTTTTTTTTTTTTTTTTTTTTTTTTTTTTTTTTTTTTTTTTTTTTGAGGGTGTTTTTTATAGTGCTGGAAATGTTTCACATCATAGTACTGGTAGTAATTACCTCCGTATGTTAATTTGTTAGAATTCACTGACGTATATCATTTAAATGAGGTTATTGTAATGTACGTAAGTAATAATTAGGTCATCAGTTTAAACAGAGTAGCATTGTGATGGTTAATTTTGGATGTCTAGTTGGCTGGGTGAGGGATGCCCACAGAAGCTGCAAATCCCTTCTGCTGAGTGTGCCTTTGAGGGTGTTGTCAGCAAACAGTGCATGCGTCAGGGAGTTGAGTGGAAAAGAGCTGCCCTGAGTGTGGGCAGTAATCCTCCAATGAACTGTGAGATGACAAAACAGGAAAGCACAAATGTAAAACTCTCTAGTTCTTCCTCCCTGAGCTGATGTGCTTTTTCCTGCTACTAACCCTGAACATCAGATGCCAGGTTCTTTGGCCTCTGGGACTTGCACTGCAGCCCTCAAGGAGTTCTTCAGGTCTGAACCCTTTACTGGAGGCTGTACTATAGGTCTTTCTTGTCCTGAGGCTTCCAGTCTCTTGGACTGAGTTATCACTGCTGGTTTCTCTGGTTCTCTAGCTTGGAGTAGGTCATCATGGAAATGCAAACCTTTGTGAGTGTGTGAACCAATTTCCTAGTAAATCTACTTTTATATATATATATATTTTATTGATACTGGTTCTCTGCACAACTGTAATACAACTGCCAAAAATAATTTGCTTCATAAGACGTAATTACTTTAAATTATTCCCAAACATTACAACTAATATACTCGATAACTTTTTGACATATTTGAGAAAGGTAAGCAGAAGAGAGGACCATCAAGAGAGGGCAGGCCTATCTCATGTTGATTTCATGGCTGCAAAGGAGTCCTGAAGAACATAGTGACTATCCTGAGTGGTGCTGTGGTCTGTGTGTCTCAGATTTTGAAGAGCAGCAGAGTGTGCGGAAAAAAAAAAAGGAAGGTCAAAAAATAGGCGAAGAAAAATCCAAACAAGAAATGGATGTGACCACAAATGCCACCTTTTTTGCAGGCACATGTGAAAGAGTAAACTCCTAAGGTACAGAGGAAGGTAGAACAGGTTGGTGCAGTTTCATGAGCACTAATGCCACTGGGACTTGGTAATTCTGTGTTGCTTGAGTGGAGATGGAGCCTGCCTTGTGCACTGTATGGTGATTAACACCATCCCTAGCCTCTGCCGACTGGATGTCATTCCCCCAGCACCACCATAAAAAAAATGTCTTAAGACATTGCCAAATTAGCCTGGGGTAGCAACTGTCTCAGGTTGAAAACTATTCAATACATATGCATGCTCCTTATTGCTGGATAACAAAATGTCACCAAAATTTAGTGGTATAAAACAATGAATATTTATTAGCTCATGGTTTCTTTTGGTTAGGAATGGGCGGTTCTAGTTCAAGGTCCCTGATGAGGTTGTAGTAAGGATGCGGGCATCTGGAAGCTTGACTTAGTCTGAAGGATCCACTTCTGTAAAGTGGCATTCATGTAGGTCCTTGTCAATTGTTGATAAGACGCCTTAGTTCCTTGCTCTGTCGGCCTCTTCACAGCACTGCATGATGCGTCCTTGCCACTTGCCAGCTGCTAATGATGTAAGAGAATCAAGAGGATCCATGATGCCTTTTTGCGACCTTGTCTTGGGAGTATCAGCTCTGCCTTAGTGAGTCCAGTAGAATCAAAACAGAAACCACAACCCACACTTACTGGGAAGATAATTCCTTCCAGTTTGTGAGAGAAGGAGTATCCAACAAATTATGGGCCAGGCTAGGGATATAGCTCAGCGGTACAGTGCCTGCCTGGCAAGTACAAGGTCCTGAGTTCGATTCCCAGTACCAAAAAATAAAAAATTATGGACATATTTTAAGACCACTCTAGTTAGACAAAGTTTCTTTAAAAAATAGACTGAAGAATGCCATGAGTTATTCAGGAAAAAATAAAAGATCACTCCAAAATAAATCATAAAAGATTAAATTACTTAATGAAAAGAGAATTGTCCAACAAGTAGGAAAAAGAAAAGGCAGATAAATTCTATGATCTTAGATGGAAAAGGATGTGTGAAGTAAAAAAGCAAAAAAAAAAAAAAAAAAAAAAAACAGAGAGAGAGAAAAGGAAGAGACCAAGAGTTTTACCTAGGATCAATATCTACAGTATATAAAGTGCTCATTTGTGAATACTTCAGGAAAAAAATGGACAGTGACGGACCAACAATAAGATACCACATTTACTCATATGAAAAGACACCAACAATCACGTGGGCACAGTGAGGAACATTTACTTTCATACAGTGCTAGTAAAAAACTGATAATAACAATTATAGTAACCATAATTCATTGATTATGTGCCGTCTTTATGTGTTAGTTAAAGTATTTTACTTAGCAAGTCATTTGCTTTTTACTAAACACCACACAGTAGCACTGTACCAATATTCTAGCTGAGGTACAATCAGATTGAGTAACTCAGCCAAATCTAATAGTTTGTAGACAGCAGCAGGGTCAGTTTATCCATCAGGCATATTAGTGCACAAAACCACTTTATTTCTTTTAAAATCAGAAGGGGGAGATATATGTTTCCGTTAAAGAAAAGACTTTAATATATAACGTCAATACATTTGTTTCTACACCAACGCTGTCAGAAAATACGGTTTGTAGTATTACTTTATGGAGAAAGAGACTCACACAGATAAAGATGCCTAGGGCATCTGTAGTATTACTTTATGGAGAAAGAGACTCACACAGATAAAGATGCCTAGGGCAATTGAAAGAATGTGGCCTGCGGTGACTGAGCTGCATTTTGTCTCAGGCAATGTGTTACCCAAGCCTGAGATTTTTCTGTAAGGCAAATTGCCAATGCGTTTCAAAAGGGCTGAGCCTGTTCACAACGTTTGATTACTTTTAAGGATTTAACCTAAAACAGTAAGTAAGGAAATGGACAATGGTTTATAAAACTATGAGAGTGTTCATCTCAAGCCAGAGATGCTCCCTAATAAAATTATTCAATAGTAGGTGTCAACTTAGGGGCCTAGTCAAATACTAGGAGCTTCTTTACAGTGCTGAGGAGGAAACAGCAATGGAGGGAGCTGCAAGGGAGACACTGTGGAGCAGGAAGCAGAAGGAGGAGCTGCACAAGTTCTGGGGGTGAGTATGAAGTTGGGGGGGATGCTCTTCATAAGCAGTATTGCGTTCATGTAAAGGGACCTGACCGCAAAAAGGTGGGGGGAAACTTAGAAGAATGATCTTTGTTTAAGCACAGATATGAGCGAGCATATTCAAGGAAATGACAAAGTTTTTTTTTTTTTTTTTAAACAGGAAAGCCAGAGCAGGTGAACGTGAAAGTGTCCTTGATTATCATGTTAATCTGTCACGAAAGCTCAGAAGGTCCAATGGATGACTTGAATCATCCGGGCAGTGACATTCTCAGATGTCTCTTTTAGAATGATCTTTGTAGATCGTGTGGTCACGCACCTATTTCAAGTGTGAAGTCAGAGCAGGAACTGACGCTCTGGAGTAGAAGGGCATGGGTGTTTGTTCAGTTAAGAGATCTCTATTGAATCCTACACATTGACCGAGTCCCAGGGCTGTTGTTGATACACAATACTTTCCAAAAGTTTAGTTATGATAGAAGAAAAGGAATTAGAAAGGAGCTATAAGGTCAGGGGAAAATATAGAACACTAAGTCTTAAAACTCAGTTATGCTGAGAAGTTATAGCCGGTAGAGAGGGTGAAGTTAAGGATATGCTAAGCAGGGGCTCACAGGAAGGAGTAGACAGTAGGAGGTGAGAGTTGGAGAGGAAGACCTTTAGGCTCAGATAGAAGCACTAGTAAGCTTGTGGGTAGATGTAGGTAATTCCTAGAGGTTGAGGGAGATCTTCGGGACAAAATTGAACTCTATGCCTCAAGACCTTTATTAGCTCTCTCAAGTAGAAGACAAGTCATCTAGAGTGTTGTGTGGTCATTACTGATTTCTATTTGCAGGTGGCTTTCCCCCCTAAAGCCATACAAATTACCTACAGAAAGTCTCTACACCAGCTGACTCAATTGTACAGTGGAGCTAATAGACGCTACCTTATGGGGCCGTTGTGTGGATTAATATGCTGACACAAGTACTTGCTCACTAAGCATCAGCTTTGGCATTGGGCTGATGTAGTGGCAAGGGACGAACAATTTGATTACTAATAAAAACGGTCTGCAAGTCTGGTACGACCATCTCCTAAGTGCAATTATTTACTCTTGCAATGGGTTGTAAGTCAAATACTAAGTTAGGAAGCTAGGTCAAGGAGTATTCATTAACAGCCAGCTTTGGCTGTACAGCGTTGGAGAAAGGAACACCAGGGCTCGGAGGACCGTACCCGAGGTCACGTACAGGGCTCCGCCGCGGACCGGAAAGTCAAGTCAGCAAAGCCCGGAGCAGGAGTTCAGAGAAGCCTCTGCCCAAACCTCGGCGGCGCCCCGCCCCTTCCACAGGTTCAGGCCCCGCCCCCCTCTCCTATTGGCTGGCCGTCCCCTCGACCACTCCGAAGACCCGGAGGAGCGGAGTTTTCCAAAGCCAGCCTTGGTGCGCTCTCGCTGCGCATGCTCGCGGGAAGCCGGATTCCGGGTCCGGAGTTGGCGGCTTCGGGCGGCCGCGGCAGCGCAGCGCGCGGTGCCGGGACGGCG
>NW_004955417.1:3971024-4005099 GCF_000276665.1 Chinchilla lanigera
CGGCGCCGTCTGCGCCGGCGTCTGACGCCCCGCAGCACCCCCGCCGCCCCCACCTCCACCTTTTGTGACCTGCTGGGTCCCGGTGACCTTGCAGATGTTATTAGTAGTCTCTCATCTCATCGGGTCACTTGGCCCTCTCCTTTCGTTTTCTTTTAGAATTTTGATTTTGTAGTTTGCCCCATTGCTTTTACAACCTTCAGGTAACCAGCCTTGCGTGCACAAGCGTTTTGCAGTCCTTGCTTTACTCCATCGACTGAGAGTTGAGTTTCCCTTGCTTCAGTAATTATATGAAGGCTTCGTTATGAAAGACGAGGAGTAGCTATTATAATGTAGACATTTTCACTCCTCCAGGATAAAAAAAAAAATTTTCCAGGAGCTTGATTTGTTTTTCTTTTCCTATTGTAAATTTTTTTTAAAAAATTTTTTGTGTAGGCGAATGTACGAGATCTGTTTGTTTTAAAATGCTACTGGTATTAGTAGTGGAAAAAGATAATGTCCAACTATTTCCCACCTCCTCCTTTATTTCTTTCGTATGAAATACTTGGTTTGTAGTTTTTATAGTTTTCTGCAGGTTTCTCTAAAAGAATATATGCTTAAGTTTAAATCCACTTTACTTGTCTGATCAAGTCTTTGTGTATTATGCAAGCAAAATGCAACCTCTAAAAAAAAGACATTCTTTCGTTTATATGGACTTGTTTTTAGCTATGAAGTAGTAGCTTAGCTGTGACTGGAAATTACCGTTTTTCATAAAATAGTTAATATTTTGAAAAATTGAAAATGTAATGGTCAAGTGTTACCAGCTACTGAAATTGAGATTAAAATACAGTACATGGAACAGTTCTTAGGGACATAGCTTATTAACATTTTCAGATAGCTTTTCCCATAAAATGTAGAGCTGCTCATAAGACCTAAAACAGTATGTTTTGAAAAACAGTAATTAAGAGTTACGATTTTTGGAAACGTGGCATGATACAGTATGTCACAGAGAGGTTTCTCCCTGCACAGAGATAGTAATCTTTGCTGTTTACCCAGGATGGCTGACATTTCTTTTACTTCCTTGCACAATTAGTAAGCATCTACAGTACTGCTTGACCGTGGCAAGTATTTGGGGGTATACAAAGATAAGGACCATCAGTATTTTCTGCCTCTGGGAGGGACAATTATATACAGATTCTCCATTTGCCTTTTGATACATGGTTAAGTTTCACAGACAGTATAAAAATCCTCACAGAGTGCAATTTCATAGGGTGTGGAACTCATTTGGCAAGGTGGAGCTTGAGGAGTTGGTTCTTAGAGCTTCTGGCTTTTGAGCTCTTGGATTTGAAGGATGACTAACTTTTGATAGCAGGGAAAGATGAGTGAAGCCGAGAGAAGAATCTAAATACAGAGTTCACACATTTGGGGATAAACAAGTAATGTAGTTGTTGGGGTGTGGTAAAGTGCTAATACTAGGATAAAGGATGAGAAAGTAAAAGTTTGGGCCATTTAATGCATTGGTTTTAATTCTAGGGTAATGACTTGGTTTTATACAGAGTGAGGATTCCACAGATGATTCCGGAGTTGGGAGTGAAACAATTTAAAAACTTTGTTTTAGGAGAGTTAATCTGGTAGCAGCATATGAGGCAGTTGAGATCCGGGAGCCTGGAGGTGCATAGACAGCTGATAGTGGTCATAGCAAGTTGTGGTATTAATGCTAGTGGAAAAGAGAAAGGTAGTAGACAGAATTTAATGAGCAGGAAAATGAAGAAAGTAAAAACGACCAATTCTGATCAAGGAAGACTACTGGTTGTATTTTGAGTAAGATCCATGAAAGCTTTACCCTCTCCATATGTGTGTTATTTTACAACCTTTCAGAGTTTACAAGCCCTGGGTGAAATTAAAAGAATCTGCTGGCTTGGAAAATTTTCATGTGCACCATGGTTATAAATTTAGGGGAATCCATGGACCACATGAAGTTCCTCTGAGAAGACCATGGTCCAGTCTGTTAGGCCGGGGGACAGCTCTCAGAATTGCTAGAAACTTTAAAATAATAGGACCTTCAGGTTCTTGAATTAACTGGCAAGAACACTGCTATAGAGACACACTGTATATGCATCTAAAGAACAATATTATACTTGTGGCTTACAGTTTGCAGAGAATTTGGAGTACTTGACACTATTTGCTGTTATGTTACAGGACAGAGTAGCCCAAGGGTTTATGTAACTTGCCTTAACTATTAGTTAGCAATTGGGTAAGTTGGAATCAGGGGTTCATAGACAATGGTGGTTTCTTTCTTGTATGAAGATAATGCAACTAACTTACCCAGTTGGATAAAGTTAATTCCTTGAAGTGATCTTATCAGTTAAATACTAGATGATCTTGGGGATTCCTTCTAGTTATTTCTTTTTTGTGACTGATGAATCTTAGATTTTCATTAGAATATGTGTACCTGTCTTGTTTTTTATTTGCATGAGAGCTGGTGAATCTGAGTAATCCACTGGATAGATGGAGAGCAGATAGCAGAACTAGACTAGTCATTTTTATTATTAGTGTCTTTGTGTCTCTATTTGGGATGAGGGGGTGGAAATAATACAAGAACAAGATGCTTTAAGAACTTTTTAGCCTAGTGTAGGACTATAGCACATGCCTATAATCCCAGCACTTAGCATGCTGAGGCAGGAGGATCCCATTGAATTTGAGGTCAGCCTGAGCTAGATAGTAAGTTCAAGGCCAGCCTAAACTATAGGAAGACCTTGTCTCCAAAAAACAAACAGGCAAAAGAATCTTAATCTTTCTGTTTCTGTATACCTTGCTTGAGAATACTGTCTCCTTCAGGAGACCTTCACTGATTAATAATCAAAACTTGGCAAAGTAAATAAAATGGGAGTTCTTACTCAGTGAAATTTAAAATGGCTTAAGTAACTAACGTGCTAATGTGGTTACAGCATACTTTGAGTAGCAGTTGACGTCTCTGCACCTATAAGAGAGTCTCTGTAGTAGAGAAACAACATGTTATCACTTGGTTTTTCTTACAGTTGTAGAAACATTGATAACACAGTCATTAGAAAGACTAGCATCTTTTTTATTCTTATAAAAGTATGCTGTATTTATAATGAACAGTGGAAAATCTAATAAATTGCTCTTTATAAGTGGTGTCCAAAGAACTAGTTACTAATATGTAATGGAGGAAGAAATGTCGGACGGAAGCCCAAATGAATTTTACTTTTTCTGCTGACATTAAGAAGCATATCTTACAACAAGTTCTAGTGTAACATTCCTCATTTTTAAGTAGTAGTAATAGATCCTTTATCATTTGTTTCTCATGACAGCCGAGCATTAGGTGGGTCTGGAGGTAATTATCACTTTTTGATGAGAATCCTGAGGCTCAAAAGACATTTTAAAAAACTGAATTTCCAGAGCATATGACTGGGGGATGGCTAGAATTAGAACTAAAACCTGTATTTGTGTACCTTGGTCAATATTCTTTTCACACGAAACTTCTGATTCTTTGCCTACAGTGGGACTTTAGTTGTAAGCTGTATGTGAAGATTCTGTGTACTTGTTTGAAGTGTGTCGCCTTTTGTATTGTGTAGATTTGAGCTTGTCTGTTTCCTTCTTTGTGTTAAGATGTTGACTTCATTCCAATGGCTATTGGTAGGTAATTTTGAAATTTGTATTTTGTCACAGAACAGTTAATGCTTTTGTCAAGGAGAAAACAAGTTGATTTCTTGTCTGTAACAATACATTGGTGAAATGTAGGTATTAATTTCTTTTCAAAAAATTTTTAATTTTAATTCTGTATTTACAAAGTACAGTTTGATTCTCATTTGTAAAACGCTTGTCCTTGTGTTTTTGGAGCATACACATTAGAAGCATTTCCTAAGTGTTTATCAAGTTATTTACCATTACAGAGTCTGTGCGTGTACTTTACAAAGTACATACAGTGATTTTTACTATCACACACCAAACTTCACCATTAAAAAGATACACTGTTAAAAAACAGCAAGTATATGCTTAAAGTTCATGTGTAAACAATTTTTGTGAGTGTATTATGTAAAACCATATGTCAGACAGTTGCTAGATTATAGTGAAGACTAACATTTGTTGATTTAGCCTTGACATTTCTTAAATTTAGCATTCATTCATAACATATAGTGGTGTGCTTACTGTATGCCACACACTGTGCTAGGTGCTGGGATACAATTTTGGGACAACGAACACGAAACCTGTGCTCTTAAACATGAATTTAGAAAAGCTTCAGACATCAAGAACGTGGGCTTTCTCTTCTGAGGTTGTGGGAATTTGGGAGTATATTTATAAAATACCCGTTCTCTGGTGTTTGAACAGATAATACAGAAATAGGAGGAACTCGATCAACATTCAATTATCTATTCCCTGTGTAACAAACAACCCTAAAGTAAATAAGTTAAAACAACCATTTTGTTCAGTTAGTCTCGCTGTCTGGAGTGGAGCTCAGTCAGTCAGTTCTGGTTTTGCTGGCGAGCACTGCAAAGACGGCACGTATGCCGCTGGTTCAGCTGGGGACTGGACACACACACTCTGAGTCCCAGAGTCCTTGCCTTGCGCTGGGGCCTTTGCAGCAGGGTTGACAGCTTTACTGAGTAGCTTAGTGCTCACAAGAGTGCAAAAGCAGGAGCAACCCGACTTTTGTAAGGCCAAGGCTTGGGACTCACACAGTACCACTTCTGCCTCCTTCAGTTGGTTAAGGCAAATTAGAGGTTATTTTTATAAGTTCATGAATCCGTTTGGGGCCAGCACTGTAACAGGTTACCACAGTTTAATTAATTAATTAATCTTGGTACCAGCGTTTGAATCTGGGGCCTTCACACTGAGCTATATTCCCAGCCACAGGTGTTTAAGATTTTGAGACAGTCTTGCTAAATTTCCCAGGTTGAGCTTGAACTTGGTATCCTTTTGCCTCAGCTTCCCAGAATGCTGGGATTACAGGTTTGTGCCACCATACTTGGCTAATTTCACAAATTATATTTAAGTACAGTATCTGCTGTATTACTCAGAACTAGGTCTCCTGGAAAACTGCTTTGGAAGCTGAGGGTTAGGCTGCTTACTGCTTTCTGCAGATGTAGACTGAATCTCTGCCTGCTGGAGGGAAGGGACGGGGAAGCTGAGTCTGAGATGCAAATGACAGCACATCTGGCTTACTGCACGGATGGAAATAGCTTGAGCTACCTGCTTAGAAGAGGGATTAGAGATGTAGCTCAGAGGTAGAGTGCCTGCCTAGTATGCCTGAGACCCTTAAGTTTGATCCCCCGCAGAGAGCTGGAAGTTGTGGGGCAGTGTGAGTGGGGAAGAGAAAATATGCAGAGGGAATTTTGGACCTCTGTGGTTTGCCCTAATATGCCACCATAGTGGGGCAAGATTGATTCTGCTTGTGAGCAGTAGGGTCCAAAAAAATTACAGGACCCAAAATCCCAGGCTGCTTAGAAAGCAGTAATGTACTCAGTTTGGTGAACTGGATTGGACAGTGCCATAAGCAAAGTGGGCTATAGGCTGCAGGCAGACAGATACCATACCCCCAGCATGAGACCTTTGAGCCCAGACCTACTTGACCAGTCACTCTGACATTGACCATCCGTGACCAGCCTGTGCCTCACACTTGTACTGTCTGCAGTGTCTTGAAAAAGTTGGGATAAGTCGTGGTTGGGGGAGGCACCCCTAGAGTAGAGAGAATACTCTTTCCTTCTGGAATCTGGAATGGAATTCCTTGCAGAGATGCAAGAAATAAGGTAGTGTTCTTCCCTTCATGAAGCAGGTAGATGCCTTGCATACTAGCTGGGTTGTTCTCACTTGCCACTGTCTTTTTCTCGCTGTCATTTTGTATTAGTCTCAGTTTTTTGTTTTTTTTTTTTTAATTCAAGTTAACAACTACGTAGTGGCATAGTTGACTCTGAAATGAAAATGAGTTTAGTTTTGATTATATTATAGCTTCTGAGTGGAATAATGAATTATTTCTTTTAAAAAATGATACTTTTTAAAAGGGCCCCTGTAGTCTACTGCAAATTTCTGAAAACATTACCTTCACTGTTGTGGGGAGGAGTTTGTTGATAGAATGTACTGAGACACATGCTTTATAGAACTAGGGAGGAGGATGGGTGGAATTATATTGTGGTGTTTCTTGAAGATCCTCTTCCTTGCTCTAACTTACTTAAGTAGTTAAAAAATAAGATAGCGTTACTTACCTGGGGAAACCCAGTTCTTTTGATAGTAATTCAGTATACCCATAATTATGACTAACTAGGAAGGGGGAAGCAAGCTGTTGAGTCCTGACTTGAAGTGCAATACCATAGCTATACATTAGTTTCAACTTGCCAAGATGTACTATTCCTGTTTGTTGAGTTAGAGTGAAGCACACAACTAGCTAATTGAGCGTGCTCTGTATAAATTAAGAGATTCTTTACCTTACAAGTAGACAAAGTGGGGTGCTCTCCCCTTAAGGTTTTCAAGAATACAGGTGCTCTTGTCTTACGGGTTAAGAGCCGTTTAAAGTCAGGCAGACCTGATCTCTCAATACTGCTTAATAGCATTATTGGCCTAAGCGGCTGCTTTTGTAAACTGTAAAGAGTATTTTTATTACTGGATTTTTGTAAGGATTAACTGAAATCCTTATAAAACAGAATGCATGGTGGTTGCAACATAAGAAACTCTTAAATTGTTTTTATGCTCTTAATTCCTGATTATCAAACTGGTAGTCACTGCATTGTGAGCCACTCATTTTTCAAGGATAGGATAGCTTAATTCTGGGTTGATCATATCAGTCTCACTTCTTAATTTAAAAAATCAGTTATTAAAAGATTAAGGATGAGTCTGGGAAAGATACTGACTTAAGACAGCTGGCAGTTGTATCAGTGGGTGATGGTTTGGCCATGCAGCCTAGGAATGAGAAATTAACATTACCATCAAAGATGAAATGTGGTGTAGACCAGTGTTTTTCAAAATGCAGTTCTTGTTTCATAGTAATACAGGTACTTTTTAGACATGTAGATTCTTTAATGTCTTTTAAGGTGTGTGGTATGGTCCTTGAGAGGGGTGCTGAGGAGTCTTCATTTTAGCAAATAGCGCAGGTGGTGTTACACAGATTAATTTGATACTGTTGATGGAAACCAGATCTGTAATTTGGGATAACGGTGAGCTCTGTCAGAGACTTTTTCTAAAGTATTCCTTGTGCACACGAGTAATGTACATATAGAGAGCTCAGTATCTGAACTTTCCAAATGTTCAAAAGGCTTAAGATAATTGCTGAGGACTTGTTGCAGAACAAACTATGGAAACATGATAGAGGGAAATTAATGGTGACAAGTAGACCACAGATATGACTCTGGCTTCCTTGTCCAAGACTTTCTGTCCGTTCTACAAAAGAAGAAATTCTTTTGATTGGTGACATTTCTTTTTTGAAAAGTGAGAGAGTTAAATTAGACACTCTGATTATTTATCAGGTAGTCTGCTTTTCATTTAGCTTCTCAAAAATAAAGCTTTTGATTGAAGTGTGTCAAAATTGAATTGTGGGCTTTTGGGTAAAGGGTTGGCTGTGGGCTTATCTTTTGGGAAAACTCATTCCCAAGCATAAGGGCATTGACGCTGGAAAAAAGTCATGAGAAAAAATTCAAATTTTCAATGAAAATGAAAAGACTCCAAGCTAATCTCTAACTCCTGCTGGTAATGATAGCTTGTGTCTGTGGCACTTAAACCCTCCTCAGTCCTGCGACCACCAGGACCGCAAAATCTGATAGTATCTGGCCGTGGAGGCAGTTCGTGGAAAAATCTGCAAGTACAGTATGTTGCTGTAAATAACAGCTACTGGATTAGCAATTACATTTGTGATTTCTGTTTTCTTTTTTAAGCCAAACCTATGTTTCTGATTTGAGTGGAAAGGATTAGTTGGCATTTGTTGGAGGACTGTATTTTTGTGTTTCTGTTTACTGTGTTTGCAGGCCCATTCTTGGGGAGCAGGGGGACAGCAGACCATTTCTTTTTGTTTTATGACCTATGGATTCTATAAGAATTGTTTATATGTGACTATCTAGAATGGAAAGGATACATTATATTTGGAATTTCATTTTTTTCTAGATTAAAGTTTTTGGTAATTATAACTTGTTTTAAAAATTCCTTGCTAATTTTTTTGTAGAGTGTTGGCTAACGAAAGCTTAGGCCTTAAATAAGATAAAGCTAGATGTGAGTTCAAGCACAGGCTTGTTGGTTGAGATATGCTGTTCTAGTTAACCTACCGCTCAGGTTTACTGTATATAAACTTGGCATTCATATGTAAATTGAGAATAATACTTAATTCATTTATTAAAACCTGATAGTATTCAGTAAAAAGTCCCTAAGATAGATCTGTAATTCTTCATTACTCACTGATAATGGATGTTTTACAGTTCTCTTTAATTTCAAAAAGACACTCCATATTTTGTGTTAGTATCTGTGTTTTGTTTGGCAAATATTTAAGTGTATATAAGCAGGGACACTAAATAGCTACATATCGGGCAAGTTTTTATTACTAAATGAGTTATAAAGGACTTTGAGTTTTTAAAACTTTTTACATTTTGAATTTGTGGATAAGGGCTTGTAAACCTTGTATATATACTGTATTTTACACTTTAGAAGAATTACATTACTCGAGGAGAAGAGTTTCAGCTGTTTAATTGGTTATTTCATTTTAAGAAATGTCTGTGTATTTTGGATCTTAATATTTTCCTCTTAAAAATCCTAATATTTTCCCCTAAAAATGATGATTTAATGAAAAGTTATGTTTGCAGCATGCTTTCACATTCTTAGAGTATTTGTGAATAGTAAATTAACATTATCTATCACATAAATAGATATAAAATATCTAGAAATTATATAATAAAAAATCGCAATGCTATATTCCTCTCAAATACTTAAATGTAATTTTGATCCAGTCCTTACTGCAGGTGTGTGTTGACGTTGCTGGGGATCACTTTGTAGCATGGCTGTATGACTGAAAGGCTGTACTCTACTGTCTTCTCTATTGCTGTGTAAGTCTAGTAGAAAAATACTAGTGTTACTATACTTCAGAGGAATTGAAGTTTGGTTCTAGTGGTGGTGATGAGGGGAAGGGTTAGGGAAATGAATGCTTACTGTGTATCATCTACGTTCTGATTCTAGAAACAGTTCCAGTTTCCTGGAGTTAATATGAATCATTCTCCCCCTACTGCTCTTGACAAAACTACATTAGTTTGGTGTTGGTATCCTCATTTTTCAGACAAAGAGAAGAGACTCGGATTAAATATACACAAATGGTAGAGTTGAAGTTTGGATTTAGGTCCATCTGACTTAAAAACTGTTCTCTGGGTTACATTATCCCAATACATTCTTCTTAAATTAGAAATTGTCATTTAGGAATTAAAGAGTTAGGAAATCTCTGTGCTTACTGAAATGCTGGTAAATTACAATTCTTAATGTATTTAGAAGCAATCTGGAAATTTGGGGGATGACTAACTTTGGGTCAGGATAGTCTGGCTAGTGACCAGCGCAGTATGGAAGAGTCCTAGTCTTGTCGGCAGGCCGGGATGTGGCCCGACATCGGGGAGCGTTGTGTTCCTGATCAGTCCCCTCTCCGCTTCACCTGCGCGTGTTCTTGACAGCTTCCTGCTGCTTCCTGAGCTATGGCAGATACAATCAGCCCTCTGTGGGTTCCTCCTTCAGGGATTCAAGAAAGCTCAGATTTATATAAGGGAAGTGGCATCGGAATATGAGTAATCCCTTACGCAGGCCTAACTGAATATTACCCAGCTCTTTCTGTATGTTAAGTTGGTTGGGAGAATTTGGAACTTAAGTTTGAATGTTCTTAGCGTTACATGAGTAATATTTTCTTAAGTAACATTATGTGGCACAGGAGTAGGAAGCCTGTTTTCTCTTGATGTTCACCAAGGCAAGGGGAAAAAATTACCAAATACATAATCTTTTTTGCTTCGAAATTTTTATTATTTTCCCATTATAAATATAATATTGTAACACATTGAGAAATAGACTAGAAAGAAACTACCTCATCCTCAGTACTGATACCTTTTAGGCATAGTCCTTTGTTGATATAACTGCAGTTTAGCATCAGTTTTTTTAAGATAGAAAAAGAATTGTCTCCTTAAATTAAGCACAGGAGAAATGAAGTTTGTCAGTGTTCAAAATATATTTAAGTTACTTTGTATGTAGTTCTGTATTATTGAATATATAATCAGTATAATTGAAATGCTGAGCGAGGGAGTAGAGCAAGGAAAACAATCAGTAATTTTGTTGAAGTCTTGTGCTTTTATTTTATTTTTAATAAAAGAATGATGGCTGTTTAGGTTAAAGGTTGAAAACGTTAAGGCTAAATTCGATAGGTGCATTACTTCCCTTTCTCACTAATAAAAACAAAGCACAATTTTTAACTTTCTTGCAATGGAGTTAAAATATTTCATTTTGAGGAAGTTGGTATGATGTATTTCATTGTGTAGTTTAAAAGGTTCGTTTTTGATGGAGCAACACCACCATCTTGTGGTCTTCTAGAATATTGTTGCCAAAGTTACGTTTCCACAACAGTGAGCATAAATTAAATTGTTCTCTGAATGTTAGCCAAGGATTCCATCAAGTTAGTAATTGTCAGTTTTTACCATATATGGGGGTTGGGAGTAGAAAATAAAATGATATCTAGAAAATAAAATGTATCTAGGATTGCAGCTTTGTAAAAATATGAATGTTTGAGACAAACAATGGTATAAAAATGAAAACAGTTTTACAGTTGGTTGCAGTTACAGATCACTTATTTTTGGATGAAATATGCAGTATATTGAAGGAACGGATTCTAAGTTTTAACAAAAGTAATGTTTTGTGCTCTCTTTCTCATTTAATGAGAAAACTAAGATCTAGGGAAATTTAGATGCCCTGTCTTACTCAACCACTTAATGGGATATTTGTTTTGTCTAAAACTTTACTAAACTGTTGACTCTTGAATGAGTATTTTGTACATGAATTTTTACAATTTTCTTTCATTTTGATGATAATTTTAAAGGAAAAATATGAGATGTATTGTGCTAAATTTTTAAAAACATCTAAAATAAATCAGACCATTTGGTTTTAGTGTCTTTGTTTACTTAGTTGTTTCTGAGATCTGGTTGACTTAAGTATGTACTGAATACTTCCCATGTGCCGGGCTTTGAGAGAGACAAGGTGGATGCAATGGAGAGCATTTGTGCTGGCCCTCTTAGATTTTAATCTAGTATTCAGAAAGAAAAATAAAGCTCTTTTGAGGACACCAAAGTCTGAAATTGAGTCTAGATAAAAATGGCTGTAATTATTTCCTTTGAGTCAGACACCATAGAAGTGCTTAAGGTACTTTTTCAAAGTTTCAGCAATTTATTTTGGAAATTTGTTTTGATTTTGTAGGAATAATATATATGCACAAAAGTACCTCTGAAATCTGTCTGTGGAGTAGTAGTTTCCCTATAAGGTAACAGAACCTCTTAAAGGTTCTGTAGGTTTGGGTGACTAGATATTAGTAACATTGTAACGTTATTTTAGTATATGGGAAAAACTGTAACATTGTTTCTGTCAGAGAAATTTTAATGTTGTTTCCATGGAAAATTGATGCTATGTTTTTAGCAGTCTTTTCTCAAATCTTTGAAGGCCCATTGATGTATCATTTGGGAAGTAGCATGGTACTTTTGAAGAGTATCCAAGTTTAATGAACTTTTTTTATACACTTGTACCTGTTTATGTAATAGGTCAAATGAGCATTTTTATTGGGCTTTTTTGTACTGAGCATTTGTTTTGCACTGTGGAGATGAAATCGCCTCGGTGAGGTGGCCTTTGACTTGGAGCTGAGAATTAGCAGGGCTAAGATGGAGGAGGGTGGTAGGTGGCTTTATAATCTTACCTATGTAGAATATAAAATAATACTTTAATTACAGTTTTTCTTTCTGTGTTATGGAGCTTTTGTAAAAACTACACCCTAGTGATTTGATAGGGCTAATGATGTATTAATTGTGCATCTTCATTTATTGCACATTTAATAAGGGCTAACCACCTGGCTAGGGGCTGAGTACAGTGTAATATTAGAGATAGAGAAACAAACATGGTTGTTTTGCTGTGAAGACACATAAAACTAGCTCAGAATAGCAGAGCTAACTTCAGGGGGTCATTAAATGAAGTAGGCAAGAGCTGGGTAACTTGTCGGAAGTCAGCCCTGCCCAAATCCGCGGTGAGAGCCACTTGGTATGCCGCCACGACATCACTTAGGGTGATTGTGAGGTGCAGTCAGGTTTGGAGGAAGCTGGCAGTGGGTTAGAAACATGTAGGAATAGTGAGCTTTGGGTAAAAGAATTTTGTGGAGAATATATCTTGTTTTCTCTAGCTGAATTTTAATGAACGGGGGTGAGGGAGAGTGTATAAATAATGCATTAAGTAACACGGAGTTTGATCAAGTAGTAGAGAAAGGCTGGAAACTTCTGGAGACTGCTCTAAACAGCTCTAAGTGTTATTGCTTCTACACACAAACTGTTAACATGGGGAGGAAGAGCATTCGCATGTTTCTGGGGGGATTGGTGCCTCACAGCTGAGCCCAGGTTTCCCCCATCTGCCCCACATTTAACCTTAGCCACTTCTCCATTAGAACAGAGAATTTCATTTATTTTTGCGTCTTCCTGCCCTGGAGTGCCTCCCGTTACACTGCGGAGGTGGAACTGTTAGGTAAAACCTCCACAGCCTCCTTTCAAAACAGTTTGAGAAAGGGCCAGATTTCTCTCATCACAACCGTCTTGTTGTAATCTCAGAATACGCGCTGAGTCATCTAAATCTGTGTTTTTGTCTCAGTCTTTAATCTTGCATAAGTAATCATCCCTTTATCAATGACCTTCATTTCTTTCTGCTTGTAACATGTTCAGATCTCTTCCATGTTCAGAACCAGTCCTCTAAACACCTTTTTATAAAGTTAAAGTTTTCCTTTGTAGTCAGAATATCTAAAAAGTTTCTGCCTTTTCATTTACTTCCTAAACTGTTGTCTTTTTGTCCTTCCACTTCATTAAATTTTTTCTTGTTAAGGGCCTGGTAACTCCCACATTACACAGTAAACAGTTTTCTTTTTGTTCCCTGTACAAGGTATGATTCAAGAACACAGTGACAGTTTAAATTTTTTAAAATTATGGCAGTAAAATACACATTGCCATTAATCCCTCTCAAAATATTCTGCCTTACTTGGGACACACTTATCCCATTGTTTTTGCCACCTTCTGAAGCTTAGACATTCTTCTTTTGTGAGTGTCCTGGTTGCCTTGATGATCTGAAACGTTCAAAACATTTACCTTCATGGTCGTTTTGACTTCGGGAACAACCAGAAGTTGCATTGTGCCAGATCCAGTGTGTAAGATGGGTAAAGATGCACAGTAATGTTTTTGTAAGCCTGCTTTTGTGTTGGCATGTAGCACTATTCACTGTACATCTGATCAGATCTTATAAAGATACTGAGGACTTCCAGAACTGCTTCAGAAAGTGGCAAGAACAATAAGATAAGTGTGTTTGAAGTGAAGAGAAATATTTTAAGGGGAATTAATGCTAATGTTTCTTTTACTGTAATGACTTTTAAAAATTTAATTAAACATTAACCCAATAATTCAGTCACACTAGTATAGCTTCCTTAGTTCATGGTATAAATTTCTGCCTTGATGGTTTCATTTCTCACATTTCTTTCTTCTGAGCACAACTACCTGTATATCCCCTTGTACCAGTCTTCTCACTTTTAAGCCCAAAGTGTTTTGAAAGCACTTCATTCATGTATGCAGGTCCTGGATAGGAATTCTCCCAGACTGTCTCGACTGTAGCTATTTCTCCTAGAATCCTTTTCTGACAACTCTTTACTTCATACTGCCAAATCTTCAGATGTTTCTGTAAACTTTTTGGACACCCCCTTGTCATTGAGCTTAAAGTTGATGAATTACCGTACTTGTCTGTTTCCACTACAAAATTATAAATTCACTGAAATAGCATATCTTACTGACATGTTTGTATTCATAATGTTGAACATATCTCCTGAGGAGTTTCATTCAGAAAAATTATTAGAAGAAATGCCTAATATAGTTTGTTTATTGATCGGGTGTTTGTTGTTTTTTGCTGCATAGTAAATTGTGTATCTTTTACTGGACATATTAAATGAGAGGCTTAGGTCAGTGTTTATTGAGTGACTGAAGATGGAGATATCAGAGGGAAAAATGGGTATGAGGTGGCCAGTATCTGGCCAGGGGAAAAGGGTAATTTCAGTAGAGGGTTAGGGAAGCAACCAAATTGCAAGGGTCAAGAAGGTAAGCAAAAAAGTTGGCTATTTTTTAAGAATTCGTTTAGTCAACAGGCTCAGACTGACATCTTCTGATTTGGGAAAATCTGATCTGTGTTGGAATCTCCCCTCTTCTTTAAAGATTCAGTTTGGTTATGTGGGACTTAGCATGAGTGACTCCATTTTGGTTTGGTCCGGTCGGTTGAGGCCTAGTATAGGAAAGAGTGCAGTCCAGTTTATTTAACAAAGCATTTGATAGAGGTTAAACTTTCTATCCAAAGCCTTAATGATTATATTTATTTATTTTATGCCAGGCATTTTTTAAAATCCTTTGTTAATATTAATTCACTTAATTTTTTAGCTCTATAGGGTAGTTACTACAGAATGGGTATCCCTCTTCCAAAATACTAAATATCAACTATTTTTGGATTTTGAAGTTTTAAAATTTTGAAATATATGCATATACATAAGGCATCTTGGGGAATGGGCTCAGGTCTAAATTCAGAATTCACTTAGGTTTCATATCCACCTTATCCATATACTCTGAGGTTATTTTGTATACAGTGATATTTCTAGTGTGCCTGCAGACTGCAATCTGTTACCTGAGGTCAGTTTGGAATTTTCCATTTGAGTCCACAAGTCTTGAGTTTCAGAGTTTGGAACATTTTGGGTTTTTTTTGTTTTGTTCTTTTTGTTTTGTTTTGTTTTGAGACAGGGTCTTAGTATGCAGTTCAGGCTAGCTTTGTGGCCTGAATTTTATTTTGTGGCCCATGCTGGTCTCAGACTCCCAAGAATCCTCCTACCTCAGCCTCCCAAGTGCTGGGATTATAGGCATGCGCCACCACACCAGGCATTTGGAACATTTTGCATACTGAATTTTTGGAATGGGATGTTCAACCTGTATTTTAATTCCCATAGGTATAAGAACAGAGGCTCTGTAGGTAAAGGAGCTTGCCAGAATTCAAATATAATTCAGTGGCTCCAGTTTTCGACCCGGCAAAACTGGCAGTCCAGCTGAGGAATCTTCTCATAATCGCTATTCTTCTGCTAGCTTTTAAGAAAGTTGTGAAGTAGTAATTCAAATCCATATTCAAACTAGACTCTGGCAAATGATAATTTTCCTCCCCCCAACCCTACTAAATATAATTGGACCAATCAGACTTCGAAAGTAATTGTTGAGTGACTTAGATTTCTTATAGCTTCCAGCATTATTAGTTGTTTAGAACTCTGTGGTAGTAAATGCTTTTTGTTTGTTTTTATTTGCTAATCTCTGATTTGAAAAAGAGCAAAACCAACACTTCTGTCAGCTCAGAATATAAATATCTTTGATACTTGATCTTCTGGACCGGCCTGTACTTTGGTGTGCCATGGTTACTGCCAGCCTAGCTTCTAGTCTTGTGTTAAGTCTGTGAATTATTTATTATTTTTTTTGGCAGGACGCTTTCATTGTGCATAGAAAAAAAGACCCTGCAAATTTTCCTGGCTTACAGTTTATATTATGCACATTTTGTTTGAAAGAGTGGTGATTGTAACTATTTGTCATTAATTGAGGGAAGCACCCTTATAAGCAAGCTATAGTGTCCTGATTATGATTTGGTTTTTTACTTTTTTTTTTGGTTTTTTTTTTTTGCCGTACAGGAGATTAAATCTAGTGCTTTCATACTAAGCTAGATCCTCGCCCCATTCCTTCTTCTAAAATTTTGAGACAGGATCTCACTAAGTTGCCCAGGTAAGACTCTACCATCTATCCTCCTGCCTCAGCCTCCTTAAGTGCCAGGATTAGACAGGTGCAAGTGATTATGTTTTGTACTCTGGGGAGCCTTGCTATGATGCAAGACAAAGCAGGGTGGAATTTAAAGAAACCAAGAATCAAGAATCAGGTTCATTAAAATTAATAGAATGAGAAGAAAATTGAGTTAAACAGTTTGACCAGCTTTCAGACTTGAATATCTGTAAATAGGATGAATTTCATGTGAGGAGCAAGTGAGGTGAATTGCAAGAATAGAATTGGCAGTAGCTACAAGAGTCTGTGCTATAATTTCAGGAAGCACATGCATAGGGTTAAATTCAGCAGCTTCCACAGCAGGGGACATACTATAACATTGCAAATGCTGAACTGAGGAGAATGAAGTTCGTACTCATTTTGTAGCTGATAGTTTGGGTAAATTGGTCATGGAGTAATTTTGAGAGCAGGGCATTTGAACAGTTGAGAAATGGTTAACATTGGCACTAAAAAGGAAATCTAGAGAGGGATCAGGATTGCCCAGAAAATTAAAATTGAGATGTGTGTGGTACATTTTAATGTAAGAATAGTCTTCCTTACATCATTGTACATATAAATTAGAAATTTTGAAGAACAGACGTCGAGAAAAGAGATCCAGATGTATGTTCCTGAGAAGAATAGATGAAAATGAGGTGAAAACAGAACCAGAAGGCTTGGGAAACATTAATATACTCACTTCTCTGGTTGAAAATCAGATATTCGGTAGAGAATAGCAACAGTTGGGTATTAATACTGACTTTAAAATCCTTTAAAAATACATAAGAAATCCCATAAGAAATAATACTTTCTATGATCCTCTCCTTAAAATACATGTATAGTTCTGAAAATACAGCAAGATATATGGAAGGATGAGGGTATTAGTTCTTGTAATTGAATGGGCATTTTTTAGGTAGAAATAAACACTCATACTATAGTCAGAAATTACAGGGTGTACCTGGGTCCCCATCTTTATTTGTCCTTTATCTGAGTTCCTGTGAGTACTCTTGGAGTCACTGGAATGGTACACATTAGAAATATTATTCTTTTTATCCAGTGATGTTGTAAATTACTAGAACAGTAACTTTCCTATGTTTGGGGTTTAACTGCATTAATCAGTGATACTTATAGGGAGAGGTCAGTGTTGGAATAGAAAACTTTTATTTTAAAAAAATCCATCTCAGTTTGTTCTTTGTTTGGTAGATACTACAAGTACTCTTCAAGTCACTGGAATGGTACAGCTTAGAAGTGTTAATCTTTTTCACCCAGTAGCGCATTTATATATTATCAAGGGAGGGACACATTTTTGTGTTTTGGGCTTAAGTGAATTAATCAGTATTATGTATAGAAAGAGGTCATTATGGACAAGAAAACTTAATAAGAAATCAGCTAGCTTGTATTTCAACCAATTAAAAGTATACATTGAGGACATAGCACAGTTTATAATGTTTCCCAAGCCTTCTGATTATTGGAAGATAGGTTGAGAGCAGCTCATGGGAATAAAAGCCCTATGAAAGAGAATAGAAATGAAAAGTGAAATTGGAATCAGTTGTACTAATTTCATTTTCCTGATAGAATGTATGTGAAAGTTTGATACTGAAGTGCTGTGCTATGGGAAGTAGTGATAGTATTACCCCCACCCCAACGCCATGACTGGAGATGGGAGAATTGGAGGGACTGGAGTCCCTGAGGTACATGGACAGATTCTAAGGAAAGAGTGCAGTGGTAGAGAATGCTGTTCAGAGGTTGTAGGTGGGATGGAGTCCATCATGTCAGGATGAGGTCATCTACACTAATGCATGGAAATGAAGATCATCTTGCTGCTGGGTCTGTGAGTTGTTGGCATGGACGCAGAAGGCTGTGAAGATGATGACAGGTAGAAAAGGACAGTAGGACTGAGTGTTAGGAAGCTTGTGCAAGAAGTTGGAAGTACCATCAGTGTTCAGAGGTCAGCAGTGGTGGTGATTTGGAGAGAAGTGACAGAAGGCTGGGGAACACACTGGGTATTGAGAGTCTTGCTCCAGCCTCTTCCTGCCTCCCAATGTATGGTCCTGGTGGTACCATCCTGACTCCTTGTGTTGAGTGGTCCTTTAAAAAATAATTTTTTCTTTCTGAATTTGTAGGTTCCACAGAAATGGAAACTAGCAGAATTACGCTTTATTATGATAGGACACTACCAGAAAAATTTCTTTCCTGAGATACATAAAAAAGCTATCCAAGCAGGTGGAGCCATTCCATTATTTGCTAAGCCATTCCATTATTTGCTATTATCAAACATCCCAGTTTTCCTAGAGCTGTGAGGTTTCCCATGATAGTAAGACTAAAACTTAGGCAGTTCTGGAGAAACCAAAACGGTTTGGTCACCCTTCTGTCCATTTTATCAGTTCATGGAAACAACCAGCAGTATATATATGCCAATCATGTCCAGTTTAACCCTAAAAATGCCACAAGATTATATAGAAATTCATTATCATTCAACTGCAAAGAATAGGAGTACACTGAAGTTATAGATCCACCAACACCTCGCTAATAAGATATATCTTAATTGTATTATCATGACCATTTTATACATGATCTCTATGTATAAAGAGGTAATATTCCTGTATTGATTAAGTCCCATATTCCATAGTTTACATTTTTATAAAATACTTTTATACTTCATGTTTGCTAACGGTTTGATATATTCAGAAGAGGTGACTAGTTGGTTCAACCATCTCTGTCTTTGGTTTATTGAAGTTTTAAGTTTTGTTCAGTTGATACAGTAGCTTTGCCCAGATTTGGGCTTTCTAAACTTTAAGGATCTGTATTCACTGCACTGACTTTCCCTATCTTGTTACTGAGTTATTTCCTGTGTGTAAATACTATCTTCAAAATTAGACTCACAATTGAAGCAGAAACTTGGTCTTCTACCACTTTATCGTTACCATGAAGATTAGGCAGCCAGTCAGTATGTTCACTAACTAATCAAGGCAGATGGATTTGTGACAGTAACTTGCTATTTTTTTCAAAGTTTTACCTCTGCATAATGTACAGAATGAATCTGATCTATTCTAATCAGATTTTTTTAAATTTTATTTTTAATTTAAGGATGATATCTTGAGAGGTAAGCAAGCAATTAAAATATATCTTATTAGTGAGGCTTTGGTGGATCTATAACTTCAGTATACTTCTGTTCTTTGCAGTTGAATGATAAGGAACTTCTATATAATCTTGTGGCATTTTTTTTTTTTAGGGTTAGACTGGACAAGATTGCAATAGATAACTGGCCATATCTATCAATGTAGATTATAACTTAAATTCAATTAGATGAATAGCCAGTGTTTTGTAAAATTTGTTATAATTTCGGCTTGCTTTCTTTTGCTGCACCCATTTTCCAAATTTCTGAACCTGAGGTGATCCTATGGTTTTTCTGTATGCTCATGTCCTGTGTACCAGACACTGGAAAATAGTCATATCATCATGCAGTTTGTTGTCCCTGTGGCTTTGTGATAAGCACAGTGTTACTATTGCTTAGCAAAAGTTGATCAGCCCCCCTTTCTGTCCTCAGCATTTATCCCAAAATACTACCTTCATGAACAAGCCTGTTATCTTCCATTGATTTAGTACCATTTGCGTAAACTTTGATTCCAAAGCAGCTCGTGTTCTCAAACCTGTTTCTTCAGCCTCACTGTCTGTAACACCTGGATATTAACAGAGTCCCTTTGAACTGCATGTCCAAAGTGAAACTTCCTAACCTCTGACGTTAAAAACAATAACTAGTCTTCATTAAATGATTACTTTGTGTCACGGTACTAAATATTTTACGTTTTATATTATTTATTATTTAGTCCTTATTATGACATGAGATGGATGGCTTTATTCTCCTTGGTCTCCTGATGTAAAAGAATGAGCCATAGAAGAAGATAACTTCATCTCAGCTCTTACGTGGCAGAACTAGAAGTGAAATCCAAAGTCTTGACTTCAGAGTTGGAGCTTGAACACTTTGTACTAGATTGTTACCACATACTTGCTCTTCTTCCCCCTTTCCTGGTTAGAGCACCATAATCCACCAAGATACTGAAGTGGGAATTTTTAGTTGTTCAGATTCCTTTTTCTGTATAACCCTCGGCAATGCCTTAATCGTCTAGTCAGAGACCTTACGTATGTCCTGTTACTTCCTTCATCTACCAGTGCTGTTGTTTAGCTGTGCTTACTCATATCTAAGCTCATAGCTGCTGAGGTTATCTTTTTCAAAATGCAATTCTTATCACTGAAACCATACTGTGCGTGGTTTGTTTAGAATACCATAGAAGCGATTCCACAGGAGCCTGTACAGTTTAGATCTGTTTGCCTGTTCATCTTACCTCCTTACCTTTTTGTTCCATTGTCCCGCCACACTAGTAATTCTCCAGATTCTCCATGTTTTCTCTCTACTTTATTCTGTTTTGAAGAATTATATTTCAATATGCAATTTACTCAGAGGTTGTCCTCTCTGTGACCCCTTTCCAATCCCAGTGTATTGGATTATGTGTCCCGGTGTACTATTTACATTTTGTATCCATTTTAGTAACTGCCACACTGAAAGCTATTTTTGTTTATAGGGTTGTCTCCTCACCAGACTATGAGCTCCTTGAAAGAAGGAATCGTGTGTTACTCATCTTTATATTCCCCATCTAGCACAGCTCTTGATACATAGTAAGTGATTAACATTTTAAAAACTAATAATGTACTTAACAAACTCAGTGTATGTTGATAGTTAATTATACCTGTGTAGATATAGTAACACTGTATGTTATAAAAAATTTGGCTGTAGACTTAATACTTTTAGGGCTCGGTTTCCTCATTTTTAAGATGGACATAATAGCTTCCTACTCATTGTGTTGTAATGCTCAGATTAAGGAATATCTGTTCAACAGTACATTCAACTCTAAGCACCACACAACTTGTTACTAAATGAAATGTGGGTAGTAACTGTATGTTGAAATTGACCCTTTTATATGTTAGGTGTCCTTTAAAAGGTAAGATGGTATCATTTTTGAAAAGTTTTGTCATGTTTTGCAGTTAAAATTTGCAGTTACTGGTTACCAGAGGTATGTGTCCTTAGCATGTTCACAGCGAGGCCATAATCTGTCTCAGTATCAGGTGGTTCTAAACCGTCAGTGGGTCAAGCTGGCAGGAACATGTTAAATCTGACGATTAGTTTATATAGAAGTGTGCCTTTGGAACAGAGAGAGAAATGTATTGGAACTGGGAATCAGGGTACAGAGGGAGTGTGGTGTAATAGAGTGAAGAACAGTCCTTTACCTGGTTAACCTGGTTGGCGGTGAGTCTTAGTCTGCATAGTGTTTTTTAACTTAAAAAATTCTTCTCAGATAAGTAATCTGATGGCTTGCTCTTTAGTCTCAGAAATCATTGTTCTACCTTGAGCCAGATGTGATGGCAAATAACCTGTAATCCCAACATTTAGGAGGCTGAGACAGGAGGATTGCTGTGAATTCTAGGCCAGTCAGGGCTGCATAGTGAGTTCAAGTCCAGCCTGAAGGACACAGCAAGACTCTGTCTCAAAAAACAAACAAAAAAATTATCTAATTCACTGATAAAGTCCTTTGGTTTTTTTTTTTTCCATCACCCTCCAAATGAGTGAATGTCTTCTCCTGTTTTTCTGTCTCTTACTTAGTTTCCAGAGGAAGAAGTATCCTTTTCTTGGAAGTCTAAGTATCACCATCTGTGTGGAAAGCTATAGTTTTACTTTTCCATCATAGACTACAGAAATTACACTTGATGAATTAGTGATTCACACTTTTCTATGTATACCTTCTGCTATGCATTTCTGTTACTAAAAATAGATAACGTGAACATGCCAGATTATATGTAACATTAATGTTAGTAGTAAGCACAAACATTTGAAGTCAACCATTTGAAAGCAAAAACTAGGTCAGTACCATGTGGTTTAAGATACGCTTGTGAATGCTTCCCCAGCACCATATTCCCATCTTTTCCCAACTGCCAAAGTAACTGCCATCTTAAATTTATTTTTCCAGCTCCTTTTTTAATGCCACAGATATAATTGTTTTGGGTTTTGTAATTTTTCTGTGTGTAGAGTTTTTAAAGCTTGCATTTTAAAGCTTGCAATTAAATAGTATTTAATTGTAGAGGAAACTCTGATTTACAATTTTTTATATATATCAAGGAAAACAAGCAGGAAAGAATACATAGAAACATCTTAATACGTAAATTCAAATTTATTTATTTATTTTTTTGGTACTGGGAATCAAACTCAGGACCTTGTGCTTGCCAGGCAGGCGCTTGTACCACTGAGCTATATCCCTGGCTTGTAAATTCAAATTTATTAGTGGAAAGTAATTGAAGACTTAATTTTGGACTGTGTAGTTATGCTCTCTAGTGCACTGCTCCTTACAGAAAGTCCAGAGATGTCAAGAGCCCTAGATGTGCAGAAGCATTTCATATACAAGTTTCTTTGTCATGTGTAGACATGTTTCTGTTAGATTCATTCAATACTCCTAAGAATGACAGCTTTATCATTCAGTAGCTTTTTTAGACCACAGCACTTCTTCACTGCACTTTTATACTACTACTTGAGGCTCAGAATCCACAGTGTCCCACATTTCTGGATATCTTTTTCAATTATAGAATCATGACATTTTTCAAAGAAAATGCATAACAAAAGATGAGGTTATAGTAACCACCAAAAGAGGTCCTTTCTTTATCATTAGGATTTGGAAAGCTTTCTTGATGACTTTCGTATACATTATTAAATCTTGGAGGTGGGACTGATTGAGAGGAAAATGTTAATGGTCAGAAGTCCTGTTTCTCTCTTTTTATTTCCCCTTTCTAACATACATTCATATTGTTGCCTCCAGTGATAGTTTATTCATTCTCACTGCTGTATAAGGCTGCATCGTGTGAATTTGCCTTTTTCTAATCAGTTTTCTACCAATGGATGTTCTAGTGGTTTTCCAGTTTTTGTATTATGAAGAATATTTGTTCTTTGAAGGGCATGCAAACATGCAACTTTACATATAATGTTAGATTGTTTCCTAACAGGATTTTCCCAGTTGAAATACCTACCAGCAGTATATTAGAGCTAGCAACTTTTTCTTGTTTCTTTTTTCTTTTGCTGTTATTTGATACTTGTGTCAGTTTTCTGTCACTGTGACAAAGTACCTGAGAAAAGCAGTTAGGAGGAGGAAAGACTGATTTTGACTGTCACAGAGGTTTCTGTGCATGGTTAGCTGGCCCCATTGCTTGTGGAGAGGTAGACACATCCTCCTAGAAAGGCCTGGGGTGGAAGAGAGTTGCTCATCTGGAGGCACCTGTGGAGGGGTGGTGTAGTGGCAGCCTCTGCTCCCAAGATTTCTTTGTTCACTTTTGTCCCATCATCCCTCTCCCCTTCACTTTCCTCTGTGTGGTGGTTATTTGACTAATTGTCAGCTTGAGCGGGGACCACCCAGCTGAGCTGAGTCAGCGTGGTTCTGGGCATAGAAGACCCACTGAAGGACACTTGCTTTGGGATGGTGTAAAAGGAGAATGGGAAGAAAGGATTTCAGCTGATCTCACTTGGAGGAGCTTCGTTCAGGCTGCTTTTCTTCAGAGGGGCTTTGGGCTTTGGGCCTTCTGAGCTGAGTTCCGGTCTTCCTCTTAACCAGGGATAGCTGCTGATCTCTTTGGAGGAGCTCTGGGTCTTCCCCTTGGGCTTGGGCGTCACCTCTTGGCCTTCAGCATGACCTTGGGCCTTTCTGCCAGTGCAGTCTCTCTAGGCTCCAGCACCGGCCCTTGGGCTTTCCAAGGCAGATTCCTCAGCCTCCTGATAGGACTTGCACAGAACATTGCTGTGGGCTCCAGCCTTCAGCTGCACTCTTCAGATCTCTAGTGAACCAGCGGATGGGTCTCTTGCACCTTTCTCCTCTTGACTCCGTAGACAGATACTGTCAGTTAATTTTGTAAACTTCTGTGTCCAGCATTAAATTTGTTTCTCTTGCAAATACCATACACAGTACTGTGCCATTTGCCAGTCATCTCTGGAAACACCCTCACAGACACACCCAGAAGTTGCTTTACTGCTTTCCTCCGTGTTTCTCCACCCAATCAGGATTAGTCATCGCACATCCTAACAAAGGTCATTGTTTTTACAGTCTTAATGAACTTGAAAATTACATCTTGTCATCTGAAGTTATATTTTCTGATGGGCAATGACATCCTGCCTTTTTTCATGTATTTGTGGGCCTTATAAGTTTCCATGTCTACAAAGTTCCCGTTCAACTTTTTCCTAGTTGCCTAATTGTCTTATTATTTGTAGGCATTCTCATATAATAGTTTAAATTCTAATCTTTAATCAGCTTTTTGTTTTCTAAATATGTTTGTGGCTTTTTTTTGGTATTTTTTATCTTGATTTTTGTAATTAAAAATTTTGTTTAGTTTGTTTTATGGTAGTATGATGAACAAGCTCTCCACAAGTATGCAGTCAAAATTCTCTTTTCCCTTCTCTCAAGATATGTATCAAGTTTGGTGCTATAATTTCTTTCATATTTACATCATAAGGTTGAATTTCATATTTCCATTTTTTGGTCTGTTCTGAGTTGGTTGTATATATGATGCAGTATAGGGACCCATTTTTTCTTAAATTTTTTTTTATCTTTTTGAGACTGGGTTTTGCTATATAGTTCAGACTGGCCTTGAACTCACTTTGTAGCCCAGACTGACCTCGAATTCACGGTGATCCTCCTGCTTCAGCTTCCTGAGTGCTGGGATTACAGGCGTGCACCATCACACCCTGGCAGGATCCAGTTTTTTATAATCCCTCTTATTTATCTGAAAACTAGCTTCTGACTTTGTTGTTTTTTCTATCATTTTTCTTTTGCTTGACTAGTTTCTCATTATTTTAGGGTTTCTCTTATTGTTCTTTTTCTATTTAGCCACATTGACCTATAATTCATCAGTTTACAACCTTTCTTTTCTCACTATAAGTTTTTAAGGCTGAAGATTTGTCTCTAAGTGTAGCATTTTTGGTATTCCGCAAATTTCTATACGTGTTTTTCTTTTCATTCAGTTCTTTGCGTTTTTAAAATTTTCATTAAAGTTTTTTCTGACCCTCGAAATACTTGAAATATCTTTAAATTCTATTTACTTTAAAAATTTTTACATTTTGTTGAGTTTTAATTTAATTATATTATGGTCAGAGACAAGGAACAACCTTATTTGAAATTCAGTGTTATTTTCATTACTATCTAGTATGTGTATTTTCTTTTGTATACTTCTTTACATCTTTAAGAAGAAAGTTTATTTTCTAAATTGTTCATTAAGCCTTGTCTTTGTCCACCAGACCTGTGATTCGTTGGGATGTGTTAGAATCTCCCATAACAATGATCAGTTTGGGGGCTGGGGATATAGCTCAGTGGCATAAGCGCCTGCCTGTCAAGGGCAAGGTTGTGAGTTCAATTCCTGGTACTGCAAAAAAAAAAAAAAACAATGATCAGTTTGTGTTTTCCTTCTATAGTTCCTGTTGTCCTTTGAGGCTTCTCACCTCCGTTAGATGGTGAGTTTGTCTTGACTGGCTAGAGAGTGGATTTGCTATGATGTATCTTTCAGAGTAGAGGGAGACTAAGAGAAAGCACAGGGTATAAATGTTCTTTGGTTAATCTTCCCCTCACCATTAACTGATTGAGCCACAAGCATAGTTCCTGTACTGAACAAGAAGGTTGGATTTTCTTCAGGTTTCTTTGGGCCAGGTGCAGATGTGGAGTGTTAAATATTTTTTGTTGTCCCTTACTTGAGCTCCCTATGTGGATTAAACTCAGGGTCTTGCACACACCTATAATCGCCCAGCCTTTCCATTGGCATTTATACCCTCCACCATCCGGACCACCTTGAAGTTGCCACACTCCCCTTTTGGGGGACTCACACCGTGTTTATTTCCATCTTACTTGGCTGATTCTTCCTGAGATGATCGAACTGGAGCTACTTTCCCCCCCATTTGTCGGGATGGCTCTGCTGAATCTGAGTGTAAGATCCAGCAGAAGGATTGGCACTTACTTCACCACATTCTTTTTTGTTGGGAAGTCCAGTGCTTTGCTTTACCTGGGCATTCTCTTTTGGTGGAGAGCTGAGTACCTTTAGCTGCTGATAAGCTTGGGAGGCTTAGGGACTTAGGAGTGAGAGAGTGAGTGTGCTGTCTTACTGAGTATTTGGATTTTTTTTCCTAGAGACTTCTCACTGATCTGATTTCTTACAGAAGTAAGGGAGGTCTCAGTCTGAGATGACTCTCTTCCTGTCTTTGGCCATTTAATTTCTGGGTTTCTTCACTTTGCCAGTTTGGTTGTCTCCCAAGGCTATCATTCTAGTTAGGGCTTACCTAGCTAATACTTCAGTTTTTCTTGTTCATTGCATAGCTACCCTTCTTTTTCTGTCCCTGACTCAGCAAGCTTTGTCCCTCAAGATCGAAGTTGCACAACTGGACTGGGAGGTCAGCAGAAATCATCTTTAGTAGTGGTCTGAAACTTCGAACTTAGTTTGAGTCTTTGGGGCAGACCTCAATCATCACACCTATAATCCTCTTGAAAGTAATTGTCTTTGGAGTTCCAAAACCCAGTTGTTCCTTCTGTTATATCCATCCATCTTAGTGGTCTGTACATCCTCTGTGGTCATTGCTTCTATAGTATGCCCCCTATCAGATGCTTTTCTTGGAGTCTTAACTCCTGTTTAATCTTTGCTGTCTCCCTTATGATAGTAATCTGTATATCTGTGGTCTCCATAATCATTATATTTGTCTTCAAAGTTATCATTGTCTGTTCTATGAGGATGGATAATCATCAAAGCTGTTTGTGGCAGGATGGGCTCTTCAGTCTCTTTTTTTATAGGAATCTTGATTATTATCTCAGCAGCCAAAAGAACAATCACCTTACCCTGTTACTTAGAGATCCTTCTTTGAGGGCACTGAGCATAGTGTCCTCAAACTTAGCATAATCAAAGCCTTCCAGCCTTTCAGGGTTGCTGAGTTCATGTGGTAAATGCACTGATACATAACCCTCTGAAGAATTGCTTCGTGAGGTTTTCTGTTACACCGTAGGTCTGATTCCTTAGAAAAGCAGTGTAAGGTGGCCATTTAAGATGATGACTGTGGTCAATATTGGATTCCCAAGCAGCCTGTACAAGAGTGGAGAGGATACAGAGGTCAACTGGGGGTGCCCTGTATATGCTGTTGTCACCACTTTATCAAGTGACTACAATGTCTGCTTCCAGGACATGTGTTTTATCACTTCTGCTGACTGGTTGGGACGTACATGCTTTTCCATTAGTGCTGCCATGTGCAGGTAGGGTCTGTGAGGGAGACGGTCTTTCCCCTTTTAGCCAAGGGTACCTGTTGGGAAAGAGAGAATGCATAGTTAGGCTTTTTTTGGAGCGTGCAAATTTAGAATTCTATGTCTGCTTACTGAACTGAGCCTATATTCTTCTTTGTTCTTTTAAATATGCTGTTTTGTCTGTTATTATAACTGATCTCAGCCACTTTTTTGTCTTTGCCTGTGGTATGTCCTCTCCCTGAGTTTTGCTTTCATTCTGTCAGTATCTTCATTTTGTAGGTATTTCTTATCTTACTTTTCAACTTGTCTGTGTGTATTTTTTATGATTATTTTTGTGTTTTGACTTTCTTACCTTATGTTTTCTTGTGGTCTTGATTATCCCACCTGCCATCCTTTGTAGCCTTTTTGGATTATTTTCTTATTCTCTCTTCTGTATTTTGGAAATTATACTCTCTTATTTCTATTCTTTTCTGACTAACTTTCAAAATCTCCCAAACAGTGATGGTGAACCTTTTAGAGGTGAGTGCACAAACTGCAACCCAAAACCCACTTATTTATTGTGAAGTACCAACAGTGCAATTAAACCTGAACACTGAAGTTTTAGCTTAGAAAAAACAACTCATACATTGACATCTTTTTTCTTAAAACAAAAACACAATAACATGCATGCCATGGGTTCCTCACCACTAGATACACTGTACATACTCAGGTTCCGTCAGAGCATAAGCTCTCTTCTGAGCAGTGCGGGAATTTAGTTCATTAACTCCTATCCTCTTTATCTCTGTCTTGCCTTTCCACATGAAAACACCATAAGGAGATGTTGTTATTGTTACTTTATACGGTGTTTATTTATATTCACTTGTAGCAGTTCCTTCACTTATCTTTCTTGCTGCTCAGATCATTTTGTGGTAATTTAATGAAATACGCACTTTAGAATTTCTGTAATTAAAACTGCTATTGATGAACACTCTTGGTCTCTACTTTAGCCCAGTGCTGCATGTCCTGATCCCAGTGCTACCAACTTGCAGCACATATCCAGGGCAACCCTTTGATTACTTACTTTTGTTTGCTGCCCACCGTTTCTTGCTACTATTTCCACTCCCTTCAAGTCTTTTTTGTTTGGCTGGTTGGTTTTTATGAGGTGGTGCAGGCTTGATAATTTTTTATACTTTTGAGACTATAGCAGAACTTGAAAAATAGTCAATTTGGTTCAATTTATCCAAGACCTGTTTGCATTCAAGGATAGTCTTTTTAAATACCTAGTAGATTAGATTGCTAGAAATTGAAAACATTAAATTCTCATTGATTTTTCTCATATGAACATGACAGCTGATTGATTACCTTCAGGTGGATGCTTTGTATCTGCAGAATGAGAACACTGGCTTGAACAAGGTCGCAGCATTGTGTGTGTTACCTATAAGTCAGTTACTCATGTAACTGCTTTTTACACAAATACAAATGTATTCAAACATACAGTATATGCAGCTACAAATAAGTGAAGAGAGCATGAGTATTGGGTTCCTGAATTAGAGGAAAGGACCTACGTGGAAAAGACTACAAATAGAGGGGAAACAATAAATGTTAATGTATATTAATACTTCTTCATTTTGCCGAGAAGGTTCTGCTTTAGTGTAGGATAAGGACTGGTAGAAATAGAGCCTGGCAGTAGTCATAAGGAAGAAAGATAAAGTGGCACCTACAAAGCTCTGCTTTGTCTTTTATTTAAAAAGTAAAAATTGGTGCAGGGGTGTATGGAGCAGAATTTGCAGGGAAAAGTACCTGTAAAAAGAAACATTCAGCTGGATGTGGTGGCATATGCCAGTAATCCCAGCACTTGGAAGGTTGAGGCATGAGGATTGCTTTGAGTTCAAGGTCAGCCTGAACTGCGTAGCTAAACCCTGTCTCAAAAAGACGAAAAAAAAGTAAAGAAAAAAACATTCAACATTATGAGGGACATAACTAATACCTACATCTAGACTAGACACTGCATTGGAAAAATCTTGATGAAGGATACTGTTGAGACAGCTAGTGAAATTGGAATATAGACTGCAGTGGAGAATAGTAGTATAATAGTTAAATGCCTGAATTTGTCACTATGCTTTGATTATTTAAGAGAAATTTCTTATTCTCAGGAAATACTGAAATTTTATTTTGTTTATTTATTTGTTTTGGTACCAGGAATTGAACTCAGGACCTTGTGCTTGCCAGGCAGGCGCTGTGCCACTGAGCTATATCCCTAGCCCTCACCTGAAATTTTGAACAACAAAGGACAACATATAGTACTCCTGTGGTTCAGATAATAAATATATGATAAATCTATTAATTCATTTATGTATTTATGATCAACATATAATCCTGGATTCCAAGTACTATCATTTATTTTGTTCACATTGACTCAGATATGACTTATTGGCCATATTCTTCAGTAATATTTCTCACACTGAGTTTTCTTTTTAAATGGAGCCCTGTGTACCTGTCAACATATGGGTTGATAGTAAGTATAGATTTTAGTTGATATGGATGAACAATTTTAATCATCTTGAAAATTAAAATATTTTTCTAACAGGTGGAAACATTATCTTTTTTTAATAGGTTTAAGCTGAATTTTGGGAGATGGCCACTGCTTCACCAAGGTCTGATACTAGTAACCACAGTGGAAGGTTACAGTTACAGGTAACTGGTAAGTGATTTTCACAACTTAAAATGTTGATTCTCTTGAAGCTTTTTAAATACCTAATTCCCCAAACCTATTCCCTGAGTAATGCACTCAGGCAGTATTGACCTTGGACATGTTTTAAATGCACCACATTTTAGTGCCTTTCTTCCCCTTGCCTTTACCTCCCTCTTATTTTGTTAAAGTTTTTAAAATTTAAACAACTTATAATATGCACAGTTCTTATTTCATAGTACTTGGTGTAGAAAAAACTACTGTTTCTCTTTGTCAGTGAGGAAACTGAGAATCAGAGGGAGTAAGTACCTACTTTTAGTAATGGGAAACTAACTGAAATCTTAGAACTTTAACTTGCTATGCCTTTTATTAGGTAACAGTGATCTGTATGTTGCTTTTTATTTTTAAGAATGATCAGATAATATCATTATTAAGACCTGTTACTGTAGTTAGGCAGATTACTGCCTATAAACTGAAGTAGCTCAATTATAAATTCTAATTTGCTTTTATTATTCATATGTGCATTCTTATTTTTGTTCCTCTTCTTACCCCGTATTTGACTGGAATAAAAAAATAATAATCAGGACAAATGGGCTGTAGGTGTAGCTTAATGGTGAAGTGCTTGCCTAGCATCTCTGAGGCCTTGAATTTGAATCCCCAGCACTTCAAAAGAACAAAAACCAGAAAGGAATGAGAACAGGAGAACAGTGATGGTGGAAAGCAGGAAAATCATAACAGGAGAAAGTCAAACAGAAGTTTACTTACTGTAATGTAATATGTTGTAGTGTACCATGGACATAAGCTGAGTAGTGTGTACAAGTATATCTAATATTTTAGATTTCCGATTTTTCAGTTAGGTTCAGAAACTTTGCAAGATATATAAAAAAGCATACTTGAGGTTGAAAACTCATGGGCTCTTCGCAGTTATAATTTTTTAACTGATGTGTTTTCTACTAAATTTCATTTTGTAAAAGAAGAAATGTAAGTCCTGTGTCGTATTTTTGTCCTAGTGGTGTGAATGATCTGTCCCTGTTGAGTTGAAATGTCACCCTTGTGTAGTAATACCTGGTGTGTTCTGTTCCCTTTACCTGTCTTGCGTCACTGTCAGATGGGCTTCATTATTTTCATTGCAAAGTACTTAAAGATTTGGAGAAGTTGCTCATTCGTTTTCACTTTGTGCACATTTCTGTCTTCTCTATTCTCTGTTCTCTAATTTTTTTAATGAGACTCCTTTCCTTTTTCTTTGCCCATAGCGCATGCATTCAAAACCAAAAGTTCATGTTTTTATTTTTTAAAATGTATTAAATTGAGGAGAACTGAAATTTTTTAGTGTTACAACTTATAAATACAAGAATATATCGTCATTCTTTTTAAGTCTTCTATACCCATCATTATGATTGTCTTCATGCAGATTACCTATGTTTCTAAGTCTACTATCAGATTGCTTTAGAGAGGTAATTGCAAGTGAGGTTTTTTTGCCATGTTGTTGCTTTTAAGCAGCATCTTGCTGTGTAATTCAGGCTGACCTAGAACTCACCATGTGGCCTAGGCTGGCCTCAAACTTGCAGTGATCCTTCTTCCTTAGCCTCCCAAGTGCTAGCTAGAATTACAGGTGTGCACCACCATGCCTGGTTGCAAGTGAGGTTTTAAAATTAACATCTTCCCCCTTTTTTGCTGTTTTTGCATATTTACTTGTATATAACAATATAATAGAGGGCATTGTGTATATCACCAAAGGAAACTCATTGAACATATGTTGAATGTTCCAAAAAAGTTGAAACATTTGAAAAGAATGAAGTGAAGTTTGTAATTCACACCACTATAGGAAAGTGATACTCATTAAATTTTTTCTGTTAAGCGTGAAATACTAGAAAATATGATGCCCTAAAATAATAAATATATATCAGTTTTTTACCCTCAAGTATTCTCCTTTTTTATGCATCTTGCAAAGTTTGGGCTTCTAATCCTTTGCCACTGAAAACTGATACCTAAAACATTGAAAATGTATCATATGTTTGTACGAATAAGCACTCCCATTTGAAATATCTTTTGACTTAAAAATCATTGTAGTACAGTTACTTATATGCACTTTTTTTGCCAGCGCATTGTAAACTCCTTCTGAGATTAAAAATTATCCTTTGAAAAATCTCTTCCCTTACCCTGCCATCTTCTAGTATTATTGAGCACTTTGCCAGGTAATTGTATGCAATGGGCCTGCAGTTAGCTCAGAAAGTAATAGTACTCAGGTAGTATTGTTTCCCTGTATTTCTAGTAGCAAGATTGAGAGACAGAGAGGTGAGTTGATGTCCTCGAAGTCAAATTTCTAGTAATTAACAGTTAAAATAAGAATTCAGATCCTTGGATCCTGTGGTCCTAGCACTATCCTATAGTGCCTTCTTTTTCCAGTTTTCTTGTAGTATATGGATAAAATTTGTGTATACCAAGAAAATTACACTTTTTCTTGGGATGAAAAATACTGTTTGAGGATTTCTTAAGAAAGAACGAGTCTAGGCCTTTTACATCAGTCTATTGGTACTGGACTTAGAGCAGCTTGAAACAGCAAAGGATGTGAGTTTTGCTAAGACACTGTTAGTAAAACTGCAGATAGAACATTGAGCTCTGTGATTGTGCTGTGTTGCCAGTACTTAAATATAGTATTTGTTTTGAATCTGTTGTTACTCTTCAAATATTGTGGACTACTGTATTTCAGGTACTATCTCTGGTGAAGTATTTAAGCACATTGTATTTCTGTGATACATTTGTGACTGTTCTCTCTCACAATAGAGTGGAAGCTACATAACTTGTTTGTGTTCACGTACTTAACATACTGTGTGTGTGACGTGAAGCTTTCCCCTCTTCATCTCAAGACCTAGGATGTTCATAATTGATTTTATTAGTTATAGACTTTGAAGTGATATGTTTAGCATAATGTTTTGGGTAATTAAATTTAAAATTCATTTTCTTTAAAGGGTGATGTTTAACCTCTATGTTGACATTTTGGTTTTAAAGTTTTTATTTGAAAAACAGTTTTTTAGAAACAGCTTTTCAGGTAATGCATTTAGTTTTTAAAATGCCATTTGTATGATGAATACTACCTGGCAGGTGTAATACTAGATATGTTGATTCTGAAAACTTATTTTTCCTTTGACCATTAATTTAAATTAGAATTAAATTCAAGTGGTGGGTAGAGATAGAGAGCAATCAGACCTCATATACTGTGTTACGACTGTAAAATGGAACAGCTATTTTGAAAGTAGTAATCTGGCATTTACTCACCAAAGAGTTACAATGTTAGCAAGCAGTTCCACTTCTAATATGCCCAGGGGAAATGAAAACATGTTCACTTTTTCAAAAAAAAACAACTTGTTCACAAATATTTATAGAGGCATTCGTTAGGCACAGTAAATAAGATATGGCACAGCCATGTAGTGGAATATTGGGCAAGGAGGGAGTGAAGTACTGACGTATGCTACAAAATGGGTAAGACTTGAAAACATAATGCTAAGTGAAAGAGAGCAGTCACTAAAGACCACATGTGTGATGCTATTTGCATAACATGTCCAGAACAGGCAAATCTGTAAAGACTGAGAAGAGAGTAGTATTTCCTAGCAGGGAGTGATGTGATTCAGGGAGGTTGGGAGGAAGTAGGAGGATTACTACTTAATGGTATGAGTTTCTTTCTTTTTGGGCTAACAAAAATGTTTTAAATCTGGGGTGGTGTTTGCACAACTCTGGAAATCTTTTACAACTATGCGCTGTACAGTTTAAATGGATGATTGGTATATACATTATATCTCAATAAAACAGAAAAATTCAAACGGCTTTTGGGCATTATCAGTAGCCCTTTTGTACTGTTTCTTCATTTTGCCAGTGAGAAAAGTTTCTACTTGTACAGGAAGTACAGTTTCATTTTTGTTGGTTGATTAGTAGGCAATATCACTTTTTGTCTATACATATTCACTAGTGATTATTATTTTTCTGTTAGTTTCTAGTGCCAAACTAAAAAGAAAAAAGAACTGGTTTGGAACAGCAATATATACAGAAGTAGTTGTAGATGGAGAAATAAAAAAAACAGCAAA
>NW_004955417.1:4006839-4046292 GCF_000276665.1 Chinchilla lanigera
AAAAAAAAAAAAAAAGTTAATAATTACTATAAACATTATGTTTCCATGATACTAAATTTTTCTAGCCTAGGGATTCTTAAGGTATTTTAGGCTACAGTTTATTTGTAAACCTCTTATTACTAAATGCAAAAAAATGGCTATATATACATGAGTTTGTAATTCTGAGGGCAGGATTCAGAGCTTTTATTAAATTCTCAAAATATGTGATTCATTGAAGATTAAAAAGCAGAGTTCTAGTGTATGAGTCTTAAGAACTGCATGTTTCTTCACACCATTATCTAATTTTGTATTATCTGACATCATGCAGTTTGTAATAGTTTATTAAAAGTAATGCCCTTATCCAAATCTAAATCTTTGTGTTCATCTTGTTTACTTAGATATTTTCCCATTAATTCCAAAAAATAGGTTTTCTATGTAAAGTGCCAAAAATGTTAGTGCTTAAAATAAGTTGGTATTTTAAAATATCTTTCTGAAAATCCATATGTAACCTAAAATCTGTTTTTGATGCAAAATTTGGGCATAAATATGTTAATTATTATGGTTTATACGAATTGGTGAACCATACTCAGTCTTATGTAAGTTCAGATTTTTAAAACATGTTCTCTTGAACCATTGTAAGTTTCTCTGCTGTGGCATGATTATTTTTCAGGACCTGCAGTTTGCCCTAATACAGAAATAAAACATTTTATAAGGATACAGTACCCTGCCAGGGTTGTTATTTAACCATGTCCCTATTGTTGATGGTTTAGATTGTTTTTAATTCTATTATATTAGACTGTACTGAACTTTGGTGTTATTAAGGTTACAGTTGTCCTCCAAATAAAGATTTTGCCATGATCATCTAAGAATGTGGTAAAAGTCAGTATACTTGGAAATGAAATCCTGATTAATATAGTAAACTTACAGTTATCTCTTAAGATTAATTGAGCACAGTATGCTCAGAAGAAAAATAATATTTCGTAAACATTTATACAGTGAGGAGGTCTTCAGAAATTACAGTACCAGCATCTTACAAACACTAAGTTGTCAGTGAATGTTTTTAATAACTGAAGGGTACATCAGTTTGCTGGAGCTGCCATGATAAAGTACCATGGGCTGGCAACCTTAAACAGCTGGAGGTTATTTTCTCTTCTGGAAGCTAGAACTCTGTGCTCCCAGTGTTGGTGAGATTAATTTCTTCCTCTTACCTTGTCAGGAGCCATCTTTTCCCTTTGTTCTCATGTGGTCCTTCCTCTGTATATGAGTCTGTGAGTGAGTGTCCTCTTTTTGTGTGGACTCAGGTCGTTCTTATTAGGGCCTACCCTAAGGACATTATTTTAACTTAGTTACTTCTTTAAAGAGCCTATCTCTACGTAGTGACATTTTGAAGAATTGGGGGTTAAGACTTCAACATGTGAATTTGGAGTGAGATGCTATTAAATGGTAGCCCACAATAGCAGTAAATTGTTTTTAAGAATTAAACCTGGTGATTAAATCATAGTGCTTAAAAGTAAAAGAAACCTATATATTAGTCCCAGTCACCTACTTTACTGATGAAATAGCTTACCATCTAAGCAACTTGCTCAAGAGTACACAATTGCAGGATTGTGACTAGAACACAGCTTTTCTGATTCTTACCTATGACTTTTCTTTAGAATTAATATAAAATTACTGTGCTTTTTAGGTAACTTAGAGGCAGTTTAAAAATACATTGATGAATGATGATAAAAATTCTAGATGGCCTTTGATTTAACTTATTGGCTTTGTACTTGAACTTGGGTTTTAGGCTTCAGTTGAATGAGGTGTAAATTTGGGGTGCTTGTTACTTTCCAAAAACTGCTAATGCTAAAATAGATAACTGAAGACTGAGTAAAGTTACCACAAACATGTCCCATCCTCCCCTTAAGCCAGAAAGGTATAGAGGGGAAAGATTATTGATAAAAACAATATTGCATTTTTGAGATACGCTATATCCATATATTTGACAGTCAGTACTTTGAATTAACAGAATTTATATATTTGCATAGAAGGTTCCAGTGGAGGGATGTTCTGGAGTAAGTACATGTTCCTCACCTATTTACAGAGACTAGCTTTGTAAGAGATGAAGTGAGAGAGAAGAGAAAGAATGACTATGTAGGTCTTGTGACAATAAAAGAAGGAAAAAACATCAGCCTCTTAAGGAGAAAACCCTGGATCTAGTAAGCCTGAAAAGCTACTATATGGTGTTTGACAAGACAGTTAAGAGTTTGTAGCGTGAATGACAGACAATATAGTCTTCAAAGGCTGATTACAATATAGACAAGGGGACTGGAGCCAGAAGGTATTTATATGGAGGCCATGATTTCCTAGGGTACAGACATGGTTTGATCGTAGTGGGGAAGTTATTTTAGGAAATTGAAGTGATTATTTATTTGGTTGGGTTTTTTTTTAGACACAGTCTTACCAATCGCACTATATAGTTCAGGCTGGCCTTGAACTCACTATGTAGGCTGGTATACCAAGTCAGGTATGAGCTGAAAAATTCCAAAATGTACGCTTAAGTACTATTTGCTATTGAATAAATTAATACCTGAGGAAAAAAAAAAAGGAGAGATAATAGCTATAAGTTTCTGAACACTAATGAAAAGCATGACTCAGTAGAGCCATATTACCCAAAACAAGGTAGCAAAGAGGAAATTATGACGTATCATTAGTGAAATACATAATACCAAAGACAAACATTTTAAGGCATCACTGAAGAAAAACAGGTATTTGCAAAGATTATAAATTTAAAAATTCAGAATTAGCAGTGATAGGAGAAGATAGTACAAAAATATCTTCAAAGAGTTGGGAGAAGATCACTGTCAATATGAAATTGCATGTTTGTCAAATCTGTTTTTTGAAGACGAGAAGGTACACAATTATAGGTAAGTAGAAGTGAGAATTTGCTGTTAGATCCACTCTGAGAGACTTTAAAAGGACATGCTTTAGAAGTCTATTCAAGTAGCTAAATATTTTAGGAAAGAAACCCAAATCTCTAAGTTCCAGACACTTTAAATGGAGAAAAAAGGCACAAATGAAATAAAATATTAGTATAGTTTCTCAGATGCAGATTATTGGAGAACAGTGAAATTCATTCTCCTGTAGTTTGGTTTTATGTGTGTGTGTGTGCGCGCACACACATTTTAGTTTACTTATTTATTGTTCTTCACATGGGATGGAAATGAGGTTTACGATGCCACAAATAGTTGGAGTATGGAGTGGGAGTTCTGTAAGCGCTTCTTTTATTGTATGATTCTTTAGTTTTTCTCAGACAGTTCCTGTCCAGATTTTTGTCTTGTCTTTTTCTGTACTTGGATAGTCAGTCAGCATGTTTATGCTGGATATTTGTTAAACTGGGGGAAGGAGGTTAAGTTGTCACATACAGGAAGCATCACAGTTAGGAACTTCATGTGAAATATCCCATGATTTCAAAAGCTACAGAGAGCCAGTGAAGATCAGGTTGAATTAATTGCCCCCATTTTGAATAATAAAGTGATCACTGAGAAGTTTTTAAATTACATAAAATTGTAAATTGATAAATTATAGTTGTGTATGTTTATAAAGTGATACACTTTATAATGTATGGAATAAATGAATCAAGTAAATTAATGTATCAAAATTTTTTATGGTGAGAACATTGGAAATTTATATCCTCAGTGATTTTAAAATGTACGGTATATTATTGTTTACTGTATCGACCATGCAGTACAATATGTTTCCGAGGGAAAACTTAGTTTCCCCGTGTAATTGAGTCTTTGATTCTTTCAGCTGGCATCTTCACATTCTCCTCACTCCCTGTTAATATGAATTCTGTGGGATAGAAGTTGAAGCAAAATGACTTTGAATAGAAACTAAATTTCCTAGTAATGGGGAAATATTTAGCTTTATATAATAACAAAGAAATAACAAACTCTTGTCACACTACTTAGCATATATGTGTCATATGTGGTGCTAGGGCCGTCTGCATGATTTTCATTAGATCCTTAGCACTGTCCCTTTAGTTTGAAGCACTTGGTCTACATTGTAATGAAACAACTGAGGCTTAAAGAAATTTTAAATAACTTACTCAAGTACAGTTAGTGAGTAGCAGAGCTGAAATTTGTAAATGCCTGGCTCTCGTGCAGAAATTGTGCTTCAACCACAAGGATCCTCTGTGGGTCTTCGGGCTGAAGAACATGTTTAGTTAATTGTTGCAGTTATTCTTTAGATATATATTCTCTGAAGTTTACTGTGCAAAGAAGCAAAGATATTGGGAGCATAGGGTGGGAAGAAAGGGTTGCTTAAGTAGTGAAGGGATCAACCTTGGTGTAATATAGAAGGGCCTACTGTTAAAAATTCAAAGAATCTCTTCCACATGTAGCTGTCAGATGCTGAACTAGAGTAACTCTTGACATGTAGTTTTGATTTCTAAAGTATATTCTATGTGGCAAAAGCTGTTAAATTAGGATATTCCCTTTTCTAGTGGAAAAAGTAAAAGAACAATTAAAACTTTCCTTGGAAAACAAGAATGGCGTAGTGCAAACTGGTGAATTGACAGTTGTGCTTGATGGATTGGTTATTGAGCAAGAAAATCTACCAAACTGCACCTCATCTCCAACCAGTAAGCTAAGTTTATGTGTTTTTAAGATTTAAAGGAAAAGTCAGCAAGAAGTGTATAAAAATGTAGTTTCTTTCTTTCTTGTTGTTCAGTAGAAGTACAGCAAAATGGTGATGCCTTACATGAAAATGGAGAGCCTTCAGCAAGGACCACTAGCAGGTAGAATATTTTATTTTTGTATTTGTGGTAACATCATGTAGCATTTCCCATGTCTGAGGTTTCAGAGATTAACTGTAATGTAGCATTTGCCACAGAATTAAAAAGTTTTTGTGTAAATCATGTTATTTGTTGAATTGTTATGAAACTAGTCTTAAAATAATGGTTTTTTAAAATTATACCATAAAAGTCATTTGTTTAAAGTGTTCATTTCATTAGATTTTAGTGTATTCATATGTTGTCACTAGTTTCTGCTTTGAGAACATTCTTATCACTCTCCGAAAGAAGCTCTGTCCAGCAGCATTCCCCCCAATTCTTTTCTTCTCTCAACCTCTGGCATTTGTAATTTACTTTGTATTTCTGTATATTTGTCTTTTCTGGATATTTCCTATAAACAGACTCACACAGTGTGTGAACTTTACAACTGTCTCTTTCACCTAGCGTAATGTTTCAGGCTTTACTTACATATAGCATGTATGAATGCTTCATTCTTTGTTGAATGTCCTTTTAAAAAATCTGTACTTAGGCGTAATCAATAAGCAGAGTCAGATACTATAGAATAATCTTACTCTTGTCTAGAGTGGCATTCTCGTGTTGATTATGAGGAAGTAAATTTTCCACAGATTGTGGTTTTACACTAAAATTGTCTGCCATTTTGTAAACTCCTTGACATTCACGTTTCATGACAGTTAATAAAGGCTCTAATGTTTCAAATATGGTAAAATTAAAACCTGAAAATATAAAAACATATTGCTATAAAATTGATCTGGCGTATTTGAAAAAGTATAAGGTATGTGACCTTTATTACTCCACAGAGTTATTAATACCACCACTGTTAAATTGCTATTAAATAATTCTCTTCAAAGCATTTGGAAAGGTAACTATAGTTTCAGAATGTATACTTGCCTTTAAATTTATTTCATGTCCATACTATAATTTACATTGAGAAAATGCATGACTGAAAGGACACAACAGTTAGGCTGAGTGAAATGCATTAGTGTGTGAAATATATGTGTGTTTTTATATCGTGAGATTAGCAAGAAGGAGTTGGAAAAGAAACAGATCTCAGAGATGTAGGATGGGAATGGGGTTGAATTTTCCAAAGTTTTCCAGGCTTTGGTTGGAAATATAAGGGTTTTTTTCCGCCCAAGTATAGTGGATTTTAGGCAGGAAAGGGACATGATATGATTTATATTTTAAAAAAAAAATACTTAGGGTGCTCTCTAGATACAGAGTGCCTCTGTATTTGGAAGAGCTTTCCTGGTCACTTCCATGATATTGTCCAACATCTTTTCACTGCCAGGAGGACTTAAAGTATCTCATTGTATAGTTCTTATTTACTTGCACTTAATTTATAGATCATAAATTATCATTTGGGACTATAACAGCTTTCTCTGATCCTCATGTACTTATGACTGTCACGACTAGTACATAATTTGCAGTCAGTATTACCAGCTTTTTGCAGCACTAAATAAAGTTATGTTTAGAATTGGTTTTTGAAAGTTTAATAGAATTTTATGAGTTTTTTTACAGTTGCTTTTAGAGTATTTAGAATAGGTTAATACTCTCAGACTTAAATTGTACAATTTGAGTATTACTTTGAGGGACTGAATTGATAAGGACTCAATATACTTATATATCAGGGTTTTGTTTTGTTTTCTGCCATTATAGGTACACTTAGAACTGAGAGTAGTTTGAATGTTAATGTAATAGAAGGAGGCATATCTTTATACCTATCTCTTTACTTGAATAGTAAGAAATTAGTAAATATTTATAAAGATGTAGATGAAAAGTTGTTTAATTGTACTTAAATCGTTGAAGTAAGATACTTTTTTCTTTTTAAAGGTTGGCTGTCGAAAGTACTAATGGAATAGATAATCATGTACCTACAAACACTGTAGTCCAAAACGCATGCCACTTGTATATAGTTAATGGAGACAGTGCACCTTCATCTCCGTCTCAGGTTGCTGCCAGACCCAAAAATACACCAGCTCCAAAATCCCTCTCATCTGAGCCTACCAGTGACACTGGTAAGCATGGCTACAAATGAAACATTTAACTAAATTAAATTTTCTTTCTGTGCCTGTACTCCTTTTTTGTGCAGTCTTCCATTCTGTGATAAGTATTTTAAAATTACAACTGCTAAATTTTTTCTAAATTTGAAATTTCCTAGATTACATACTTAGGAAGATATTCCAAAAATATAATGGTTTCCTGATCACAGTGCATTTCCCTAAGCAAGTGTTTATATGATAGCTAAATTCTTTGATTTTATGCCTCAAAATACTGTTTAATCCATGAAATGAAATGGGTTTCTGAAAGAAACTTAGTGAATTCATTGGCTCATTAGAGTTAGTAATGAATGATTCTGTCTCTTGGTATACAATATTCTTTTTATTGCCTTAGTATCTAACTTGGGAGAAAAATGAATGTTGATTTGATATAGCTATCAGAAAGTTTTATTTCTGAAGAGTAAGAATTACACTCTAATAGAAGGAATGCCTAAGGATGATTTTTTATAATCGTGTTTGGACTTATCTGAAAATACACCATAATATGAACAACATAATATCTTCCATAATTCCAAGAGAGAAACTACAATGGAGTTTCATATAACTCTGCTTTATATTGCTTTTTCTCCAGTATAGAATGATAGAAAACATCATAGTACAAGTCAATTAAACATTATTGTGCAGATAACCAAAAATGTTTACCAGAGTAGGAGTTCTTCACAGTGAGACGTGAATCCATTGCTTCTTTGCCCAGGAGATTTTCAAGTTATCAAATAGTAATTCATGCTAAAAAATAAAATGGAGAAAAAAAATCTAATTATCCATCCATTTTAAAATTTTCATTTTAAATAGTGTGACTTCTTTATGAACTCTTCAAAGAAGTTGTAAATATAAAACAATAAAAAAATCAGAACTTGCTCACGCTCATATGACCAAATGAATGAGTTATTTTGTTATATGGGATTATTTTTGGACTCAGAATGATTGAGCCCATTCCATTCTTAAGTCCCCTTCTAATTCATGAGAAGGATAAGATGCAAATATTGAATGCTCATTTCCAACAGTCTTTTACCGCCTTTCTGTTTTTCTTCTCATCTTCCTCCACTTAATTTAAGGATTTTTCGCTCTTACTCCCAAATATGTAGGTGTTTGAGTAGATTGTTAAAAGTATGTATTGACTGTGTGTTGCTACTAACAGAGTAGTTTTAGTGTTTCATTATATTTGGATGTTGATGTAAAAAGAAGAAGGAATTAACTGAGGCTCTCCTCTGAAAAGTCTTTTAGTTGTACTCTGTAGTTGTCACTTTATAGAGGCTTTCCTGTGGGAATAAATTTACTTCATATATTCCTTCCTTGGTTATCCTTGCCTGAAATTTCAAAGTAGAAGTAAAGTACACATACGAGAAACCAGAAACGAAAATTCCATCATGCAGAATTCCCACAGCATTCATAATATAAGGGAACCTATGACAATCTGAAGAATGCTGTTAATAACTAATGCTTTTGTTGCGCATGTTCCAAACACTGTATGTATGTCCATGAATGGATTTAATTCTTACAGTGACTCTTTGCAATAGGTACCAGCGTTTTTAGCTTTTCTCTGATGAGGGAACTGAAACACAGCTGTCACACAGCTAGGGAGTAGAAGAGGTATATAACTGACAGCCAGCTTTGTGGGTGGCTGTGTACTTTGTACTGTGCTCTTGTTCATTTTGATGTATGTAGTTTGTATAATGTTTCAAAAGGGTAGTGCTAACTTTTTATATGTTAATTGTTTCAAATGGTACTTCCCCTGCCTTTTCACCTCCTTTGACTATCGCTGGAGTCATCCGACCAAACAATCCAGTGGTCATCATTCTATTGACTGGTCTACAAAGGCTTCCGGAACCTACTCTGTTAGTAGCAACCACTTAACTGGTGTCTTTTTGTACGATTGCCCACGCCTTACTAGGAGGATGAATTCAGGTATCTTTTTAAGGAATGGATAGTCCTTGTCTGTTTAAGATGATGGACAAAGTGATACTTTTTTTTTTTTTTTCCAAGTTAAAATCAGTTTTTGTTGTTGGGGCTGGGGGGATGAGACTAGGGGAGTACATATTCTGTGTATAAAATACGATTTCTCTAATAGCCTGTCTGTTGTTACAGTTAAATGTGATTTGTCCCTCAAAGGTTCACGTGTGGGAAGTTTGATCTTTAATGTGGCAGTGAGAGATGGTAGGACCTTCAAGAGGTGGGATCTAATGACAGGTTCTTAGCCCATCGGGGGCACGACTTTGGGAGAAGTAAGGTAGTTCTGTGGTCTCAAGAGAGTGAGCTGTTTCCAAGTGTGAGCCTGACCTCTGAGTTGCTCCCAGCATCCTGTCTCAAAATCTGATCTCAGCCAGGCTTGGTGGAACATGCCTGTAACCCCAGCACTAAGGCTAAGGCAGGAGGCTGAGGCAGGAAGATCACCACAAGTTTGAGACCTGCCTCAGCTACATAGTAGGTGGGTTCAAGGCCAGTCTGAACTACATAGTGAGCCCTGTCTCAAAAAAAAACAAAACAAAACAGAACAAAACAACAAAGAAATCTGATCTCCTGCTCTCACATGTTCCCCCATTCACCCTGAGATCTGTACCAGAACTAGCTGATGACACTGTCATGCCCCTGAATCTCTCAAACTGAGCAAATTAATGTCTTGACTTTATAAATTGCCTAACGTTATTTTATTACAATAGTGAGGAAATTACAGTAGAAATTATAGTACTGAATAATTTTTTGTGAACTTATTTGGTTGCAAAATGACTAAAACTGACATGACACTATGTACAGTTTTTAATTTATCATGCTTATTATGCATATCCCTACCTTTTATGCAGAAACCTGTTCCTTTAAGGAGAAAAAAAAGTTAAAGCGTATGTGTGGTCTTATGGCTATGGGATATGGTCTTGTATTTATGGAGGAAGAGATGAGATAGTTCACATAAGCTTCTATTAACTTACTATCACATAATATTTTAATTATTTGCTTATATACGAGTCTCCATAGTTTCTCATTATCTGTGTGCTTAGTGGCCCTGTTTTTTACTTTCTGTTTTGTTTCTTTTCCTTCCCTCTCTTTCCTTTCTTTCTGAGAGTGTGTGTGGCGGGGGGATCATTCTTGTATCCATTTGTCAGCAGATACTTACTTTGCATAAGTATGCCACGCTGGACACTGCCAGGAGTCTTGGTACATGCATTATCAGTTTCTCAGCCTCAGCGCTATTGACATTTTGGGGCGTTCTTTGTCTTAGGCGACGGTTCTGTGCATCGTACTACGATATTTAGGATTATTGCAGGCTAGGAGGTGCCAGGAACATCTCCCTTCGTCTTAGTTATGGAAAGCACATCCCTAAGCATTACTAAATGTCCCTTGAGGGGCATAGTTTTCCCTATTTGAGAACACTGATGTGTATGAACAATAAGCCCTGCAATCAAAGTAAGTGTGTGGCATCTTGACAAAGTTCTGGCAGTATTGGATAACAAACTTGGTGAATTATTGAAGGAAAGTAATTGTTCTCTAAGCTGTTTTTTTTTAATAATTAAAAGACTTTATATTTAGAACAGTTTTAGATTTACTGAAAAATTGGGCAGATAGTACAGAGCTCTTATGCTTCTCGTATCCCATTTCAAAGTTCCCTGTTGTCAATATTTTGCATTAATTTAGTACAGCTAATGAACTCTTATTGATAAATTGTCTAATTTTTGATAAGTCTGTCTCTCTCTATTGCACTAGTTCTGTGTGTTTTGAGAAATGCCTGTTACCATGTACGTGCCATTACAGTACCATAGTGGTAGTTTCACTGGTCCGGAATTTCCATGTTTTATCTATTCCTCTCTTCCCCTGAGGCCTTAGAAACCACTGATCTTTTTATTGCCTCCATAGCTCTGCCATCTCTGAAATGTCATGTAGTTGGAGTCATGATACGGCATGTAGTCTTTTCAGACTGACTCTTTTTGCTAATCACTGTGCACTTAGGATTCCTCCATGTCTGTGGGTTGATATTTCTTTTTATCAGTAAATAAAATGCCACTGCATTTGTTGAAGCACCTTGGTTGCTTCAGTTTGGGGGCCACTGAGGATAAAGCTGCTGTACACATTTGTGTGCAGGCTTTTGTGTAGACATGGGTAGTCTCCTGATCAGGATTGAGGAGTGAGATTGGTGGACCGGTGTGTGTTAGTTTCATTAAAAAGCTGCCAGGTTGTCTCCCAAGGTGGCAGTGTTTTCATGTTCCCACCAGTACAGAGTGAAAGTTTCTGTTGCTCTACACTCTTACCAACATTTGTATTCTAAAGAAAAATAAATTACTTTTAATTTTCTAACAGTATTAACTCTTTCAGGCATCAGTGTTTTATATCGTTCTCAATTCATTATCTCTTAAAAATTTTTTAGTTTTCTTCAGCTAGATCTTGAATGTAATCTTGACATTGAGCTTGTGTCTGGTCATTTTGTTGAAATGTTTTAGTTCCAATTAATTGGTTCTAGTGGTTTTACAGTTGATTTTTTGGTGTGTTCTAAATAAAAAAACTCATTCACAAATGAGTTTTCTTCACAGTACACACCCTCAATAGAAATCTAAGGTCATTTATTACTGTTCTTTAAGTCCTTTGGCTGCTTCCTTAGCATGTCCAGTTGCATTTGGCCTGTGTTTTCATTATCATTAATTCCCCTCAAATTTTGTAATTACATTTTGATTTCCTCTTCAGTCCAGTAATTTTATTTATTTATTTTGTCCTCTAAGCTAGGCAAATTGCTTTTTTTTTTTTTTCTTTTTTTTTTTCAGTAATACTAGAAATTGAGCCCAGGGCCTTTGTAATGAACTACATCCCCAGCCCTATTCCTTTGCTGTCCTCCCCTCTCCTCCCCTCCCGCACTTCCCCACCCGCTCCCCATTCCCTGTCCCCTTTCGCCTTGCCCCCTCCCCATTTCCCTTTTCCTTTCCTGAGACAGAGTCTAAGTCACTAAATTTAGGCTGGCCTCAAACTTCCAATTTGCCTGCCTCAAACTCCTGGAGTACTAGGATTACAGGCAAATTATCATTTCAGTGAGCATATGAGAACTATAATGCTGGTATTTGGATTGAAGCATTGTATTGTGAGGATTAAATAAGATAATCTGAAAAGTATGGAGCATGTTGCCAGATTTTTACAAATATTTCAATATTTTATTTTGCTTTTGTTTTTATTACAGTCAGAATATTTCCTGACTGTAACAGGAAGTCTTACTTTTGTTTTTTGTACATGTCAGCTTCTCTAAAAATGTATTTAGTTGTGATTAGGAATACAGGAGTCAACAAGTTTGGCCAAGCTTTTACACTCCAACCTTAATGAAAAACAAGTAAATGATTTCAAAGGAAGAGAAAAGAAAAAGAAACTCAATATTGAGTAAGAGGGCAGGACATGTGCCACATTACATAAGACACCCAGGGACTGCTTCTCTGAATATGTGATGAGAGTGACCTGGAAAAGGGTGAGTCGTGAAATATTCTGAGACTGTAGGAACAGTAAGTACACCTTCCTGAAGTGGCAAGAGTCGGTTCCCTTCAATGAACAAGAATACAACCCTTGTGAGAAGTCAGGTGTAGCCGTGGACTGGCCTGTGTAGAGTCTCTGTCAAGGGCTGTGTTAAAGACATTAGTATTTATTCCGCTTGCCATAGGACACCATGCAGATGATTAATCAGAGGAGTGAAAAGGTCTGTTTAAAGGATTGCTTCAGCGTTCTTGGAAGAATAGCTTGAGTTGAACAAGAGAAGAGGTAGGGAGACCAATTAGGAAGCTGTCACAGCAGTTGCAAGCAAGATAGAGAAGAGGGGGGTGTAGTGATAAAGACGGGCAAGAGAACTGCTGAGAGCATCTGCTGTTCAGTTACATAATACATTTGGAAGCAAAGTTTTGCCTTGACTGACTGGTAAAATTTTATTTTCTTTGTTTCTAACAGTTTACGTTTCATTTGCTATGTTTCAGTATACACAAAGGTTTATGACTTTCTTTTTGGACTGGATTGTATCTTTACTAATATACTACTCTTTGTTTAATATTTTATTGTTGTTTTGCCATGGAACTACTATTGATAATCCTTTTGTGGGAATTAATTTCACATCATGAAGGAAGGAAATTAAATGAAATAGTGTTTGTAAGTGAGTATCATAAAGAAATGAGAATTCAGTCTCTCTGCATATTTATTTCTCCATGACATCTAACAGTGTTGGGTATGGAGTAGTTCTGTAAATATTTTGTTGTTGATTTTTTTTTTTAACCCTCCAACCATTCTGTCCTCCGTGTTTGGTACAGTGCTTGATTTATTCTGTTGTTTTTTTACATGCTGTTTGATTCCTTTGATAGTATACCCTTCTCTCTTTCCTACCATGTAAGTTTGTTCTTCCTTTAAAAAAATTATGTGAGGATTCCCTTAGTCTAATTCTGTTTACCTTCATTGTTTCCCTTACAACTATGATCTGTAATGTTCTATAGGTTTTATTCAGTAATCTATTCTCCTTGCACTTAGAATTTAACTCATTCTTGTAGTGATATTTAGTTGAAATGCATCAGTTACACTTAACATGAAAATTAAGAAAACTGTCCCTGAGTTTTACTAATCAGTTATTTCTTAAAGTATAGAACAGGTTCCTAGTTCTTTTTTGTGGTCCCTTGTAGCACTATTTTAAGAATTAATGCCATTGTGTATTTGGTACTAGACAAAATTTTTTAAAAATATTTTATTAGTTACCATTTATGTATAAAAAGTGACATTGAAGGGATCATTTTAAAGTTTAATATAACTCATGTAGACTGTTGCTCAAGAATTAAAGGAAAGCATTTGTTATCCAAATGCTGGGCTCTTTCCTGCAGTCAAGGTTATTTATATATGTGTCTGCATAAAATAAAGGTATATATAAATATGTACTATAAGCATATTATGTTTGAATATGTAAGACTTATCTAAATAAGTATTTTTATATAATTATAATATAAATTACATAAATAAAATTATGGAATTTTGTTATTCATGTATTTATTCCTAAAATATGAGCTGGGAGGAATATAATTTCTTTCCACTTTATGTTCATCAGTACTTGCACATTGTTCAGTCTGAATTAGGTTCTGAAGAAGTGTAGTTCATTAATGGGGTGACTGGGCAGTTTGTTGTCATTTCATGGATCATCTTATTAATTTTCCCTTTTCAGTTAATGGAGAATCATCCTCATCTGCACCAACCGATAATGCTTCCGCCATGGATATTCCTGTAGCATCTGAAGAAACCACTTTAACTTCAAATTGCACTAGTGCTGCCATAGAAGATCCTCCCATTCAAGAGATACCGGCTTCCTCAGAACACAGTGAATGTATTCTTTCCTCCAGTACAGAACTGGAATCTGAAGCTAGGAGAATATTAGACCCTGACTCTTCTAATTCTGGAAATAGTTCTGGTTTTGACAAATTAAGGCAGCCAGATGGGTGTGTGGAACCTGTACGACAGCAGTCTGGAAATACCAACACAGAGTCTTTGCCATCGGGGTATGTTAAAAATTCTTTTTGAACGTTTGACTTCATTTAAGTAGCAACTTTTTGGTGATACACGATAATGCAATATGCATATAAAATATTTCTGTTGTTCAGAAACTTGAAATCTAAATTGGAATACAATTCATACTATTTATTTGTTCCAACACAAACGCTTTTTAGAGCTAAAAGCAATTGCTTATCTAGTTGAAATACATATAATATAAAAGGAAAAGAAAAGCTGATCTGTTAATTTACAAGATCCTCTTGATTTGATTTTTCCTTTTTGGCAAAAGTGACCACAGTACTCTGTGTAATAACCAAAGCTCTCTAGCTTCCTGTGTGGTCTGCTGTACAGACCTGACCCTGGAGAGCAGCAAGCCATTCTGTTCAGTTAATATTGAGTGCTGAGCATAGTAGCATAAGCCTGCAAATGGCTCTAGTACAGATGTAGGTTTTTATTGCTGCTTAGTTTTTCTTAACCTCTTTTAAGTTTCCCTCGGCTATTATTTAGCTTCTTGTGATTTTCTTAATAGAGTATTCTGTATGTGAATCCCACTTGGTCTTCTCTTCCATATTGACTTAGCTTTTTTTGGCACTGCTTGGCACTGGTACTACTACTAATGATGGTTCATTGTTTCTTCCTTCAAGAATATTACGTATAGGTTTAGATTTGAAAACATAGGTGTTCAGTATAGTTTGAAAGTGCTGTCATGAAGAGTATAGATGAACTACTTTCTTTTTTTTGGTGCCAGGAATCAAACTCAGGACCTTGACCTTGCCAGGCTTGTGCCGCTGTGCTATATCCCCAGCCCCCAAAATACTTTCAGTGCAGCTTGCAGTACAAATGTCCATCTGTTAGACATTCTGTTGGAAGAGTGTTTAACACCTTGTAGTTGTTGAAACTGCCCAGAGATTTCTCATTAGTCTCTAATTGCCTTCATTTTCTTGTCACAGTAACTGTGCTCATACTTCATTCTTATTTTTGGAGTGGTTTTTCTCAGTGCTCTTTACTGGCTCATCTGATCTTACCCACTTCTCTGTTGTCATTTCAGCCTTTGGCCTTCTCCCATATGTGCTTTCCTGGGTGGATCTTGTATTCTGTGTCCCTTTAGCAGTTAAATCTATACCTATATGTCTAGGCCAGACCTTTCTCTGAGCTTATCTGCAGCTCCTTGTGGAGATCCCTCTCTTCTGTCTCCACCAGATACATCAGAGCCTATGTTATTTTCCACTTCCTCCTCAGAAATGTCTTGTCCCATATCTCCTGTGTTCAGTAATTTAGTCATTTATCTCCAGTCTCTCTTGTGCCCGTTACTGTGATGCACACATGAAAGAGGCTGTTTTTCCTGTCAGGAACCTCATTGTCTAATGAGTGATAAACAGCCAGTGACTACACTTCAGGTAAAGTTGGACCGGAGGTATGTTTAGGATGCTGTGGGGAAGGAACGTGCAGAGGGTAGAGAAGGGGAATAATTTATGCTGTTGAGGTCAAATCATGACTCCTAAGTGAGTTCCTGAAAGAAGGGTAGAAGTTAGCAAAACAAGTAATGAAGGCTCTTTGTTCTTAGAAGAGTCAGTTGCATACTGCCATCCCTGACGTCCATGACATGAGTATTCTGAACTCAGGAAATAGTATTTTTCTACAGTTTTAAATTCAGCATTTTCAGAAGTAAAGAATATAATGCTGAAGAATAAAGAGTCCTGTGAAGAATTTTGTCTGTCTGCCAAAGGTTTAGGAGGAGTTTTTCCTGGAAATCATGAATAAACACTAAAGAATTTTAAAGCCAGCTGTGGTGGCACACACCTGTCATTACAGCACTCTGAGAAGCTGAGGCTGGAGGATTTCAAGTTCAAGCCCAGCTTGGACAATTGTAGTGAGACCTGGTCTCAAAAATAAGGGTTGGGGATGTGGCTCAGTGTGAAGGCCCTGGCTTGAATCCACGGTATTGTCAAAGAAAGGCATAATCGTATTTTTAGTTTGTGAAGATCATATTTACAGTGATTATGGACAGATTAGGAATTAACGAGTTAAGCATCCAGGTCATTTTATTATGTAGGTAGCAAGTGTTCTGGCTGAAAACATTAAAAAGAGAAGCTTAATTCTGTGGGGCCAAATAAATGCTTCATCATACCTATTGCCACCATTTGTGATCTTTGTACTAGGAACATTTGCAGTAATTTAGATGAGTGTTTTTTAGATCATGGGTTACAGTCTATTGATAGATTATGATCAACATTTAAGCACAGAAGGTCAATGAATTAAAGATTAATAAACCTTTAGCCAAACTTAGTGAAAGAAGGAATGAAAAAAACCTGTATCAATCTAGTTAGAACTGAAAAAAGGCAAAATCAAAACAGACACCACCAAAATCCAGAGCGTTATAAGAAACTATATTGAAAACTTATATTCCAGTTAACTATAGAACCTGGAAGAAATGGAGAAATTCCTCGACATATGTGAATTACCAAAACTTAACCAAGAAGATATAAAAACTTGAATAGACCAGTAATAAGAAATCAAGAAGTGTAATAGAGGTACTAATAAAACCCTATCAAGTATGAAAAGTCCAGCACCAAAAACTAAGTTTTTGGCCAGTCTGCTTAGTGAACACAGAAATCCTTAAAAAGATACTGGCAAACAGAATGCAACAAAACACTAAAAAGATCATACATCATGACCAAGTTGGCTTTGTCCCACAGGTGCAAGGATGGTTCAACCATATGTAAATCAAAAAATGAAAATCATCACATAAACAGAAGCAAAGACAAAAATTAAGACAAAGAAAAAGCCTTTGACATAATCCAACATCCATTCATAATAAAAACCTTGACAAAAATAGATATAGAAGGATTTTATCTCAAACGGATAAAAGCCATTTGACAGACCCACCGCCAATATCATGCTAAATGGAGAGAAACTGAAAGCATTTTCTCTAAAATTGGAAACAAGGTGAGGGCATTGACTGTGAGCGCTCCTGTTCAGTACAATACTGGAAGATTTAGCCAGAGCAAGAAAAAGAAATAAACAGAATATGAATAGGAATGGAAGGAATCAATTGCTACAGAGGACATGATCTTTACATTTAGAAAAGTAGCAGGATACAAAATCAGCAAACAAAAATCGGTAGCAGTCTGTCTACTAACAAGGAACCCACTGAAGAAGAAATCAGGAATACATTCTCGGTTTTTTCTCCGGTACCGGGAACCGAACTCATGACCTTGCGCTTGCCAGGCAGGCGCTTTGCCGCTGAGCTAAATCCCCAGCCCCAGGAATACATTCTCATTCACTATAGTTCCCCCACTCAATTACCCAAACAGGAATTAACCTAAACAAGATGTAATGAAAACTAGTATTCTGAAAAAAGAGGTTGAAGAGCACATCAGCAAATGGAAAGACATACACTGTTCTGGATAGCCAGAGCCAGTTTTGTCACAATGGCTGTGTTACCAAAAATGATACATAGATTTAATGTAATCTCCTTTAAAATATAAAGAGCATTCTTCTTAGAACTAGAAGAAACAATCCTAACATTTATATAGAACCAAGAGTCCCAGAATAGTAAAAACAACCCTGAGCAGCAAATCAGGACGCATACAATACTAGATTTCAAATTATATTACATAACTACAGTAATAAAAACAGCACAGTACTGGCACAGAAACAGGTACATACAGCCATGGAACAGAGTAGAGGATGTGGAAACAGCTTTAGGTATCTTATGCATCTGATCTTTGATAAAGGAGCCAAAAATAAACATTAAAGAAAAAGATTTCCTCTTTAACAGATGGTTCTGGGAAAACTGCTTTCCACATGTAGAAGAATGAAACTAGCCACATATCTCTTAACCTGTACTAAAATCAAAATGGATCAAAGACCTAGGTATTAAAATATAGAAACAATCTTCTGGACAATAAAATAGGTAAAACTCTTGAAGGCATAAGTATATACAAGGACTTCATGAATAGAACCCTATTTGCACCCTAATAACACCAATAATCAACAAGTGAGACTCAAATTTAAAAGCTGCTGCTCAACAAAGAAAGAACAAAGAGACAAACATGATGGGAAAACAATTTTGCCAGCGACGCCTCAGACAGAAGACTAATATCTAGAATATATAAGGAACTCAAAAAATTATCCCCCGAATAGAAGACACAATCAAAAAGAGGGCAATCAAAATAAAGAGACACTTCAAGTGAGGAAGTACAAACAGCCAGTGGGTACATAAAGTGTTCGTAATCCTTGGCTATTAGAGAAATGCAAATGAAAACACAACAAATGCTGGTGAAGTTGTAGGGAAAAAGGAATTCTTTATTGGTGGGAATGTAAACTAGGGCAGTCACTGTGGAAATCAGTATGGAGATTCCTTTGAAAATTAAAAATAGAAAGAGATTGCATTTGAAGCAGCTAAACCTCTTTTGGTTATCTTCCTGAAAGAGTTAAAGACATCGTAGTACAGTGTTGTATGCATACCTATCTCTGTACCTGTGCAACTCATAGTAGCTAAATCTTTGCAGGGGCCTACCTGCCATCAACAGACGAATGGAGACAGAAGGTGTGATGACGTGGTGCATATACAGCACTACTCGTCCATAAAGAAGGATACATTTGAGTCATTTTTAGGAAAATGAATGTACCTTGAGAGTATAAAAGGGAGCAAAGTAAACATAGAATGTTAACTGTCATATAGATTCTCTTAGATGAGAAGCCCCAAATATAATTTAAAGAGCAAAATAGAAGAGAGGATAGGAAACAGGGAAGCTAGACTTTGTGGAGATGGAAAAGGGCGTTCTGGTTGTGTGCGATAGTTGACAGAAGTTGTGCACAACCATTGACATGAGGTTTTGCCAGTTTCCTTGGAGTCACACAGCTGTGCAGCTTCAGGTTCCAGCTTTTTAAGCTCAAGTCTGTGGTTATGATCCTGAGATAATGGTCAGAGTTCTCAGTGGAAATCACCCAATTTTTATAAAAAACAGGCACGGCAGTCAAGATTCAAAGTCACAGTGATATGAATGACATTTTCTTTTACCTTGATGGAGTTGTTCTAGCTGTTGGTGTCCAGGAACATTATGGTAAACTCTGAATATTATAAGGGCTTGGCATAGTGTAGAGAAATGATGTATGTAGAAAAGGCATACCTGAGGAACGGGCAAACAGTTTCATTCTCCAGAGGTCCGTGTCCTGGGTCCTTTCTTTTATGGCTGTTTGTGCCAAAGAAACTGTCATGGTGTTTCCTCACGTCTTTGTCCCTTTCTTGTCACTGGAACTCAGTAGCGGACGCCAGCAGGTTGGAGGAGGAGAGGTTCATTTTGGCTCGCGTTTCTGAAGGCTTTATCTTGCACTGTTGGCAGCATGGCGGAAGGGCCCTGGGGGCGGAAGCGGTTCAGGTCAGCACAGACACAGGAGGGAGGAGCCAGGGAGGGTGATTTCCAGGCCGTGCCCCTAGTGACCCCCCTCTTCCAGCTGTTGCCCCTACGACCTAATCACCTTCCCAAAGCTCCACCTGTGAGAGCACAGTGCTCCTGGGGGCCACATAGACATAAACTGGAGCACTTCCTCTATCTTAGTCACCGAATCTGTCACTGTGACTTCTGGCTGTTCCCCAGTCAAACTGCTCATAAAAAGTAAATGTTTTGAATCGATTCAGGACTTTAAGGCAGCCATGAGAGTGCAGCTAAAGACTGGGAAGAGGATTTCTAGAACTTCTTCAGAGTGGCAAGAACAAGTGTGTTTGAACAAGTTTTTTGAGGGAGCTAATGGCGTCTTTCATTGTAATCTTTAAAACGTTAAATATTCACTCTATTTTTTATCATACTTGTGAAAATGTTGAGGGAAATCATGTGCAAGCTGGAATTCTGTATCCAACTGCACTGTTGATTGTGCACATAAAGTAAATGCATTATCATCACCCTAGGTTTCCAAAGGTTTACTTCCCATGTCTTCATTTTAGGAAACTAAGACTCAGTGTTTCTTTAAAACTAGGTAATGAAAGTGAAAGACCTGGGATTCAGGAAGTGGGGGTTCTGCAAGGAGAGGTGTGAAAGAAATGCACCAGTGGTGTGGGCCTTGCACTCCCTTTAGACAAAGCTGATCAGAAGATAGGTGTATCAGTAATGAGATTGAACATTGACAGAGAGTGTTGATGCTACTGGAAAAGCATTGGAGGTTTAATTCGTAAGTACATAGAAAATAAGTAAGTGAGAGATGAGCAAGTTATTCCCGGCTAGAAGTACTTTCTTGAAAAAGAAATCATGGCATATTCCGCAGCTTAGCTGTCAGAGTTTACATAGATAATCATTATAATAAAGGTACTGTATATATATTTGTAACAGTTGGAAGGAAGACTTTTATATATATGTTCCGGAAAGAGACCTACACCTTTATCTTTCATAGTCAGAAGTCAGTACATTATATTTGGAACTAAGTAAGTGATAGCATGTTAATAAGAAAAGGAGGTAGCCAGGTGTGGTGGCACAAGCCTGTAATCCCAGCACTTACGAGGCTGAGGCATGGGCTGGGGATATAGCTCAGTGGCATAAGCACCTGCCTGGCAAATGCAAGGTCCTGAGTTCAATTTCTGGTACCAAAAAACAAAAAAAAAGAGGCTGAGGCAAGAGGGTCGCCATGAGTTTAAGGCCATCCTGGGCGACATAATGAGTTCGGGACCAGCCAGAAGAATAGAATAAAACATTGGAAAATGTTGCCTTTGGAGAGTGGAAAATGAAACAGTGGATATTGTTTTTCCCAAACAGCACCATGTACTGTGTGTGAAAACTGTGTGAAAGTGTATATAATTATGTAACTGTAAGAGTAGGTGCTGAACTGGAAGTACATATAATTTTGATAAAAATTAAAGATAAATTTAAAATATTAAAAGGTATTTGTGTAGAAAGAGTTGGAACTGGGGAATATTGCTGTAGAATAGCAATAAAAATTTAAGGACTAATTATGGAAATTAATACATAACAATAGTAAAAGTACCATTAAGAAATTCTTCAGACTTGATCAAGTTGTTAGGTATTCACTTGTTTGTATTACTGAAGCTTCCATACAGATAAATATCTCATAGATACGTAGGTATGTTGTGGACATTTCTGAAATGCCTTTAAAATCTAATTTCATGTTTAGATTCTCCCTGTGAACTTTCTTAAAAGAAACATTTAAATGTGAGCTTCCAGGTTATTTTTGGTGAAATGCTTTCAAAGTATCAACATTTTTTTTCAGTGCAGAATAACATGAATGTTCATATAGAGTTTTATATACCACAGTGATTGTTTTTGATAGATAAATGTAATGATTTCTGTGATTCTGAATAATTGTGAACTTGAGGGATTGTCACTGCTCATAGTTACTAGTTAAACTTTTTGTGACTTAGATTTGTTAGATGTAGCTTAAACAAATTACTATTTTGTGCCTATGTGTCATTGTGTATATAGGTACGTGCAACCTAATTTAGGGAATAGCTTTAATACAGTAGCTTGTTTATGACCTTAGTGCATGAAGATAATCTAAGGAAAATAATTTAATAAACTAAGGCATCTGATAATCAATTAAATTTCACTGGGGCTAAACTAAAAATACCGGGGTTTTATTTATTTTTATATTTTTTCTTCTGTATATTAGTAAAGAAGAATAAATAGCGGTGCTTAGAGAAGAAAATTAGAGTGGGGAAAATAAAAGACGGGGAGTCTTTGAGACAGAACTGGAAAAGAGAAAATTGTGATATCCATAAGGTCAGAGGGCTGTGTAAAACCCAGAGCAAAATGGGTGCACACAGTAAGGAACTGTGTGCACAGAGATAGGAATTGTCATGGAGCAGCTGTCATGTAAAAAACCCTTTTACTTGTGTATTTTTGAAATCGTAGGTGAAATGGTATTACTTAATGACTTTTGTGGCTTGAAGTTGAAGTTAGGCTGAGATTCCTCTACTCTTGATTATATTTTCTATTTTCTGGTAATTTGGAGATTGTAAAATTAGATTGTAACTTTAAAAATTGTAGGTATTCATCCCTTCTCTACTAACTGGTTACTGTTTGAGTTCCTAGTACTGTTATAAAAGAAGGAATAAGTGTGAGCTTAAAAACGACAAATAATTTATGAAACTATCTTTAACATACATGTATGTGTCTGTATATATATGTATATATGTATGTAGCTATGTGAAGTAAAACTTACTTTTAATTTTCCTGATTCAGGTTGTCCTAATTTATTGCCCTTTATTTTGTATTTTTTTTAAAGGTGGGAACAGAGAAAAGATCCTCACGGTAGAACCTATTATGTAGATCATAACACTCGAACTACCACATGGGAGAGACCACAGCCTTTGCCTCCAGGGTAATGTAGTATCTTTGTGTATCTTTAATTATATTTTTATCATAAATGTGTGTTTTTACCACATGTGTGTATGTGTTTGTGAAGTCACACACATAATTAAAATTTTTATGTTTATGTAATACAGCATAACATAATATGCTCCTCAGATAAAATTTAAGTTAATCTCCACTAAATTCCTGGACAGCAGTTTTAGTGAAATAAACTCCATATAATAATGTGGTGAACCTTATGGTTTGCTTATTGCAATATCAGGTCCATGCTTTCTGATAAGTTATTATTTAATACTATAGGATCAAGACCTGAATACTTTCTTCTGTAAAAGGGACATAGCTCACCAAACTCTGGAAGGATAGAGACTCTAAGTTTCAAAGACAGTAAAAAATATATTCCAGGAATAGGCAGAATGTTGGTGGGAGGAATATAAAGGGTATAATTCAATAAGCTATCAATGTGAGAGGTATAGTTATAAAAATACAAAGGTAAAGGAAGATCATTTTGAAAATGATCTTGAAACATAACCTAATACCATGAACTTTGTTATACAAAAAATTTTTTTTTAATTTAAAACCTACTAACTTTAAGCATAAAGTAATGTAAGTTGGCTTAAAGCCATCTTTGTAGATAATTGTCATAACATTGAACAATTCTGATACTTCTTTATAGAAAACTATGGAGAAGTATGCATGAATTATTTGACTGCACTGTATTTTTAACAATAACTTTACAGAATTTAAAATTAGTTGCTGAAAGGATTCTAAGATAGGTGTTAGAGTTGTAAACTGATGCCAAAAAGTCAAAATGGGAGATGGGTGGGAAAAGTGAGAGATGAACTCAACCCTGGAGCCTGCAGCACTGTGGTGGAGGGGGAAGTAGGGATGGACTTTGTGTTCTTCTGGAATATTGAAAGAAAGACCTGACAGAAAGAAGCACATGACATACTTAAAAACAGCAGGTAGTTGTTCAGCTGTCATATGGGGCCTTTGCTGGATCTCCGGAAGATGAGCCTGAAAAGGTAGAGGGGTTCATTTTTATGTTGTCCCAAAGAGCTGTGGTGGGTGGAATGACGTGATTGCATGTGCAGTCAGGAAGATAGCTTGCCCAGTTTGACAGCAGAAGGTGAGTTACAAAGCAACAGAAAGAACTGAGGTAATGTCTTAAAAATGGGCAGTGGTCAGAGTCCATTTAAACCCATTGAAAAAGGATTTAGTTCAGTAAATCCATATCAGAGAAAAAAAGAGGGAAGAAAGAGTTGAAACTGAAATTGTGGAATCACTTGTCTCTTTGTAAGGCAGTCTTTAGAAGTTGTGTTAGTGATAAAATGGTAATTTTGCTAAAATACGTATTTTACAGTTTTATAGATTATATGATAAAAATATATATTTTCAATTTATAATCATGTCTTGGACTGATTTTTAAGTTACTTGAGTGAAGTATTAACTATCTTTAATTTTCTTACTTTGGAAGAATATTGTTTAATTCATTTTTATTATTGATCATTTTATTTGTGGTAGTTGGGAAAGAAGAGTTGATGATCGTGGGAGGGTTTATTATGTGGATCATAACACCAGAACAACAACGTGGCAGCGGCCTACCATGGAATCTGTTCGAAATTTTGAACAGTGGCAATCTCAGCGGAACCAGCTGCAGGGAGCTATGCAACAGTTCAACCAGCGATACCTCTATTCGGTAACTACAAATTACTCAATGATTACTTGGTAATTACGAATATATGTAGTTCCCCAGGCATTTGCCCTCTTCTACTTTGGTGATTTTCTAAAATCCATCTCAAGATAGTTTTTGGTTCATCTTTAATTAATAATTGTTTCTGATACATATAAACATTCTCAAAAATTTTCAGGTTTTGGAGAACTTCAGATTAGGAACACTCAATGTACATATAGCATAAAAGAAAATATGTACTGTGTAGATTTTGGTTTCTGTATGACTTATGTGTGTTAAAAAAAACCTTTGGGAAACAGAAATTAGGAATTAGGTATGGTTCAGAATATTACTCTTCTGCAGATAAGACTCTCTTTTAAAGGATTAAAGTTAAGTTATCTCAATAGAAAGCACATCTGGCATCTAGGACAAATACTCGGCTCAGCAGTGCCATCAAGTACCCCGGTTCTTACTGCCTCTTAGCGCATCCGTCCTGATTGTGCATCGTGCCTGTTATTTTGAGCATACAGCGCTGCTGCACTCTGAGCCTCACTCCTAGGGGCTAGATCATAAAAAAAGTGTAAAGGGCAATTGAGAAGGAAGACAGCTTTGGTAGAGCTATCTAATTATAATATACATCCATAAAAATTGTTTTTGTATATGAATATCCAAAAGTTACTAAGCAAAAGATAAAAGTTTTGTAAAGTTGATTCTGAAGTTTATTGGTTTTATTAATGGACATTTGTTTTAAAGAACACTGTGACAATTGCATCAAGTAAATAATACCCCCCATTTATATACCATTCATGTGGTTGAATGCTCTTACCTCATGACGTGTGCAGAACTTGGTGTTTTAGGATTACTGTTCCTATTCCTTTATCATACCTTTTTTTAAAAAAATTTTAAGATGTGATTCTGCCAAGTGCTTAACTTCTTTCTGTTTTTATGTTAAAGTACTATTCTTTTTCACTCCAATGTCTTCACCAATCAGGCTTCAATGTTAGCTGCAGAAAATGACCCGTACGGACCTTTGCCACCAGGCTGGGGTAAGTTGAGATTATGTTGGTAAAAATATCTGTAAAATGTATACTTATACCAAATAGGTGTTAAATGTTATACTCGTTTTATTTTGTAGAAAAAAGGGTGGATTCAACAGACAGGGTGTACTTTGTGAATCATAACACAAAAACAACTCAGTGGGAAGACCCAAGAACTCAAGGGTATGTGTGTACACTACAGCCTTACGCAAGTCATCTTCACCTCTGTGCAGATAGAATTGGTGAACCTTGAATGCCCTGGCAGTATTTACCTGTGAATGTAACATTTATGTTTTAGTTTGCAGAATGAAGAACCCTTGCCAGAAGGCTGGGAAATAAGGTATACTCGAGAAGGTGTTAGGTATTTTGTTGATCATAACACAAGAACAACAACATTCAAAGATCCTCGCAATGGGAAGTCATCTGTGTAAGTGAAAACCTGAAGTTCTTTTTAAATGCTTTTTTTGGTTCAGAAAGTAGTATCATAGTACACCTGTCTTTGCTTGTATTGCAGAATGAACTTGCGGCATGTAATTCTTTAATTATATATGACATTTAGTAACAGTGGCAAGCATATACATAGTAAATATTACATGCCAAAGATTGTTCTAAGCACTTTATATTTATTAGCTCATTTTTATATTTAAACAATGCTTTGGAATAGAAACTATTATTTTCTCTTTACCAAGTAAGGAAACAAATATAGTGAGCATACCTCACTGCTGAGACATGAGACAAGTAATGGAGCTGGCTCCTGGCCAAAGCAGTCCATCTCCAGAGTCTGTGCTCTCAGCTACCACATCGTACTGCTGCCACAAGAAATAAGATATTGAGCAAAACTGAATTTCCAGGTAGATTCCTTAGTTAAGCAATTGACAAATCTCTCTTAATCCTTACTCTTAGGTATGATGTCTTTATAAAAAAATTGAAGCAGTCACACAAATTCTATTGTAAATTCTCACTATGACATCTATGGTACCTCCAACTAGTATTTACCCCGTGTTGTTGTTGTCAGCTTGAGAACACCTACATCTCACAACTGCCAGGATCACCACTCTAGTCCAAGCTATTACTGTCTCTCACCTGGTACCAGAGTCTACTGTCCATTTACTTTCTCTTGACACTTTATATAATGTTATGTGATTCTCTGTATAGCACAGACTGGTTTTATAAAGACATCTAAATGTCATTCCTTAGCACTTTCTGTGGTTTTCATCTCAAGCATAGTGAAAAGCAGTCTTTACAGTGGCCGATAAAATCACGTACAGTCAGACCCTGTGGTCACTTCAGCTTCATCTTGTTTTCCCCTTTTCATTCACTCTGCACTGCTACACCTAACTGTACCTTGAACATTTTATGCTTCTACATCTGAGTCGTAGCCCTTATTCTCTGTGCTTGATATGTTTTTTCTCTAAATATCTATATGTTATACCCTCTTTGTCTTTATTTCTGTGCTCAAATGATAAGTCTCCTATGAACCTGTTATGGTTGATACATTGTGTCAACTTGGGGAGTCTAGAGGTTTGGCTAAGTGACTCAGCAGGAAGCCAGGGTGCTTACTTTGTATACATCCTGAGCCTGTGGAAGAGGAGGGCATGGAGATTATGTGAGAGCTACACTCCCCTTAGGTGGGGGTAGCCTGTTTACAAAGTAAGGAAGGGAAAGAAGTTGCTTGCCGCCATTCCTCCCTTTCTGCTCTGGCTGCTTTGCTGTTCATCTGCCATTCCCCACTTTGCTCTTGTTGCTTTGCTACCTTCTGCCTCTGAGCCAGCCAAGTATGAACTGAAACCTCCACAAACTGTAAGCTAAATAAACCTTTCCTTCCTTCATTTTGGGTGTTGGATATTTTGTCTCAGCAATGAGAGTGAAGTAACCAAGACAGAATTTGGTACCAGGAGTGGGGTCGTTGCTGTGACTATATCTAACCATGTGGTTCAACAGCCTTTAAAAATGGCTTATGAAAAGTGTTCAAAAAGGTTCAGAGATGTCACCTGAAAGAAAAGCGCTAGAACGCCTTCGGCTGTTCTGTCTGGGAGATTCTGGTCAGAGCTCAGAAGCCCAGAAGGCTGATAAAAATTGTGCCAGTAAAGACCAAGTTCAGGAGGTTTCTGCTGGAAAAAAAAACTACATTGGTCATTAGACTCCAGACGATATATGTTATGGCTTAACAGAAAGTTTGTCTACATTTTGCTCATGTCCAGAGACTGCCTAAGACTGAGATTAAGGGCAACAATAGACTGGTTAATTTGACAAAAAAAATTTTAAGACAGTCAAATGTTGGGAAAATGACATGGCTATTGTTGGGGGCTTTTAGCCAGATATATATTGAGACTCAAAAACAAAGAGCCCAACAGGATGATTTAAAATGTTGTGAGTTTGACCAAAAAAAAAGCTCCAGTAATGCTGTGGACTACAAAGATAAGGCTGAGATCTCTATTACTAAAAAAAAAACAAAATAAAAAAGATGGCCTGAGGGCATCACAAAAAACAACAAGTCTCCACCCTTTGCAGCCTCAAAACTACAAAGGTGACAGACCTTGTCTTAAAAAAAAAAGCCTCAGTACACCATGTTCCAAAATGGCGACAGCGGCCGCACCAGGTTCCAAAATGGCGGCAACATAGAGGATTTGCTCCTCAAACTTGGGTTCAGAGTGCCCAGCGATCCAGGCACTCGACCCCTGTGGCCAAAAAAAAAAAAAACTTGGCTACTGCTCCAGGTGGCAGCAGACCCCCTGGCTTTAGGTGCATTAGAAATACAAGAGTTCTAAGGGTCCAGAGGCTTCCACCCAAATTTCAGAAGGCCTGGGAGGCCAAATAATGTGCCCCTTAGAAAACAATATATAAAACTGTAAATATAAAACAAAAGGTGCCCTGGAGACCTCAAAAGTTTAAAAAAGCCAGGACCATAGATCATCTAAAAAAAACTACAGGGAGGGAGCAAAACAGGCCTCAAAATAAAAACCACAAAAGCTTTGGCCACTAAAAGTGCCATAGGGGTGGACTCGTACGTGCCCTTGGGAGCTCACAATGTGCCACAGATTGCTTCAGATGCTAAACATAAAACTACAGGATGTAACATTAGCCCTGCTGGATTTTGGACTTGCTTTGGTCCCCATACTCTATATCCCCGTGTTTGTACCTTGTAAAATGGTACTGCTTATTTTGTGCCATTAAATGTTAAAAGTATTTAACTTTTCATTTATACAGGGGGTCACAACTAAGAGTTTGCCTTCATCCCCGAAAAAACTTGGGAATTGGACTCTTCAACAGTGCTACAACTGTTAGGACTTTGGCAACTCTTTCAGATGGACTAAATGCCTTTTACATAAAAAAATATACATGAGTCTTTAGGAGATGAAATATTATGGTTCTAATATAATATAATGTCTTTATACCTAAAAACTGATTTTAAAAAATGTGTCTGGTTGCCAAGTTAACGAAAAATAAAATGTTATGGTTAATATATTATGTCAACTTGGTGAGTCTAGAGGTTTGGCTAACTCAACAAAAAGCCAGGGTGCTTACTTTATATACATCCTGAGCCTGTAAAAAAAAAAAAAAAAACATACAGATTATATGAGAGCTACACGCCCCTTAGGTGGGGGTAACCTATTTACAAAGTGAGACAGGAAAAAAAACTACTTGCCGCCATTCCTCCCTTTCTGCTCTGGCTGCTTTGCTGTTCGGCTGCCATTCACCCCTTTACCCTTGTTGCTTTGCTACCTTCTGCCTCAGAGCCAACCAAATATAAACTAAAACCTCCACAAACTATAAGCTAAATAAACCTTTCCTTCCTTCATTTTGGGCGTTAAATATTTTGTCTCAACGACAAAAAAAAATATCCAAAACAGAACCCTAATTTATTCACTCTTTCCACAGTTGCAGAATTACTCTCCCCATACCACTTCTTACCATTTGTCCTTTTAACAAGGCCATTTCTTTTAAATGGAGTGGTTAGATACCCCTTTCTGACACATACCATACATCATTACTCATTCATACTTACTGATTGTGTTTGTCTGTCTCTCTCACTAGTGTGTAAGTTCCACAAAATAGGCGTTTTTATCTATCTTATTAACAAGTAATTCCCTATCTAAAAGAACTCCAGGTACCTGCTGTGTGTGCAGTAAATATTTGTTGTTCGAATGGATTAATTTGAATGGAATGCCACAAGAGAACATTTCTCATCTCTTCTAAAATGTTTCTGTGATTGTCAAAGTTCTTTGTGCCCATATGGTATGCTGTTGCTCGGGAAGCAAGGCACTCGCCCTCTCTTCGAGTTGAACCGCAGTGTGAAGTCCGCATTCCTAAATGGCAGCCACTCTTGTCTTTTCTCTCTAACCATCTGAGTCCTGTGACGTGGGTATCACTTATTCCTAGGAATTTGATTTTGCTTTGCATATTATCTCAAGCAGTATACATTTAGTTCAGATTAGTGTTAAAATATGATACAATTTCCTTTGATGTCTCTTTTACTTAGAGTCGCTGTCCTTGGATTTTTAGGATTATCAAATAAGTCTGCAGTAGCCTTTACCATTTCAGTTAACTACTTAGCAAAGACCTAGCTAGCTAATCATACAGTCTCTCTTTCCATGTGTATTGTGTTGCTGTAATGTACCCCTCCTGGCTCAAGTCTCTTTTGGCCCACTAAATAGAACTTTATTCCTCTGCTGGGGTATAACTTAACTTCCCTTGGCTGTATGTAGGACTCTGGTACACTCTGGTTTCATAGTGAATATTAAATATTCAGCTTATTACAAATTAATGTTTGTTTCTGTTTTTCTGTAGAACTAAGGGTGGTCCACAGATTGCTTATGAGCGCAGCTTCAGGTGGAAACTTGCTCACTTCCGTTATTTGTGCCAGGTACTACAGTGGTAAATAAATCTTATCTTTATAATCATTTAGTCATATCTTTATACTTTTTATAAACTGTGGCTTATATATAATATACTTTTGTTTTTAGTCTAATGCACTACCCAGTCATGTAAAGATTAATGTGTCCCGGCAGACATTATTTGAAGATTCTTTCCAACAGGTAAGGAAGATTTTATGAAAATAAACAGTACTGGGGCTGGGGATTTAGCTCAGCGGCAAAAGTGCCTGCCTGGCAAGCGCAAGGTCGTGAGTTCGGTTCCCGGTACCAGAGAAAAACCAAAAAAAAAAGAAAATAAACAGTACTATGCACTTTATTTTATTGTATATACTAAAGGTATTATTACATCTAAAGTGTTTTAGAAACTTTAGGAATAATACCAACTGCCACATCTTGAGTAACCATTTTAATAACAGTTACAGTAAACCTTACCATGTGTTGAGTGATTGTCATTTGGTTGGCACCAGCATCTTATAGTTATTTCATCCCTTTGAGATACAGCTTTTGTCAGTATCTCTGTTTAGATACCAGTACTGAGATTGAGAGAGTCATTCTATCACAGATTTAGATGTGTACCTATTAAAATAAAGCTTAAAAACCTTTTGGAACAAGTCGATCTGTTTTAACCCTACTTCTAACAAAAAAGTTTTGATAAAACTAAGAAAATTAAATTGGTAGATACCACCTTCTGTTTGACTATTCCATTAATAATCCTGATGCTCATTCTCACCTTTGTTTCTTTTTAAAAGCACCCTTGTCTGAGCATACTGTATGTCTACCCTGCCTGAATCACCTGCATAATGTTTAAAATCAGAACACTGTTATTTTTTACAGTGAAGTGGAGAATTTTCCATATATGATTTCTCTTTCCTCTGTAAAGTAGAAAGATAATAAACCATACTTTTTGTGTACTCAGGTACATAGGGCATTTAAGTTATTCTTTGTACAGGCCAAAACGAAATAACAACATTGAAATCCTTGCTTAATTTTACTAGCTGTTACACTTTGAATGTAACTATTACCAGAACTTTTTGGAGAGAGGGGTTGAGTTAGTAAATTCTTAGCAAAATAAATGTTTCAAGCTTCCAAGCAACTTGTTTCAAGCTGTGCTTGAGTTGACTTTAGTAAGTATATATCCAAATTCTTGGCAGACTTTATTTTGCTTTTTACCATCTTGGGAAGAAGCATGATCGATTATTGAACACGTGTGTTTGAGCCCATAACTGCCCCTGAAGGAGCCCTCTGGGCGAGCTGTGCTCTGACCTAAACCTGCCTGTCTTGGCTGTGGTTCTGACATATGTGTGATGGAAGTAGCTCATTTTTATTAAACATAAAGCCTACTCACTGGTAACCTTGATATTAGCTGTTAAAGATTATGAAAATTTTGGTGTAGATTTTATTTTAATATATCTTACATAAATGAATACAGATGAGTTCTTTCCTACTAAGAAACAGAATGTGCAATGTAAGTTCTTTTGCCTCTGAAGTTTGCTATCCAGAAAAATCTGCAAGTTACCTATCGAAAAGGTCTTAGTAAGGTTTTTCAAAGTGAGAGGAAGAGAATATTTTCTAACTTTAGAAGGTTTCTGCCTCAAACTCTCCCTCTCAACACTAACCCAAAGCAGAACTGTTTACTACTGAAAAAGGAAGAGTATGAAAATGAGTCAGAGGAGGTGTCATAGATTGATGCATGTTTTTATCTAGTCTGTGGAACAAAGAAATGGATTTCTTGAGTTAAAGGCACTGTATGTGGTAAGAAAATGTATAATTTTGAGAGTATAGATTAAATGAAATTGTTTTGAAAATAACTGGTTCTATGTATGAGTGTTTGAATGTTCATGTTTTTGTTCTAATCAGATTATGGCATTAAAACCTTACGATTTGAGGAGGCGATTATATGTAATATTTAGAGGAGAAGAAGGACTTGATTATGGTGGCCTAGCAAGGTAAAATTGATACATACCTACTTTGAAATAAATATATCTCAGTGTATTCAGTGGATATAGTCTTTAAAAAGATAGGTGAATGTATTGGTTTGTTTTTCAATAGTAATCCAGAAATATTTTTAAAACCAAAATTTAAAATAGTTGCACAGCTGTCAAGGTAACCATTATTCCATAGCTAGTTGTCTGCTATATGTTTTCTTTTCATACGTATAAATTGTACATATGAGCTTTTTAGTAAAAACAACTATACAATGCATAACATATGAGAACTTAATTTGGGGGCTAGTTTTATAGATTAATATTAAAAGAGTGTTTGGTTAGTATGCATGAGGTCCTAGGTTTGATGCTGAGGGTAAAAACAAAGAATTGATTTTATTTTGGATAGCATGGAGAGAGAAAGAGAATGTTCATTTTTTTCAAATAGCTACACGGTATTCTATACTCGGAGATACCATAATAAATGGATGAGAATAAGGTTATTTGTTAGTATTTGCTATTGTAATGCTGTATGTACAGTTTATGTTTATTTTTAATCTAATCTGAATTTCTTCATAGAGTAAAATTCTCCACATTTGATGAATGTATTATTAACAGTAGAGATTTGTGAAGCAATGAATGGAAAATCCTTATAATGTACCATAATTTTTTTCTCTTAATTACTTTGCACAAACCAAAATTGGCAGTGAATTTTCTCTTTTGTTTTGTTTTTGGTTTTGGCTATGAATTCAATTCCTGTTTGTTTGTTTGTTTGTTTTGAGATAGCATCTCACTATATTGTCCAGGCTGACCATGAACTCACTATGTAGCCAAGCTAGTCTTGAATGTGTGATCCTCCTGCTTCAGCCTCTCCAGGGCTGAGATTACAGGAATATACCCCTCACCCACTTGCAACTTTTTGAATGCACATTTTATCGATGTGCACAATTACAGTATCTGTGTTAAGGGACAAAGAAAGATACTGGACCAGGCACAACTGGTGGGAGAAGATATATAACATATATAGGGTTATCAAGAGTTCATTTAAAAACACACTTCTTCATCTAAAACATTGCTAAGACAGGGGCTGGGGATTTAGCTCAGCGGCAAAGCGCCTGCCTGGCAAGCACAAGGTCGTGAGTTCGGTTCCCGGTACCGGAGAAAAACCAAACAAAAAAAAAAAAAAAGAAAGAAAGTTCATTCATTTGGGGCTGGGGATTTAGCTCAGCGGCAAAAGCGCCTGCCTGGCAAGCGCAAGGTCGTGAGTTCGGTTCCTGGTACCGAAGAAAAACCAAAAAAAAAAATAAATAAATAAAACATTGCTAAGCTTTTTCAGTAAATAAATACTATCTACCACAGTAAATGTTCATATCACATCTATTACGAATTTTTCTCAGTTCAGAAATGTTTAGGCTTCTAAAAGGTGTATTTTAGAAGGGAAGAATTATGCTATCACAGTCCCATTATCTGACTTTGTAATATTCTCATTCTTGTTTGAACCCTTATTTACCTAAACTGTTTGGGTCTAGTTTTATATTTTGACAGTTTTAGTCTATGTAGCAGGTTCCTGTATGTCATGAGTTTCCTACTCCTAAGTTCTTTTTTGATTCAGTTAGTGGGCTAGATTTATCATCAAATGGTTTATTCCAGAGTACATAGGAGTGATACATTGCTACAGTCTTTGCATGCTTGAAAATGTCTTCTGTTACATTTGTATAAAAACAACAACCTTACCAAAGGTGAATTTCTTGCAGAACACTTGTTTCTCCAATACTTTGTAGATGTTGCTTCACTGTTTTCTATCCTTGGTATCAGTACTGTCGGCTTCTTGTAGGAAACTTCTCCCTAGGTGCACACACAGATCTTTTACTTGAAGTTCATTAATTCCATTGTTGATTGTTTTATATCTTTTTAAGGAACGTATGAAGATCTTTCTTAATCTCAGGGAAGTTTTCTATTGTATCTTTGAATATTTTTTTCTGTTCCATTTGTTCCATTTTTTCTTCAGGAACATCAATCATGGGTATGTGGAATCTCTGTCAGTCTTACATGTCTGTCACCTTTAATCATTTTTATCTCTGTGCTTTTCATTTTGTTTGAATTTTTCTCTAGCCTGTCCTTGTGTCACTTTCTGCTGTACTGCCCTACATTTTGCTGCTTCTGATGTGATTTTTCTTCATTAGTGGTTTTACTGTTTTCTTCATTTCTTCCCTAGGCTCTGCTAGTTCATCTGTTGTGTCAGTTTTTTCAACCTCTTGTGTGTCTTCATTTTATTTGAAAGTGTGGAGAATATGTTGAAAGTTAACTCTCTGGTCTCTTGCTAGTTAGGAATTTTTCCTTCTTTTCTGCTAGCATTAGGGTGAAGGTCAGGTGACATGAACATCCTATTGAATGGATTGAGTTTCTCTGGGCTGCTACTTGCTAAACATGATCTGAAGCAGTGGGAAATTTCTAGTTTTTGTGTGCATATCTAAACACTTTCTGACTACACCTGCTCAGTCCTCTTCCCTGGCAGCCTCGTTACAGAGGGAAGTCCCTTGTTTCAGCTGTTGGGACTTCTGTGAATTGGTGCTTATCATTGCTCAGTTGGTTATGTTTAGGGACTTCCCTCTACGCCGTTCAGGCAGGTTCAGGGATCATGTTTCAAAAGCTCTAGAGGACAGCACATACAGGCCAGGTGAACATGTGTAAAGGTGGCCCATTGTGGAAATTTTTTAAATTACTTGATAATAATTTTTTTAAAAATCACAAGATCCTGCATAAGAATCAGGATTTCTAGCCTGGAGCCTGTAATTCCAGCTCTCAGGAGGCTGATGCAAATTTCTGGTTTTTCTTTAAAAACCCTAGACGCTCTTTTTCACCCTCTTACTTGTATCAGTTGGCTGAATCCCAGTAGCTGCTTCCTTTGTAGGGTAGCATAAACTCTGTTTTGTTACAGTGCCCCCACTACCCAGTTGGCTTAAGGACTGGGATAATGTACCAGAAATTCCTTCCTTAAAGCCAAGGGTTATGGCTAAGCAGAGAGTGTGAAGTCCTATGTACTCAGTGACCGCTGTAAGCATGTGAGCCTGGAATTACGCTTATCTAGTTGTATTTTATCTATTAGCCTTTTTAAAATGTGACAAAAAGTTAGATGTTGCTTATCACATTTAAAGATTTCACCTAATTTTAGTCTTGTTTTTAATGCATTTACAATAAAATTAAATCTGTTCCATAGCAGCAGTGTTGTACCTCAGTATCACCAGGAAATACGTATTAAAATCTGTCATAGAGTCTGGGGTTACAGCTCAGTGGCAGAGCACTTGCCCAGCCCGTGTGAGGCTCTGGGCTCTATCTCTAGCACCACCCCAAACAAAACACAACAAAATTATTTTGTGTACATCTAGAATTCCTGTGAAAGTTAAGAACCCAAGAAAATACATTAGATACGGCTTTTCCCAATGAGGAGCTTACAGCCTGGTACATAGGACAGGTCATCTACATGAAAGTGAGTAATATTCGGGGATGTTACCACAGACTGTTCAGTGACTGACACAGGTAGCACACTGAAAAGCTTCAAAAATTACCTGAAGTAGATTTAAGCTGGACTGAGAAAAAGTGCGATCTAGTTAGATTGAAGAGACATAGCCAGATAAACATGCAGCACAGAAATAAGCATGTCCAGGTGAGGAACCACCGGTGAGTGTATAGTTTGGTAATGCAGCAATTAACAGGCAACTCTGAGTGGAAGCTAGGTCATAGAACTTCAGTGGAGTGCTGAGGACCTGGGCAGTGAAACTGTAAAGGTTATTGAGCACAAGTACATAAAAGAGTATGTTTAAGACTTGCTTTTAAATGTACATATATATTGATGCTGAAAAATAATCTTATTTTCTTATAGAGAATGGTTTTTCTTGCTTTCACATGAAGTTTTGAACCCAATGTATTGCTTATTTGAGTATGCGGGCAAAAACAACTATTGTCTACAGATTAATCCAGCATCAACTATTAATCCAGACCATCTTTCATACTTCTGTTTCATTGGTCGCTTTATTGCAATGGTGAGTTCCAGACTGTTACTTTATTTAAACTTCGTGTATTTTTAAAGTATTTCAGGAGAATTTTAAGAAAACAAAAGAGATAAATGTTGTTATTCACAAATGTTGTTATCAAAGTTTATCTAGGAAGAAATGACTGTTATATAAAATAGTTTATTTTTTGAGTGCCCATGTGAAATCAAAAAAGATGATTTATAACAACTTAGTCTTTATAAATTCTTTTATAAAAGTAAAGCTGTATTATAGTATGAGTACTTTTCTTTATAAAATGAAAATCAGTTACCTAATAAGTACACTTGATTGATGATTTTTGGAATTTTCAGAACTTTGCAGAAGTCCTTATAGAATTGTTTTCCTCAGGGGACTGTTTGTATTTATTTGCACTGTCTTACCAGTTCATTCAGCAGGTATCAACCTGTTGTATCAACCTGCTATAATGCAAAGCACTGTTCTAGGCTCTGGAGATGAAAAAAGATGTAGTCACTACTGTTAGAGATCTAAATTCTGTAAGAGGGGGAGAAGTAGTAAGTAGATGCTGACAGAAAAGGTGGCTGTTCCGTCATGCAGTGTGGTGAAGGAAGCTGCTGATGTATGGTACATGAATGGAAATTTGAAGGGAGCCAGAAAGTGAATCATGCAGATATTTTTGAGAACATTGTAACTGTTGGGAACAACAAGCCCAGGGTTCCTAGGGGGATGTGTGTTCTTAGATGAGGAAGAAACCACTGGGTGGAGGAGGGTGGAGGAGAAAGAATACAGTAGGAGATGAGGTTGAAAAGTACTCTGTGGGGCTTTTAGGAAATTCACATACAGATTTTAAGCAGGGCATTGAGTGACTTGAACTCAATAACTGATCTAACTTAAATTTTATTAAATCTCCTGTATTGCTGTGTGGAAGAGATATTGTAAGTGGGGGCAGAAAAAGGGTAGAAACGGGAAGATCGAATTGAAAGGTGATAAGGCTTGGATTTGTGTGGTGCAGCGAACATTAGCACTAAACGGATCATCTGTTAACTAGTTGCAAACTGAGCGAAAGGAAGCGCGGCAGCAGAATTGATGGCCTGTGTATCTGCTTGCAGTTGCTGTTTATTGAAATGATCAGGATCACAGCAAGAGCAAATTTGGCGGGTGGGGAAATCAAGAATTTGGATTTGGGTTGCCTTGTTTGGGATGCCCATATGGATCCATCTAGTGGAGTAGAATAAATAGGAAACTGGATATTTAAGTTTGGCACTGAGGGGATCTCTAGGTTAGCAAGAGGCATTCAGGAGTTCTAGGCATGTACTGAACATTAAAAGGCTCTGTGGTTGTTGGAAGTTAAGTGTGCATGGAGAAAGTGGTTTAAAGACATAGTTGGGGAAATAAGAAGGAAACAGCAAAGGAACTGAAATAGGAAAGTCAAATAAGACTGGTTTCCTGAAGATAAGGAAAGAAGGGAGTGTGTTTCAAAAGGAAGCCATGACTAACCCTGTTGTATGTCATGCATAAGCTGAGCATGGTAATTACTTGATTCCCAGGAGGAGGCCTAGGAATTACTCAGTTTGACAAGATGAAAGATACTCATGAATGAAGGATGGAAAGATTGACACTAGGGAAATCAAGAAAAAATGGGACAAATCTTTCAGAGAAGTTTATCATAAGGGATCGTGGAGAATTAGGCAGTAAGTAGAAATTGATGTGGAGTCAGGAATGGGAAGAGAACGTTGTGCTTGGTGGCATGCACTTGTAATCCCAGTTACTCACAAGGCTAAGGCAGGAGGATGCAGGTTCAAGGCCAATTTAATGAGAACTTGTCTCAAAATAAAGTAGAAAGGGCTTAGTGGTAGAGCACTTGCCTGGCATACATGAAGCCATAGATTGAATCACCACCATCACCAGTACAAAGGAGAGTGAGAAGAATTATATTGCTGATAGTGATGATCAAGTAAGAGGATAAAGTAAAAATAAATTTTTTTGTGGTATTAGGGATTAGACTTAGGTAGGGTCTTTGAGCCCTATCATAGTGCTTTTATTATTTATTTATTTATATTTTTATTTGAGACAGAGTCTTCCTAAGTTGCCCAGGCTGAGTTCGAACTTGCAAGCCTCCTGCTTTAGCCTCCCACTGTGCTAAGATTACAGGCATGTGCCACCATGCCAAGTTTGAAAGAATTTGGTGAAGAGTAAAAAAGAATTTAATGAAGTTGGTAATACCAGGAATATGGGAACAGTGAGCTTGAGGAGGAAGATGAGGAAGAGATTTATAGAGAACATAGAAGTAATAAAAAGTTTATTCATAATAAGCATGTGTAGACTCCAGTGCTAGTAGTGATCAGATTTGGTGGAACACGCAAAAGTTCTCATAGGATTGCTATTTCCTCTGTGAAACGGGAAGTAAGATCATCAGCTTAGTGTGAGGAGTAGGGAAAAGGAGGTATTTGAGGAAAGAAGGGTGGAGAATAGGAGAGATTACGAGGCAACACTGATTAGCACGTTAGGGTATTGGTCGTGAAACACGTAGCTGATGGGCTGGGGAGATAGCTCAGCGGCACAGCGCCTGCCTGGCAAGCACAAGGTCCTGAGTTTGATTCCCAGCACCAAAAAAAAAAAAAAAAAAAGAAAAAGAAACACTTAGCTGGTATATGCATTTTTCGCTTGTTCTACTGCCTAGGTGCAGGCACTGCATGAATTGAGAGTTGAGTCTAGCTAGGCTTGGGATTTTGACAGTGGGGGAGGCAGAGCTTGAAGATACCAAGCAGAGTAACTTTGATGATTGATGATGGGATCTAAACTGAGTGAAGGGGAGAATCACTCTGTGAGTGGGCCGAGAGGTGATAGGAGTGCCGGGAGCCTGGGCTCCTTTGTTGGCTTTTGTGTGGGAGAAGTGGCACAGTCATCCTGAAAATCTTGTAGGCAGCTATGAAAATAAAGAAATGGGAGAGAGGTCTTTCCAGGTGCCTGGGGCCCTTCATTTCTGCATCCAAGTAGGTTAATTTATAAAACGTGCTGTACTCTTTGATAGTGCATTATAGAGCTAATGTTTGGTCTGTAAAGTAGATTTTGTTCGAACTCTAATTTATTGTCTATAAAAGCTGAGGATTTCTCTGTTATCATTATACCCTAAATAAGAAATTATATATTAAAAAAATAAATAAAATTCCAAATCACACAAAAAAAGAAATTATTATTTTGTAAATATTAAATAAATTTTTTTGTTTTTCCTGGCAGGCACTATTTCATGGCAAGTTTATTGATACTGGTTTCTCTTTACCATTCTACAAGCGCATGCTAAGTAAAAAACTTACTATTAAGGATTTGGAAT
>NW_004955417.1:4046392-4050881 GCF_000276665.1 Chinchilla lanigera
GGCACTATTTCATGGCAAGTTTATTGATACTGGTTTCTCTTTACCATTCTACAAGCGCATGCTAAGTAAAAAACTTACTATTAAGGATTTGGAATCCATTGATACTGAATTTTATAACTCCCTTATCTGGATAAGAGATAACAACATTGAGGAATGTGGCTTAGAAATGTATTTCTGTGTTGACATGGAGATTTTGGGTAAGGTCACTTCACATGACCTGAAGTTGGGAGGTTCTAATATCCTGGTGACTGAGGAGAACAAAGATGAATATATTGGGTAAGGTTATAATATATTTATTACGTTGTACAACTGAGTACTCTGTACCCTTAGTTTTGTCCTTTTCAGTAGTACCAGTGTTCTTGAAATAAGAATATACAACAGCCTTTACTTTCCCACAGCCTTTTAAGCATTCTGCCTTGGCCCAGACTCCAGATACAAGAAGAGTGATGCTGAAGAAGGTCTCTGCTAAAACCATGTAGCCTCTTCATTTTTAGATGAAGGGTCTGAGGTTCTGTTAGGCAGAACCAAATCCAAGTCAGAAACCCAAGCTTTGATTGTCAGTCTAAGGCTCATCTGTATTGGATGTCACTTTTAAGAGTGCTCATCACACCTGTTTTGAAACCCTCTGTTGTCTGAATTCCATGATCCCGTGCCATCCTGATTTTCTTCATTTTCGCTTTTAGTTCTCTGAATGTGCATTTCTTCAGTATAGGTGTTTTTCCAAGGTTCTTGGCTCATCCTTCTTCTCTAAATACTCTGCTGCCACAGCTTCAGGTTTCTATTAAAGTAACCGCTGAAGGGCGGCCGAGAGTCCCGGTGAGCATGAGTCCATACTTCCTGTCAGGAGCGAGGCGTTCCTGTCCTTGTGGAAGAGACTGTCAAAGGAGAGTTATTGGCTCAAAGGACTGTGTTGCTTTCCCACAGTTATAGCCATCCTGTTTGTCCTTCTTAGTTTGTAAATTGCTGTGGGTATGCAACTTCTGCATCTTCAGTGTCTCTGCTGTCAAGTCCACCTTCTTAGCATGAGTTACAGGCCACTTACACCTGCGAGTAGGTATCTCTGGATGATAGAAAGTACAGCTGATTTTCTTTTTCCTACATCTTTCTACTTTACTGGGACATTTTTGTTTTGCTTTGTTATGGAATGAGCATTTTTATTGCTCTTACTACAAAAGATCATAGCTGTTTATATTATGGCCGGCATTCTGAAGTCAAGTGGCCACAGGCACCTGCAGCAGGGGAAGGTCTCTTTGGTCTCTCAATATGAAAAGGCAGAGAACCCCAGATTGACAAGACATGGGGAGCAGGAGTAGGGTAGGTCAGGCAGCCCCACTCCTCCCCACCTGGTCTTTGGAAAGGCAGACCACAGATAGCAGGCGACCAGAGGACTGGAGAGTGTATGTCACCCCTGCTGACTGTCGGACTGTGACAACTCTACAAGGCTTGGGGCAGGCGTGGGGCTGGCTGAGAAGTGTCCTAGCCCCCACCCACATGGCCCCATTCAGTTACTCTTCAAGAACAGAGAAGCAAGTCTGGTTTTTGTTTCGTTTTTGTTTTCTTTTAAAAAACATTAGGGGCCAGGGATTTAGCTCAGTGGCACAGTGCCTGCCTGGCAGGTGTGAGGTCCTGAGTTTGATTTCTGGTACCCACCCCAAAATAAAAACACTAAATGTAACCAACAATCCCTAGCATGAATTTGAAGGGATCTGAAGGCCGTGAGGGGGTGGCAGGGCCAGGCAGGCAGGCTGGCACTTGGCCACCCTTCACCGCACCTGCAGGGCCTCGTGGAGGGAGAAAATGAGTATTGCATACTAGTTCACTGCCAGCTGAGAACGGGATTGGTGCAGGCTCCCCAGCCCCAAGGTGGGCTGACCAGGTGCTAGGTTGGGTGGGGGTACCCAGAGGACCCTCCCTGGCCATTCTTGGGTGCCCCACTGGATGCTGGGCAAACGTAGCTGGTTTCCGGAAAGAAAGACCTGCTTTCGGTATTCCTTAGGCCTTTAGCTTTCTACAAAGAACAACAATAATCATTAAATAGAATAGCCTGAGCATTTTTTAAATGCTATAAATGGTTTCAGATAACAAAATCAGTTTAAATAAAACTTCAGCATGTAAGCTTTATAGTATTCGCAATGTTGAAGTTTGTGCTTTGTGTTAAGGTAACTACTGTGGTTTAAAATCTTACCTGTGTAGCACCTACTCTAAGAGTTGATAATCTAACCCTGAATACAGTTTTTGTAGGATTTTGTTTCAGTCTCAAATAGTAACAGTTTATTTTTTAATCTTGTTCTTGAAAACTGTGTGATAATACTCTTTTTTAGTTTTGATTCATTTTTTAGTGCACAAACCAGGACCTCAGCAGACCTCTGAGTAAATGGGTAGTAGAGCTATGTAGATAGTACTGTTGGAATCCAAAATGGGAAAAGAGCTGTGGATTTTCTGGGACGAGTCTCGAAAGTGCTTCATAGAACATGGTGTGCGTTAGGTCTTAAAAGATGCATAAGCGCTGTCCTGATGGAGTCTTCTTGGGGAGGTAGAAAACAGCAAGAAGGAATGGACTTAGGGGACAGAGGGATTAATTTATCTTGGGCTGTGCAGTGCTGTAGGAATGCTGTAAGGTGAGAAATAGAGAGTAGGAGCAAAAATAGCAGCCAAATTAATTTAATTTCTCCTTAATTTAAGGAGACAGTTGTTGTAAGAGATGTGGATTTGTGCTCCAAGTTATAGATATCATAAACAAACCAACATGAAATGATCAGAATTGATTTCAAAAATATAATTCTGGCATGTGTGGAGAGTAAATCGGAGGTGACAGTTAGAAAATGGAGTGATTGGAGACCAGCAGGCTATTGAGGATGTTGCTTCAGAAATGTAATAGTGAAGTATTACGGGCTGTACAGCCAAGGTAAAAATGAGCAGATTGCAGGACTAGAATTGTACAGATTTCAGTGATGGCTTACAGTACTTATATGGATTGGGAGAAATTGAAAGATTTGATAATTGAAGTTTAACAATTGGTTAACAGTTGAATTGTTTTAAACAAAATGTCCAAGGAGTAAAGACTTGCAAATATCTTAATCTCAAGAGGGAAGCAGAACTTGGGAATTTAGGAATTCAGTAATGTTTACATTCTTATATAGTTGAAACTTTGATAATTTAAAATGCTGTTTTATTTATTTATTTTATTATTATTGTTTTATCTTTTTGAGATGGGCTCACTGTGCAGTTCAGGTTGGCCTTGAGCTCACTTTGTAGCCCAGACTGGTCTTGAACTCACAGTGATCCTCCTGCCTCAGCCTGCCACGTGCTGGGATTACAGGCGTGCACCACCATGCCTGGCTAAAATGCCATTTTTAGAGAGCAAGTCACTGAAAGAGAAATGGAGGCAGAGATCTAAATAACATGAGCATTGACAGGGTAGTGAACCAGTGAAGTTGAGGATTCATCAAAGCCTATCAGAAATGGCATTAAGGGAGCCTGAGGGTGAGGAATGCTGATGTGTAGTGTTTTCGGACTATATGTGACTGAACACTGAAAAGAGGACATCTCACTTGACAATTAGAAATTCCTTGGTGCTGTTCCTGAAGAAAGTTTTTTTTTTAATTTGTGGGAAAGAGATTTCGGAAGCCAAACCACCATGGTTTAAAATTTGGTTGAACAAGAGATGAGAAAGTGGAAACGGTGAGCAGTTTACTTTTTCACTCTCACTAGGTGGTATTTGTTGTATCTCTAGGCAATGCTGTCCTCACATATATCCTTTTAGAAGCTTCTGAGACAAATTTTGTGTTGCTGACAAACGTTCTTCCTTATTTGTTTGTGTTTGTTGTGAGATGAGGTCTTGCTGTGTACCATACAGTCTGGCCTCAAATCTGAGTTTCTCCTTCCTCAACCTCCTGATCTTACTTGTTTTATTTTACTCCTTACACCATTGTTGCTTGCTTATGTTTCTTCACAATGTTTTATTTGTCTTAACTGATTTTTTTCTATTTTGCCCAGGACATCTTCATGTTACTGAGCAAATCAACATGTAAAGAGCCTGTTACCTAGCTTTAAGTCTCAGATGCTAAGCCTGTACCAAGCACAGAGCCTACAGAGAGATCATGTTACATGTTACTGAGATAGTCCCTTGAGGCGGACTCCCCACGTCTTGCAGACACATGTTGGAAAAAGACTTACAAATGATGAGCCATGGCTTTCCTGTGTCAGCACACGTTATTTGGTGTGGTCTGCATATAGCAAAACATGATTTGTGCTGGAATTTGGCTTTCTTGCTGATGAGTAAAGAATCTCTTACATTTATTTTTCAAAATTTTTTTTTTTTTTTTTTTTTTTTAAGGATAAAAGGAGGGAAACTTTAACAGACATACAACATTTTACAACATATCACAAGCACAATACAGACAATACAGAGTTACAAACAAAGTGGTAGGGAATTAACAATGGTGGTTGTATTACATATTGATATCTTCAAAGTGGCTTCTCATGAAAA
>NW_004955417.1:4051131-4098665 GCF_000276665.1 Chinchilla lanigera
GTTTAATGACAGAATGGCGTTTTTCTCGAGGAGTACAAGAACAGACCAAAGCTTTCCTTGATGGTTTTAATGAAGTTGTTCCCCTTCAGTGGCTACAGTACTTCGATGAAAAGGAATTGGAGGTTAGGTTCTTTCCTTTTGCTATTGTAGGGAATGTTACTGGGAGGTAAACTGTTTTGTGCACAGTGTAAACGTATTTTAAAATCATGTAGCGCAAACAAAACAAAAATGTAACACAAATACAAAACATAATGCATGGAGCACAAGACTGTATCACTTATTTCCTTAAATGTTTAGGTGACATTGCAGAATTGAGGGAGACTGCTGATGTGGGGAAATTCCTGAAATCTCACTTTGGTAATGAGTTGCTTCAAAGACCAGACTTTTAAGAGATGAGTTCTTAGTGGTCTTAACTGTATTTGGGTTTAGATGTCAGGAATTCTTTTTGTTATGTATGATAAAATTCACCATCATAACTATTTTTAAGTGTGTCGTTCAGTAATGTTACATAAAATTACATTATCGTGCATCTAATCTCTAGAACTTTCTCATCTTATAAAACAGAAACTCTACCCATTAAATAAGTCCTGATATTTTCCCAGCCTCCAGCAAAACCACTATCTCACTTGGTATAAATTTGATTATACTTGAAATTCCTTATAAATGAAATTATGCATTACCTATCTTTTTGTTGCTGCTTGTTTTGTCCATACAGTGGCACGTTTCAGAATTTCCTTCCTTTTGAAGACTGAATAATATTCTGTCATACTTACATATAATAAATACATATAATAAAACCTATATTCTAAAAACCTCAGAAACATTAAAGCCAGTGTAAATAAATGGAAATACCATCTTATGTACTGAAAGACTCAGTAATGTTAAAATGTCAGTTCTTTCCAAACTGATTAATATGTTCAACACAGTCAGCAGCCCAACAGAATGTTTTGTAGAAAATAATAAGCTGATTCCAAAATTAGGAAATAGAGAGGCTCTAGAATAGCCAAAACAATTTCTGGAAAAGGACAAATTTGGCTACTTTATATAACCTGACTTCAAGACTGAGCTGTAGAGCTGTAGTAATTAACATAGTGTGATATTTGTTACAGGAAAAACAGATCAGGCCAACACCAGAGAATGCAATAATAGACCCACCCATACAGAGTCAACTGGTTTTTAATGAAAGTGCCCAGATACTGCGTTAGGGAAAGGGAAAATCTTTTCAACAAGTGCTGTTGATGAACTAGATACCCATGTGGCAGAAAATTAACCTTGAATTATACTTCAGCCCATAAACATTAATTTTCATTGAATCATAAACATAAATGTGAAAGCTAAAAAGAAAACTTAGAAAATCTTGATGCATGCAGGTTTTTTTTTTTAATTTAATAAAATAAAAAATGGTTTATTTGGGGGGAAAAGATGGAAAAGAAAGAAGATAGACAGCTACCATGCAGTGGTAGGGGCCTTCAGAGCTAAAAGCCCCCAGAAGTTTTTTAGGGTGAACAAAAAAACCCAGGTAAATTTGACTTCATGGAAACTAAAAACTTCTGTTCTTCAAGAGATAGTGATAAAATGAAAAGACAACCTACACGCAGGAGAAAACTATTGAGACAGTGATATTATATCTGCAGAATATATTTTTTAAATTCATAGATTAGTAAGAAGACAAAGAAAAACTTGTAATGGACAGAGATGCCTTTCATAAAGGAAGATACACAGGCAGGTGCAGTGGTGCACACTTGTAGTCCCAGCTACACCAGAGTCTGAGGCAGGAAAATACTTGAGCCTAGGAGTTCGAGGTCTGGCCTCATAGTGAGGCCCCATCTCAAGACAAAGAACCCGTGTGTTCAGTGTGAATCAGTATAGCAGCATAACAGTGGCTTTTGTTTCTAAAATCACTTTGGTATTCTTAAGTTTTCAGAATATCAGTTACTATAGTGAACAAGATACTCCAGTAATGTTGGATTGGTTAAAAAAAAGCCATGCAGGTGGCAAATGAACGCACAGAATGATGGTCATTAGTCACTGAGGAAAAAAACTAAAACTAAATGAAATGACATTTTGGGATAGTGTTGGAAGTTTCTTAGAATATTAAATATACAACTACTTTATATCCTAGCAGTTCCACCTTTAGGTGACTCAGGTGAAATGAAATATTCACACAAATAACTGTATATCAATAGTCATTGCAACATTATTTATCAAAGCCAAGCACTGAAAGTATCGTAAGTGTATATCAAGTGAATAAACAAATTGTTATATACTCGTATCAGTGCAATACTACCCAGTGATAGGAAAAGTGAGTAGATGGTACCCACAAACAACATACATGAACCTCAGAAACACGTAAGTGAGGAGAGGAACCAGAAAAAAATGTGTGTATGCATGTATGCCATAGACAGAATCATGCATGTGTGACGTTCATGCTGTTCTCAAAACGACAAATGTAATGGTGAAATTCTTGATCACCTAAAGGCATTGATGGTTTTGTCTACAAAAAGGGACATAAAAGTATTAAATACTTTATTCCTAAAATAATTTTTACCCCATGTATGACATAATGGGGCCGTTTGAAAATTTTACATAAGTAGAATATTTTATTCTCAAGTAAGCTGGATAAAGAACAAGAGGTTACTATATTTCATATATATTTCATATATTCAATATGTATATTTCATATATAGAGGTTACTATATTTCATATATATTTCATATATTCAATATGTATATTTCATATATATCCTTTCATATATATTTCATATATACACATATATATATCCATCCCAAAAAGCAGCAGAAATTTGTGTAAAAGTTTATGTATCTAATTCAGAATATGGATATATAATAAAGTAGATACACTTTTCAGTAGATTTCATGATGAATACTGATTTCAGTTTGTGTTCATGAACATGGTAAAATAAAATACCAAAGAAGCTTTTATGCTATGTTTCCACAAATTTTGTTGGATTTGCTTACCGTGATCATTATTTGCCACAAACATAGCTGCACACATAATTACTCCATCTAACTAACTGTGCCCCAGAAAATTTCAGTCATATAATTATTCTGTTCACCAAATCTTTAGTGTGGCCTAATAACTGTGCTCATTTCCCAGGTTATGCTGTGTGGCATGCAGGAGGTTGACTTAGCAGATTGGCAAAGAAATACCGTTTATCGACATTATACAAGAAACAGCAAACAAATAATTTGGTTTTGGCAGGTACTTGCTTTATCTTTTTGAAACATAATATTAAAAAAAAATATTTTCTAATGAAATGTGCTTTGAAAAGTTTTTTTTTTTTCCCCTTAAATGAAGATGTTTTTGGACGTGGCTTTTAATCTTCCATTGCTAAATAGGAAATGAGTAGTATGAACACTTGTTAAAGGTATTTTCCTTTGTATCTTTGTCTTTCTAAATGAACGAATGAGTGACAGTCTTATGTAAGCATTAACTTAATGGTAATAGTTGTAGGGACAGATTTTTAATTTAGCAGTATCCAAAATATTTCAGCTGGGCATACTGGAGCATACCTGTAATCTCAGCATTCAGGAAGGCTGAGGCAGGAGGAGTGCAAGTTTGAGCCCCACCTGGACAATTTAATGAGACCCTGTCCCAAAAATTAAAAAATAAAATAATCAAAAGGGGGTAGGGGTATAGGTTAGTGTGAAGACCCCCAGGCTTAATCCCCAATACTGATTAAAAACAAAAACCTGTAGTCCTGGAATATTTTTCATTTCTTCACATAAATACTCTGAGACTCATCTGAACAACTTAATGATTGGATTTTTAGTTTACTTCTGCTTACCTGTTTTTCTTTGATATGAAAAACTAGAGTTTTATATTACTACAGTGATACTTTGGTTGTCAAATGGCTCCAAGCTTGAACTTTCCACTACTTGAACCAGCAAAGTTTGGAAAAAATCTGCCTGGTTTTCATAACTTTGCTTGATAGTCGAACCAAAAATCTGACTTGAAAACACCTGTATGGGCTGACAGTGTGTCATGTTTTGTGGCTTGCCGAGGACAGAAGGAGTGACGCTTGAATCTAAGCACCACTCTCGCCCAGACAACATATAGAGCTTGTGCTAGTGTGTTAAAAGATTCATCACTGTGCTTTTTATTTTTGTGCTTTATTTGCATAAAATATTGTAACCACGGCTCTGAAGAAATTAGTGATATCAGCAGTAAAGCTAAGAGGAAAACCGAGAAGCACATAAGAGTTAAAGAAAGAAATCATTCAAAATTTGTTAAAGTCCTGGAAAAATGAATTTATAAGTGTAATTTTGAGGCCTCGGAATTAGTTACTTGGTTTTCCATTATTTCTTACGGGAAAAATATGTTCAGTTCTCGAACTTTGTGAAATTTAGAATGAATTGAGTTTGACAGCCAAGGTATGACTATATACAAATATTTTCAAAAGCTACATCTTTTCATAAGGATACTGTCATTAGTTTATTGCATAATATTTTAAAGAAGTTTGGACAAGTCTAGAAATCTATCTTAAAATACACTGTACTTCAAAACATGTAAAATGACACATACCAAGAAAACAATGTAACGTTATTGGTATACGGAGAGAAACCTGAAACAATCTAAATGCCCACCAGGACAGGACTACTATAAAATGCTTTATAATGAAAGTGTATACTTACCTGTGAATGTACCACTTCTGAAAAAGCAAGGAAGAAAACTTGGCAGCAGTTCCACGAAGGGGCTGAGCAGTTGGAGGCGAAGCTAGGAAAGCTGCTTCTCACATCATGTACCCTTGTACTACTTTTTAAATTTGGGCTGGGGGAAGTAAATCTATTTTTCAAGCCTAAAATACCCTGGAAAAATGTTCAGTGAGAAAAAATACGAACTGTGGAGACTGGCCACAGGGCAATCTTCACTGACTCAAGGAAACATAACAGTGCTTTAGGCATCAGCCACATCTGAGTTCATACTTTCTGCCACTTAATGGCAGCTTGAAAAGGACATACTGGGTTGTTCAAACTACAGAACGGTGGTGTTTCACTTCATAAACGCTTTTGTTTATAAACAATTTGGTTCACAAAAAAAGCATTTGGCAAACTCGGCTTTGGGTGACAAACACAATCTCAGCCATCTTTCTCCAGCAAACACAATATGGCATCTTTTCCAAAATTGTGGAACAAATTGTTTGTGAACAGAGGTACCACTGTATATAGGCTTCTGTTTTCTTGCATGTGCAGGGGCAACACTAACGATCAGGCCTATCTCACAGAATTGTGAGATCTAAATGAAGGAGAAGCAAATGGCACAGAGCTTTTCAGAAGCCCTAAGTAGGAGATAGCTATTATAAATGACTTCTATCCTGTTTGCTAGTCCAGAGCTATGACCTTAGACAAACGACTTGACCTTTGTAAGCCTGTCATTTATTCCCTCTTGATAAGATGGAGGTAATAAAAACAGTGGCCCGTCTGAGTGTTACTGTGAGGATTAACTGAAGTAAGAGATACAGTGTACTTAGCATAGTACCTGTCCTGAAGATAAATGCTATTTGTCACACATTATGAATCAATTTCAGTGTTAAATATTATTCTGCTCAACTGTTTTCATTATAAATGAGAACTTAGCATTTATTTTATATTAAAGTACGTTTGGTTTTATTACACAGTTTGTGAAAGAGACAGACAATGAGGTGAGAATGCGACTATTGCAGTTTGTCACTGGAACCTGCCGCTTACCTCTTGGAGGATTTGCTGAGCTCATGGGTAAATGCAGTCTCACTGCGGTTTCTCCGTACATAGTTTTGTGATAATGACCTGTAGACATACAGTAGACCTGACCTTGAGGATTATTATTCTGGGCTCTATGTAAAGCTTCTACTGTACGAAACAGTAATGGTTAATATGAAAGAATGTGTGAGGCAAAAATGAGTCTCTTCATATAGCCTAGAGGGCCAGAGCTTTATCCCCAGTGACTGGAAAGAAAGCAAGGTGTTGTAGTACAGTACTGTAGTTTTCTTTCCGTGAATGTCATTCTTAACTACCGAATTTCTACAGCACTAAGCAGCTACTCTGTTGTGAAGTTCTTTATTTTGTATCATCCATATTTTTTTATGACACTTTCTGTTACTTATCTATCAAAGCTAAAAAGTTTAAAGGACCTAATAAAGATTATCTTATTTTCCTGGTTTAGGAAGTAACGGGCCTCAAAAATTTTGTATTGAAAAAGTTGGCAAAGACACGTGGTTACCAAGAAGCCATACATGGTAAGTTTAAAGATCCTAAGTAGGAAAGTAAGCACTAGAGAGAATCTCTGGTTTTTAAAAAATATGTAAGATTTAGTATTAACTGCTTATTCATTAAGGTAGTGAGAATTTAAATTTTGAGAACAGATGAATCAATTAACATAGTAGTCTATAAACAGTTTAGGATGAATCCTTATTAATAGAAACATGTATGACTTATATCCATTGATTCAGTAAAGATTTAGAATACTCACTGTGTATAAAAAAGGACCAAATTCCTCCTTGCCATTTGTGAACTTTGCATTTAGTGGTAAGGGACCTAGACAAACAGGTAGACAAACAAGTAACTGGAAAGAGAGTGCTGTACTGGAGAACAACTGGAGGACCGGGTGTCAGGAAGATTTCCTGGAACAGGTTATGTTTGAGTTTAATAAATAGTTTGTGGGAAGAACACTTGTTGAGCAGAATTGCTGAAATAAGCAAAAATGCTGAAGAAATCATTTCTCAAGGAAATGAAAGATGATAGGCATCCTTGTGAATCTGGGGGAGATGAACTTGGAAATGTAGGTAGGGACTAAGTTAATGTAGAACTTTACTGCCTATTACAAATAATTGGGATTTTATTTTAAGGAGAATTAGAACCCTTTAAACAATTTTAAGTGGAAAGCAATGGGATCCAAGAAAATCATTCTGGCAACAGTGCAGAGAGAACTGGGTAAATCCAAATTAGTTACAGAAATGTTATGTTACCCAGATAGGAGGTGATAACTTAGAGATACGTGGTTCTTTCAGAAGGTCAAACTATTTTTATCCTAGGCCATTATTTGTTTTTTTTTTTTGGTTTTTCTCCGGTACCGGGAACCGAACTCACGACCTTGCGCTTGCCAGGCAGGCGCTTTGCCGCTGAGCTAAATCCCCAGCCCCCCTAGGCCATTATTTGGCTTTTTATTATTTACACATTTTGGCCTTTTATTACTTCCACATTTGTATTTATGGTGCAGAAGCAACAGTGGGTAAAATTTCATACTGCCTTTGCAGAAACAAGGCCAGTGCCGCCAAGCTGCTGTGATATACTTGCAGCTTAAAGCAAAACAACAAAACAGGTTCACTGAAGATTGTTCTTTATGAAGCACTAAAAATTGTTTATGAAATCTTCCTACTTGGCAATACATCTTTCTAACATTAACTTGAAAGAATAACGAATTGTTCACTTGAGTATTTGGCATTTTCTTGTAATGAAGTAAGCCTGTCACTTCAAGGAAAACAATTAAAATTTGTTGACAAGGATAAAAGTTAAGGTTTCAAGCAAAAATGATAATTTTGGAAAATTTTTATGTGCCACCCTGAGCTTGACCATTTCCCAAGACTTTACTGGTAAAATTAGTGATGTTATTCATGTGTGATTTTTTTCTTGATTATATAACTGTGTATATCAACATTTAGAAATGTAACTTGGTGAACCAGTGTTTTCAGTGATAAATGACTGATGTTATAAAACCATGCATGGACAAAAGATATACTCGGGGCACAAAAGAGATCAGTGGATTTATAAAAAGGGCAAAATGTTCTTTGATGATTTCTGAACCTATATTGTATATAACTTAGTGAAATTTAATATAGTGTCAAACAATTATGTCCAGTTTATAAAATAACTAGAGTACATCTGCATTTTCTAACTGCTTATTTGGGAGATACGATTTTTGTATCTAAAACAGTACAGTACAACACTATACAGAATGTCTTGTTAAGCCAGGTGTTTATAAGAACTGGCCTAAAGTAGCAGGCCCAAAGGAGAGGAAGAGATTATTGAGCTGGGAAGAGGATTAAAGATTATAGATTTTGTAAAGGGAAAATAGTTACCAACTGTTAGTTTCTCACAATAGAAGGTGAGATCGCTGGCTAGTCGTGAAGGAAAAACCTAAAAAAGAAATTGAGAGGCTTTTCAGGGAATAGACAATTTTATTTATCAGAGAAAACCAGCTGAATGCTGGACAGTTCTGGATTGCTTACTTAGACTTATTAAAATGACAACAATGTACCTGCCTGATTTTCCCTCCAGGAATTTTCAGATGTTAAGGTACAAAGAATAAAAAACAGGTACATTCATGTAAGATTTGAGCTTTCTTTAGATAATTCAAAAGAGAGAAACACAGGTTATAAAACCATTTGCAAAGTAGTGATTATAATGATAGACTATGATCTTGAAAGTAATTACAATGATAGTCTGTGGATGAAGAAAAAAGTAAGGACAGGAAAAAGCTGAGGGGCTGGCTGTATAGGATGGTAAAAGAGACATAGGTTGATTGCCCAGCATTTTCACTGAAGTAATCTGAAAGACAGATGGTCAGAGAACAAAATTTTTAAATTAGAAATTTACTTTATTGGCGGTGGCAAGGTTCTGGTTATGACCCTAGGGAACGAGGTGGCCCTAGGATTGGATGTTACTTGTATAAAGAGAGGACTATGAACTAGTGAAGAAAAGCTTGAATGAGGTCAGCAGATGATTGAAAAGTGCAGAAAAGCTGGGTAACTGGTCAGTGTGTTCCTCAGGAGAGTTTTATTGCTTGGCTGTGACATTGCAGGCTAGCTGGGTTTTATTTATGGCACAAGTTTTTGAGACTTTAGGAGACTGAATCATGAAACAGAAATTCACAAAAGAGAATTGTGAGGAGGAGGCAAAGGTTGGGATATTTAATACACACCAAAGGAAATATATATCGGTGTTGGGATGAGCATTTGGGTGAAAATAGGTGATCCAGAAAGACTTGGATTTTTAAGTGTCTAAGGTAACAGTGACGTAATCTGCGGCGAAATTAGCCTTGATAATTGTCAGGATGTGAGGGTAGAGTTCTCCTGCCAGCTGCTGTGCTGTACTTAGGGAGGCAGCAGCTTGAAGCTTTCCTCAAGCTGTATATGGTTGGCAAGCTAATAGCATCTTATTCCCTTAGACTATATGTAAAATAGTCTCTTCCCTGTTTATAGATAAGAAAGTAAAAGTAGCAAAGTTGATTTTATATATTTTACAAAGACATCAGACTCAAAGCCAGAAGTAAAACTTTAAAAAAGTATTTTGATATTCACATAGTAAATACTCAATAAAAAACGTAAGTGGATTTTGTTGTATCTCTGCCTTTCATAAAACTGAACAAAACATAATGGTTACTGTGTTAGAGATCCATCTTTTGTATTTTCAAGTAATCCACTTAATGTTTTTCCGCTCAACCCTGCTAAATATTTACTACATGTAGAACATATCAGTGTTAGTAAGACTGGATTAATAAGCTTTTGTGGATTTTAGAGTTTAATAGCTCTTATGGATTTTTAGAATTTAATAGGAGAAACCAGTCAGTTACAAAGTAAATGCTAAAATAAAAATAAAAAGGCCTTTGGAGAGAACTATTATCTACTTAAAATGCTCAAGATGAACTTTTTGGAGGAATTTGTAGCTGGGCTGATTCTTGAGTACCTAAACTTTCAGAGGCTGAAAAAGGATATTCCTGGCCACAAAGAGCCATTATTAGAGCATGGTCACTTAAAAAAAGAAATATGTGAGCACACAGTAGTTTGGCAAGGGCTATAGGGCACTACTTAAGAGCTTCCTTCCGTCACCCCATACCCCCATAGGCCTAGCAATTTGAAGCAGCAAAGGCTTTTGAAGAGTGGCAGAAACTAGTATATTCTTTTAGCCAAGTAACTCTGCCAGTGATACAAGGCTAGAAAGAATGTGGAAAAGCAAATTGAATAAATAAATATGGTTGATCCAAGGTAATGAGGCAGCAAATTTTCTAATGGCCCACATAAGAGATAATGAGAAAGTAGGCAATACTATAAAAAAAAAGTACTATCCTCCTTTAGTAAACTGAAAACAGTAATTTTTATGAATTTTCAGTATTTTGTTTTTCATTATTTAGTCACAGAAAGATTGAAAAAGTATCATTTTAGAAGCGATTAGAATCTCAGGATGAGGTTGAGCAGATGAAGAAATGCATGTATTAGTTTGTTGGCTATTTCCACTCCAGAACTTAACTTCCATGAGGAAAGAGACTTTGGTTTTTCATCACTTTCACCCTGGAAACCCTATCTTGCGTATAAAAGTTCTCAGTAAATAGTGAGTGGAAAAAAGGGAGTCTTACAAGAAGATAGGACTCATGATGTGAGTCAGGAATAATAATAATAAAACAATTAATGACTTTCTAAAATTCTAGAATCTGTATTCATATTGATACAGTTATTTATAACTGCATTTTGTCTAGGGAAATTTAAAATATTTTTTCATATAGGTCTTAAACTTTAGATTCCTTTTAAGAAATTTGGATGCATTAATATACTAATCAAGTAATACTATAATAAATTTTTATATATCTAGCCATTCAGCTTTTAAATATGCTTTAAAGAATACTGTATTAGAAATCTTTCAGATTATTTTATTGAAAATATCTGATTTTGTTTTTGCTTTTGTTCAGTTTTAATCGCTTGGATCTACCACCCTATAAGAGTTACGAACAACTAAAGGAAAAACTTCTTTTTGCAATAGAAGAGACAGAGGGATTTGGACAAGAATGAATGTGGCTTCTTGTCTTCGAGGAGCGCTTGAATTTAAATACCCCAGCCAAGAAAAATTGCGCATAGTGTATATAAGCTGTTCATTCTGTACAGTGAATTGTCTTAACCTCTCAAAGCATAAACGTTTTCCGTTCTTCCACAGAATATGCAAAATAGTTCATCGTTTTCTACTTTATTTATTGCTCCCTTGAAATGACCAGGAAAAAGATCAACCTTAAATTTTGAAGCAAGAGACTTTATTAAAAATAAGTATATATCTATAAAAGCATATATGATAGTGGCTCTAGTTTTATAGAGCTTCAGGTGTATTAAACACGACAGCTGTTCATTCACACAGATCTGAATTTGCTTTACCTTGTTTCTATGATCCAGGGGAAATGTGCAAATTGCTCCATGTTCTTCTCCCTTATGTAACATCTCCAGAGGGTGTTTAGTTGCATGGCTATTGAGGAAGGTATTAAGGGCTTAGGCCAAATCTTGAGTGTGTTAAAAAATGCTGCTGGCTTTTCTGAAGACAGGTACTTGAACCTGTCAGTTTGTTTTAAATAAATACAATAGTGCAAAATTTCCTTCTTTGCTATATCAGTAATACAGTAAAAATAATGAGTGAAACTGTAACTTACATGGAAGTCATTGCTAGATTTAATAAAATTTAGTTTGTTATGGAGGTTGGAAAGAATTCATTGAACAGCGTAGAGATTTGTTTACATGTTACTTTGGGATGATAGTTACTTGTGAAATTAAAAAGAAGTGGCTATTCTGTTGTTAAAATGTGATTCTTTAAATTTAATTCACAATAAATTGATACAGTTTGATACTTAGGAACATACAAAAGGTAATGCAAAGTTTGCCACTTTTGTTCATGTTCAAAGTTTTGGTTTTATAAAACGAAATAGAGTAAATAAAACCAGATGGATTCAAAAGGGTTACATAAACATTTGAACACTTAAATAGGAGACTAACGATTTTCTATTCATGTTTGAGTATCTTCAGTATAAATTCATGAAAATTCTGTGTATCTGAATAAGCATAACCCTTTCTTTTACATAGATCAATTTATTTTTATCCTAATACTTTGTATTTCATTATAAGGGCATTTGTTGAACTACAAAGATGTATATAACAAATCAAAATTTGATGTGAATGATGTTAATGCTGCTTTTAGCAAACTGGGCTTCCTAATACAGAAATTATAAATTTCCAGTTTTAATCATGCTTTCAAATATGCACTGTAAATTTCATTAACTTAAAATTTTTTATAACTGTGGAACTGACTTTTTAGAATGTGTTACTTGTAAATATTCCACCGCTAAGTGCACATGGAAAATACTAGTATACAATTTAACTTCCATAAACACTTGTTTTTGTTTTGCCAAAATTTTATTTTTCTACATACTGGACTATGTTCTGAATTTTTACTTACAACCCATAGCAAATATGAAATAAAGGCAGTGACACAGATAGTTGATGAGACTCCTTTCCCAAATCTTAACTATAAGCATTCTGGTTATTTTCGAGCCTAAAGAATTTTTTTTTCATGTGTATGTTAGGTTATGCAGTAGAGGCTGACCACTGTTCAGGAAGAACAGTGTCTTACAAATTCTGTTATGACAGAAGTTACTGAATGTCGTTCAGTGGAAGTGCGAGAGAATGTAAATTAGATCAAGCTGAGAGGGATGGCTTTCAGGTAGAGTTTCAGGGTGCTAGTCCCTCTAGTAAGAAATTACCATGTGCCAGACAAGGCTTCAGAGAACCCACAAGAAACCAAACCAGCTTACCAAGGAAGACTTAATTTGGAGACCTCATCAGGATCGTCCATATTTCATACCTTACTGTAGATACTAGAACTGCAAAGCTATCTTGAATTATCTCATTGGCAGGTAGAACAGCTAGAGAAATGTGACCCACCACTCTTTCCTTCCTGCTCCTTATAGCTGGAACAGCCAGAAAGAAAACAGAAGTACAGGGCTCACTGCGCCTGGTTTGCTCATAGCTCATAAGCAAACAGGAGACAAGAGGAAGGTGTGAGACAGGTTCACACTGCTGCTTCCTTTTGGTGACACTCCCCACTACCATTCGTGAAAGGTGGTTACATTTCCATCAGTCACGTCAGTTGTCTGTCTTCCAGAAAAAGAACCTACCACTGATGTTTTTTCTGTACTTCTTAAACAGTTAAAATGTTACCATTTCTCTCTTCTGACCTCACTTACTCCACCTGTGTCATTACTCTGAAAATTACGTAGGGTGTGTAGGCCATACTGCCAGGCAGCTTCACTCCTGTTAAAAATGACCCTGACTGGTAAGTTGCATGTGGACAGAGAAGACTCCAGATATGTAGTAGGAAGCTGTAACTTTGGGTTTTTGCGAGGGTGAAAGCCTGGAGCTGCCTGTCCTTAATGAGGACTTGTCATTGGGGAAATGGTGGTTCATGCAGAGTTGTATGGATGCTGTGCTACACAAAACTGCTGTTAGCGTCATCTTCTGGAGGCCCAGCATTGCTGTGCTGGCCAGTTGTAGTTCTTACTGAACTGCTTTCTGAGTAAACCAGTGCTATGCTAATGCCTGTTGGAGGCCTGCTGAGTTCTGATGTTTGACCTGGGACAACCTGGTGGAAATTGCAGAAGTAAATCTTTTGTTGAAATATGTGTATGGGAAAATAAAAGTTCTCCAACACTCCCTACTTTTCTTAATCTGTTAAATTAGGGGCCACGCCTGAAGTCAAATGGGGATTTAGTCTGTAAGTCCAAAAGTTAACATCTGAATTCCAGAATTTCCCTCTCCATTCTCAACCACAGAGAAGGCAATCTGATGTTTTTAGAAGTACTAATACTTACATCTTTTATATGATGCAAAAACCTCATGAGACTCTTTTTGTTTCAGCAGTGCTTACTTGATAAATGGGAAGAGTCTGAGAGATCATTTTTAAAATGTCTGTAACTAGTTCCATAGTCCATGAGTAAGTCGGTAAATTCTGCCAACAAGAAGTGACCCGGGCATGGTGGTGCATGCCTGTAATCCCAGCACTCAGGAAGCTGAGGCAGGATCACCCAAGAGTCTGAGGCCAGCCTAGGCTACATAGTGAGTAGAAACCTGACCTATAGAGACCCTGTCTCAGTATTCAGGTTTTTACAGGATTATGGCCACTTTCCTTTCACATTCTCAGAGAAGAAAATACACAGCTAGTATGTCAGGCTCTGAGGTGCACACAAGGACAGACTGAGGTGGGGAATGTACAGAAAGGTGCGTGTAAGGGCTCATCCTCAGGAGTGTCTCATGCTAAGTGACACATCAAAAGGAAACCTTACGGAAGAAACTTCTCTTAGGGGAAACAAGGAACACAACCTCTAAAAAGCACCCAGCAACCAACCATATCCCTAAACATAATCTGTGGCCCACTACCCTATTTTTTTCTAAAAAGTGTCCACATAATGAAGTTTTGTTACTTGATAATTATATTAAGATGGTATGTGGGGCCCAAAGCAATTACTCTTCACAAGTTGTGGCTCAGGCAAACCAAAAGGTACATGCTCACCGATCCCAACATTATATAGATAATGTTGATCCATATAACGTGGTCACAGCAGCCTGGCCGCCTCCCATTAGCTGGTATTGAATCCAGAGCCTGGAACATGCTAGATGAGTGCTCTACCACTGAGCTACATGCCCCCTTTTTGCAGTTAACTTGTAATCCATTTGCCTTGGCTGGGATTACAAGGCACATGTCCACACGCAGCAGCAGCTTTATTTTTAATAGCCCCAAACTGGAGAACTAAATGCCATTCAGTGGTTAAATAAACTGGTATATCCATGTCATGAAATACCTGTCAACATTAAAAGAAACTCTTGATAGAACTTAGGTGCATCTAACATGAATTATGTGGAGTGAAAAAAATAGTCTCAAACTACAGCAGGCCATTCAATGGCTGACAGAGGCAGGGATGGTGGGGAGGAGAGGAAAAAGATGGGTGCAACAGTGACCTCTGGATTTTCTGGGTAATGGAAGAGGCCTGTCTTGACTGGTATCAGTTACAGAAATCTATTGTGATAAAACTGCTCAGAACCATACAAGTGAGAACATGTGAAAGTGGTAAAGCTCTAAGGCCTGTGTCTGCTACCACAGCACCCTTTTGGGAAATGTGTGATGCTGTAATTAAAGTTCATTCAAGTATCAGAAAACAGACCTCCTATCCACAGAATGCTGTATCACTGAAGGAACTCATTTTAAATAACTTACCAGGTATTCTGATAAGTGTGTGTGCGTGCTGGAGAGATTGAACCCAGGGATCTGTGTGCTAAGTAGACACTAAACACTGAGTTACAGCCTTAGCCCAAGGTTATTCTTAGAATAACCCAAGCCCCGAGCTTCCCTTATTTAATTACCTGATACTGCTGGAAACAAAACAAATTACACTCCTAGAAAAGTTCAGTCATTCTAAAGAGAAAACTGAACATGAGGAGATGCTAGGGGTACAGCTCTGACAGAGTGCTTACTCAGCAGGTGTAAGGCTTTGTTGGATTCCCCAGCAGTGAGGAAAAAAAAAAGTAAAATTCTCTAATACGCTAAATTAAGTTGCAGACTAAACCTCAACAGAAATTCCAAAACTCAGAACTGGACAAATGTGAAGATGTGAAATGGCTGCTGAAAAAAAAAAAAAAGATCTCAGAAATGAGAATTATAAAAGAATCTACAGGATACATATAACTAAAAGCAAAATGAGGAATATGGAAGACCAATGAAAAGAGGTAGGAAATTGCAACCAAAAAAGTGAGGAATGCAAAAATCAGGTAAAAATGTTGAGATACAAAAAATTAACTGGAGTGTGAAAACAAGATAGAACAATGGTTCTCAAAAGTGTGGTTAATTAGATCAATATGAAACGAGGGACAATAGCTGTGACGAATGGACTGGTCTCCAAAAACTGCTATGAACAGAAAAGATGGGAAAACTCTTCTAGATTAAAAGAAAGTAGGCAGCAAATCAAATGCAATGTATGATCTGTGATTGGTCCTGGTTCAAAAAACTTTAGGACATTTGAGGGATGCAGCTTGACAGCAGATGGTACTAAACAATCAGTAATTTTATAGTTGTGATAATGCTGTATTTTTTTTGAAAGACATCCTCAAGATAGAGGCTATATGGTGAAATACATATGCAATTAAATTTAAAGGTTTAAAAATTATAGATATACACAAAATACAGCAAAAGATCAACAACTGTTGAATCTCGGAGAAGGGTATGCAGACCTTTTTTATGTTTGAAGATTTACATGCTAGAAACAGTATATACTATTGTAACACTGCAATTCTTAAATCCTTCGTTGAAAAAAATGTACCCACACAGCCAAGGATGTAGCACAGTGGTAGAGAACTTGGGTAGTATGCACAACGCCCTGGGTTCAATCCCAAGCACCACAAAATAAAGGAAATGCAGAAAAACTGACCTATACATAGTCTCAAATTTATCTAAGTGGCATTGAAGAGGTTCCTTTTTACAAGGCTTAAGATTTTACAGTGGTTGTACCCCAGCCACAGTGCTACAAGCAGCACTGACCTTATTTTAATTGTCTCAGTTTCCCTTTCACCCTTAAATTCTGTTCATCTCAGGATGAAATACATTTTGGACTGTTTGGTGACAAACTGAGCACACCTGTGAGCCTACATCACATTGAAAAGGAAGCCACTCCACTTCCAGCCCTCTCCTGATTTGAGTTCTCTCCTTGTGCAGGCTGGCTCCAAGACATGTCACCCAGTACTGTGCTTCAACCCACAGCCCCTCCATATCCTCATCGCCTAACTTTCACCGCACCATCTCTGCAAGATCTCAACTTTGTATCACATCTGGCTTGCAAATCCACTCTTACAAGCACTGTTTCCTCTTCCCTACAGTTCTCATTTCTTGATATCCTCTCATCCTGATCTGATCAGTACTTAGAAATTTTATTCCATTTTGTATTAGTGTCCCAGATGCAAAATAATCTTTCTGCCTGAGCCATGGGAATTTTTATAGGTACCACCCTTAAGACAATATGGCAGTTATTTCTCTTACCACCTTCTTTGTGAAGAAGCCAAGAATTTTGAATAGTTAGTCAATTTAATGTTCACAACATTAAAAGAACTGAGAAAAAAGCCACAAAACAATCTGGTTAATTATTATATATATTTCAATTAAAAAGCAATTTGTTGCGTATTTTCTTTTATTTTCTTCTCTGAAAGTTTTCAGTTCTCATCACAAACTTGTAAGCAACTGAGCAGCTTCTGTCTGTATCTAAAATAGAAAAACACTTATGAATAAACAGTATGGGTTAGGGATTAATTTGTGAGATGGATTATAGTTTATATTTGCAAAAACTAAGACAGGAGAATAAAACTGTAAGAAATTTTTTGGATGGGACTCAGAACTCTTCAACTTTAGTATACAAGCCTTGACTTTTATGTTTTAGAACTCTTAGTGATCTGCTATATATGTCAAACAGGAATTCTGTATTGTAGCAAGCATCTTTTTATGCGGTTATAATAACTAAATATTTGCTATACAGAAATAAATTAAATATAGTCATATTTGAAATGAACATGATTGTGTTTCCAGCAATACTTTCATTTAGACAATTACACATTTACACGTTCTTAATTTACCTTTACCAGTACCTCAATGAAAACCTGTCTGCCTTACTGTATTGGAGATGTTTTACCTGTTTATCTTCTTCTGTGTGTGCTGGATAGTCCTTGGCTTTCATTAGCCATAAAATAGCAAGCTTCTTATTGTTTAGCTTCAAGTATGTCTTTCCTAAAAGAAGCAAGTTTTTGCTGTAGAAGTTTGGATCCACTGTACATAAAAAGGAAAAACAAATTTAGCTGAAGAGAAACAGTATCGCTTATATTTTTGTAAGTTTATTTAAATTGTAATAATAAAATTCTATGGTTAATAAGTGAGTAGGCTTACTAGAATTCTGTTCAACTGTTCCTACCTAAAATATCTAAAATAATTCACACAGAATGTCTCATCCATGTTAGGCACTGTATTTCACACAGTTCTCATTTTACAACAATCTGATAAAGTAGGTATCTCCACTGAGAAGTTAAGGCTTCTGACTGAATGTAAGCTATATTAAGAACAGCAATTTTCTTTTGAAATCCTTGTTACTACATCCCAAATCCCTAAAACACAGTGGCTGGAAAACAACAAATACTCAGTATACTGGCTGAGAGAATAAATGAAAGCATGACAGTACATAAATTTGATTAGCATTAAAGTTTCTGCTCTTTTTGGAATTTATAATGAAAAGGAGAAAGAAAAATGAACAACTAAATGTTACATGTGGATGAAGAAACGTTTTACCAGAAGTATAAACTTCAAAGTGCTATAAGAAGTGGCCCCCCAGAAAACCCTGTCTGGTAATAACTGAGGCTCACTTGGAGGATAAATAGGATTTTTTCCCCCCAGTGCTGGAACTGTGCCTGGCCCTCCTGAATGACAATCATTCAACCAGTGAGATACATCCCGGCCCTTTTTAAAATTGTGAGACAGGACCGGGCTTAGTGGTGCACACCTGTAATCCCTGCATTTGAAAGGCTGAGGCAGGAAGATCTCCCTCAGTTCAAGGAGAGCCTGAACTATATAGCAAGGCCCTGATAGGTTTTGGCTGTGTTAGTAGGTTAATCTCAAATCTGCAATCCTTTTGACTCAACTCTCAACCTCCCTAGTAGCTGGGAATATGGGCACACACCACCATGCCTCACTAGGATGAACAGAATTTTAACAATAAAGCAAACATTCTTGGCTGAAGGAAAAAAGCATGCATAAAAGCCTGTGGATGTAAGAAGAGTCACCAGAAGCTACTTCTAGGTGACAGGAAGATTGGATAGGGTACTAAAATGGTTGGGAGGAATAAACTACAGCACAGTACGGTGACTGTTGTTTATACCAACTTATTATATATTTTGTAAATAACTATGAGAGAGTTCAGAGCTCCCTAGCCAAATAAATGATAATGTTTAAGGAGACAGAGATAATAATTACCTAGACTTGATCATTACATATTTTAACATGTACTGAATCATCACACTGTTTTTCAAAAAAACATACATGTCCATTAAAAGAAAAATTTTTCAAGCCTATGAATGAAAGCATGGAAGTATCTTCTCACTAACTTCATAATTCTTCACATACTTACCACCTAAAAAAGCTGGAAACTATATTCAAAGCATACTTTCTAGGGCTGGAGGTATTGCTCAGCGATATAACCATCATCACTTCTCATGTGGTAGGCCCTGTCTGTGGTCAAAGCCCAACACCAAAAAGAAAACAAGCCAGGAATGGAGGCCTGTGTCTGTAATCCCAGCACTCTGAGAGACTGGGGCAAAAAGATCACAAGATCAAGCCCAGTAGGGGAACTTAGATCCTGTCTCAAAATTTAAAAATATAATTAAAAACAAAATATTGGGCATGTAACTTAGTGCAAAGGTCCTGGGTTCAAGCTCCAGTACCTCCCCCCTGCCAAAAAAAAGAAAAACATACTTTTTCCTGCATACAAGTATGATTACCTTCATTTTCTTGTAACTTGAGCTGTTTAACTTCTTTGATTTAAATATATTCATGTGATAACAATGGATGCACTTAGGTTTCTTCAGGGTTGGGTATACTGCCTGATTCATTCATCTGTTACTCAGTCATTGGCAAGCATTGCATTAGGCAATGCAATCTCCCTTGAGTTTGTAGCCTTAGACAAATACATGGAAATCACAGTCTGGGGTGCTGACAGCACCACAGAAGCTTCTGAGCCACAAGGGGAGGGCGCTCAGAGAAAATGGTAAGGAGGTTGACTGAAGTTACAGAGTTTTTTTTAACTCCACGAAGGTAAGGCCATGTTCTTTGCATATCCAACCCTTAAGTCTGTAAGGTCCAATTTTTATTTTGTAATTATATTTTAAAATCTCTTTGAGAAAATTTCATTCCTACAGTCATATTAATGATATACAAAAGTGTGATCATAAAAAGGTATCAAAGGCAACAATAAATTTATGAGAGACAGACTAAACATTCAAACAAATCTTCAGGAAACTTTTTTTTTAAAGTAAAATACTAGTTATAAAAACATTTGAATGGTTCTATATAAGATCTCTAATAAACACGAGATCTTCTTAATTACAAGAAAATTACATTTTAGAGAAATTACATTTGATTTCCAGTTGTTTTATGGTATATTTGGTAACAAATATTTACATCCCTTACCTTCCTGCTTAGTTACTAATATTAAAATGGGCAAATTATGACAGTTCCATAGGGCTTTTTTAAAAAAAACAAGAAAAACATAAAAATACAGGGTTTCCACTGAAGTGCCTCTTAATTCATTTGTGTAATTTCAAATAACACTATCAACTTGTATGAACAGCTTCTCAAAAAGATTCAACTACATTAAAAGAAGGCATTCCAGAAATGCATATCTAATTTCAATAGTGGCCTATTCAGGTGACAGTTATTAAATATTTTTAAATTGTTTTATATTATTTAGTAAAAAATTGTAATAGACTAAGTAATTTATTTTTTAAAATTCTAGAGGCCGGGCATGGTTGTGCACACGTATAATCCTGGCACTTGGGAAGCTGAGGCAGGAGGATCACTGCAAGTTTGAGACTAGCCTGGGTTACAAAGTGAGCTCAAAGCCAGCCTGAACTGCATAGGGAGACCCTGTCTCAAAAAGACAAAGAAAAGTAAATAAATAAAAATTCTATATATTCAGCACTTATATAATTTTAACAATATTAATACGTGAAATATAAAGATTACCTTGTTCTGCTCTGTGAAAGTAGCCCAAGGCCTATTACAAACACAAAGAGCACAAACAGCATGAAAAGAATTAAAATTGACTCAATATTTTTTTAAAAAGCATTTTCTGAATGATCTATTCCTATATTAAATATAAATCAGGAGTAAATCATCTTAAAACCATCAGTTTTTCAATGAGATTAACACAGCCAAATATAACACTAGAATATGTATACCAGTTGTGGCAGTAATTTTGTTCCTATTTAGAACATGTACTCTGAATTATACATCTACATACTCCCCCACTGCATCCCTAGTGCTGGTAATTGCACCTTTGCACTGAAATACAACCCCAGCCTCTTTTACTTGTTATTGTTAAGACAGGATATCCCTAAACTGCTAAATTGCTCAGGTTGGACTTGAACCTGGGACCCTCCTGCCTTAGCTTCCCAGAATGTTGGAATTCAGGCATGTGCCCCCATGCTTTGCTATACCTCTACATATTCTTTACACCACATTCTACACTCGAATTGTAGTATAGGCAAAACTAAAACTCCTTGTTATGACACAAATACTGGGAGAACTTTTTCAACTGCCTGTCTACTCACATTCTGAAAGTTCTATGATTAAGTAAACTTAAAATTTTTACCCAGGGGCCTGGGAGGGCAGCTCAGTGGTAAAGCTCATGCTTATTTAACATACACAAGGCCCTGGGTTCAATCCTCAACACCAAAAAAATTTACCTAGAAAATCCTTTCAAATTTTATTTTTAACAGGAAAAGAAAAGCCTTGGAACTGTAGGAAAACATGAGCCTTTCACAGTAGTTCTTTATAAGAAGTTATAATTAGTTTTTATCAAATATTTTTTGATTTTCCTTCATTTTCCTAAGACTTTTGTTATGTAAAATACCTAAAATATACTTGCTGTTATTTCTTGTTCTATTTTATGACTTTTATATAGAATAGATTTCAAAAGGAAGTTAGGATTTTAGCCATTCGCTATTTTAGCTGACAATGTAACAATTATCAGCCACTCACCTAAAGGAAAAATTAAAAAGCACTCACCAGCCATGGATAATAAGTATTAAGTCTCTGTGATATGATAGTTGGATTGGATCATTAGAAACTTGCTCAAGTCCCTCACTGAATCAGAGCTCCATTTGTGTGGACACTGTAGAATGGCGCTGTAGTTAAGAAATCAGTACTAACTTAACAAAGGACATCATACTACCTCCTCATAGGTGGAACTAGGAGGAGTTGCGAACAGCATTTTAGCAATTCTTCTTTGATACCATGGCATTTCGGCAAATGTATAGCACCTATAGAGAAGTAAAACAGCATCACACATTCACATTTGTTACCGTCTTTTTTTCACTTAAGGAAACAACTAAAAATTTCATTTGAAAAAATTTACCCAAGAAAAATGACAAAGCTAAACATGATATATATGAATAACAACCACTAAGAATATGAATCTATTTCTAAACGAGTGAAGCAAATGACTTACATCCACAATTGTTACAATTTTCTGATATAAAAAGTTTGAGATGTTTAAAGAGGGTCTTGAGGCAGAGACTGTATCTCATGTTTGCTAAGTGACCCTCAATCATCATTAATCCTTGATAGTTAAATATGTTCTTTATCCTGAAAAATATTTACTTATCTTCTAGAAGCCTGACATAGGACTGTTTACACTAGTACCCTTTAAACAGAATAATAAATATTTAGCTCTATAGACTATACCCAAAGGAAACAGTGGACAATCTGTTATCTCAAGACTCCTAAACCAGCAAATATATAACACACTGGTATACCCTAATATCAGGAAAACAATTATCCATCAGTGGATGCAAGATCACACTAAGAATCAAAACAAGAGCTGTGGGGCCGGGGAGATAGCTGAATGGCACAAGCGCCTGCCTGGTAAGTGCAAGATCCTGAGTTCAATTCCCACTACTCCCCCGCAAGAAAAGAGCTGAGATGTAGCTCAGTGATAACAGGGGTGGTCTAGCATGTGAGGCCCCTGGGTATAGCACCCTTAGCACAAAATTAAAAAAGAACAAGATTATACTGTTTCTCACATTAATCTAGATAGTATTTAACAAACTTTAAACATGAAAAGATTCTCGTAGACACGCTCCTATATTACTGTTGTTAGATTAATCCATATTTATTTGGCCTAGTGAATGAGGATATTCTTTCCCAAGAGAGGAAATTTAAAGACCTACAAATTTTAAGCTCTTTTTTTTTAGTCTTAACTGTATGTTTCTAAATGACTTGAATAACAATGTTTAACATCATCACAAATTTAGTATCTTTCAACAACACACGTACAGGTGCTAATTAATGGATTTAACATTTCGAACTCCCTTGAGTAAAGTATGTTACCTCTTGCATAAACTACATTATATATACTATGAAGTAAGATTTTACTAAATAGCACTGAAATTTGAAAGAAATTTTCTTACCAGATACCCATAAGGTGAATTGAGGTAGCATCTTTAGGGTTCAGTTCAATTGCTTTCTATCAAGAAATGAAAAAATCAATTATATTAGTTTTCCAGGCACTAGTAAGTACTTCACTATGTTTGCGGATGAAGGCATGACTTTTTAAACAGCTGCAACCCTGCATTTTACTTCTTCTATGATAATCAATACCCACTTTCTTCCTCCTGATTCTTTGCTAATAACTTGTACTAAAGTTACTACAGTAGGATCTATTAAGTTAAAGGAAAAATGAGTGCTTTTTTGGAAAATCCTAAATGAAAACTGAACGAAAAGCATTCTTTCCTACAAGAACTAGAAGTATTTAATTTTAAAAAATCTCTTCTATTTTGCAGACTTTGCTCAATTTTTCCACCTGCACTTACCAACAGGAAAAATAATATTTATTTATAGGATAGAATAATTTTGTGTAATATTAACAATAGGTTGATAAACCTAATTTCTGTTTACTATGTCAATTAATGTAAAAAGCACAAACAACAGAATAATTTTAAAGAAATTACTCTCCAGCCATCCTGAGCAATTTAGCCTGACTCTGTCTCAAAATAATAGAAAAGGCTAGGGATTGTAGCTGAGTGTTAAGAGGGTTTGCCTAACATGTGCAACACCCACAGTGCAATCCTCAGTGCTACCAAAAAAAACCTGTTTCTTTCATTCACTATTAAAGGCACTAAGGAAATCTCACAGATTAATGTTCATCCTAATGAAAATAAAGGCTTCTTTAAGCCCACATTTTCACTTTTGGTTTAGTAATATGTGAGACAGACAGTGACAAATATTCCTAACAGTTAAGAGCATGGGTTCTGAAACCAGCCTGCCCAGGTTCAAATCACAGCTCAACTTGGCCTCAACTTGTTGACTTTAACAAGTTCTGTATTTTTGCTTTGCCTTATTTTTTTCAAACAAGTAGACCAGTAGTGTAGCTCAGGGGTAGTGTTTGCCCACCATGTATATTTCTTTGTCCTGAGACAAAGAGTAATAAGTAATTAAGTTATGCTACTAAGGAAATTATTTTACTAAACATAAGATACTAAAAATGGTATATCATACCATTATTTTATGTGCTACTAAAAAAAGAAAAACCATTGCTGCCAATTACACTATAAGGTACTACTTATTACATAATGCAATCTGAATTTAAAGATCAGAAAATACAAAATATGCAATGATTACACTGTAAAACACAGATAACTAACTATACACAATATTACTGATGCTTGATTAAGAACTCAAGTCCCTGACTCCCAGTCCACTGTTGTTTTTCACTTTTAGCTGTATAAACTGGAACTGAGACAGTGCCCATAGTCTTAAGGCCACAGGACAACACCTGCAGTACTGTCCCTGTGTGTGCTCCAATGGCTGTTCTCCTGTTTATTTTTGAGATGAACTCCAGTAACAGAAGAGATACTGAGGTTTTGGTGTCCCTTTTTTTAGAAGGACTGACTGTGTGTGTGTGTGTGTGTGTGTGTGTGTCTGTGTGTGTGAGAGAGAGAGAGAGAGAGACAGAGACAGAGACAGAGAGAGAGAGACAGAGAGAGAGATGAAATAGACTCCTGGCCATGCATGGTGGTAGACACCTCTAATCCCAGCACTCAGGAGGCCGAGGCAGGAGGATTAGAGTTCGAGGCCAGCCTGGGATACATTGTGAGTTCAAGGCCAGCCTTGCTATGGCAAGACCCTGTCTCAAAAAAACTAAAAAAAAAAAGAAAAATATAACAGACTCCTATGGAATTTTTGGCAGCTAAAGAAGTATTTACTATAAGTGAATTAATTTTAGAGGGTAATATTAAAACACAAAACACACACAAAAACAATCTTAACTTAAAAAAAAAATCTGAACTAGAATTATCACTACTCTAATGGTATATCAGTTGGACTAGATGTTTCACTAGCTTATGTAGGTATTCAGGACCTTTTATGACTAGTCCCCTTCAACCGAAACTGGGCTTTGCTGTGTCAGTTGATTAGAACAACAGAATATTACAAAGTGTGACACACGTTTGATAAAAGTTTGCACACTGGACCTTCCCCTTGGAACTCTCACTCTTGAAAGCTAGCTAGCTACCACACAATAAAGAAGCTCTGGTGAGGCTATGATAACAAAGACAAGTGTCAGAAACTCTAGTACATGAGAGGCAATCTTCAACATTCAAGTCACAACTGAGAGCCTGGGTGAATGCAACCATCAATATGACCTTAGCTGCACCAAGCAGGGGAGAAACACTATCCGACTCAATAAACCCACATAATTAAAAGAAGCAACCCATTACTTTAGAATGTTTTCCAAGAGATAAGGTTTGGCTATGTTTGGCCAGACTCATTCAGAAATCCTAGGTTCAAGTGATCCTCATGCCTATGCTTCTCAAGGAAATGGAACTACAGGCCCAGGACACCATGCCCAGCCTTAGGCTGCTAAGTCTCAGGTGACTTAGTAACTGAAACCTATTCAGAAAAATAGCTCACATTTTAAATTCATGAACTTGAGTAAGTCATCAGTACCTCAAAATGCTCCTTGATAACGTAGGCATTTGCAATTTTAACCTTGATGCCTTCATAATCTCCAACATCACTAATGCAGATTGCATACCACTATAAGTAGAGAGAAAAAGTTGTGAGAATACTCTTAATAAGTGTTTTAATACCAAGAAAAATCATACAATTATTTATTCCTTAATTGTCATTCTCATTTAACCAAAGTTATTGAGCATAAAATCAATGGTAAATGTAGTAGAATACATACAGAAATAAGCTTGCAGTCTCAGCTACTTGCAATAAGCTTGCAGTTGTTTGAGCCCAGCCTATGCAACATAATGAAATTTTGTCTCAGAACACAACAAAAAAATACAAATAAGTTAAAAGAATGGAAAAGTATATACCATGCTAACATTAATCAAAAGAGGCAAGAATGGTTATATTAACATCAAAGACAATAAAACTCAGAATATTTATAGAGATAAAAGAGGATTACTTTTTAATGACAAAGAATTCAATTAGAAAAAATTAATCCTAAATGACTATTTTTCTAAAAGTAACACTTTTAAAAACATGCTAATATGCATAGGATCATTTTGATTCTTTTGTACTTATATAAGCGTGTTCTATGACCTAATACGTGATCTATTTTGGAGAAAGTTCCATGTGCTGGTGAGAAAAGTGTATTCTGCTGCTGGATGGAACACTCTGTACATATTCACTAAGTCCATTTATTTAAAGGTTTGATTCAGCTCTGATATTTCTTTGTTGATTTTTTGTCTAGCTGATAGTCTATTTGTGACAGTGAGATATTGCGATTCCCCGATTACAACTGTATAGTGTTTATCTGGGTTTTCATATCCATTAGTATTTTATACAGTAGGATGCACCAGTATTTGGTGCACATATACGTTTTGCCAAATGTATACACACTTCAGGAAAATAAAAATTTGTATAAATATTTTAATACTAAATTTATTGAGATATAATGAGATGAATACAAGTTACCTTTGGCCTCTGTAATTGTAAGAGTTTTTAAAGTGGTGGCCATGAGCTTCCAGACATTTATTAGTATGGCAAACTGTTGCTCTGGTAACCTTGGTCATTGAGATTGTTGCACATGTTTTTTCAATTTCTTCTCTAAGTTTCGGCGATATAGTGGGTTTTTTGTAATATATGACACCCTCTAGGGTCCTCCATATAAGGGTAACACCATCTGCTGAAAAATACCATACTATGTTTCTTTTCCTTAAGTGTGTGTATACATGTTTTTTGGCAGATTATTTATAATTGCTATCTCTTCCTCTTTGATTATTCCTATAACAAGTATATAGTGACCATCGTCTGATTGTCTTTGTCTGGAAAAAAAAAGTTACTCCTGCTTTTTTCCAGGTTCCTATTGCATGAAGTATAGTTTTCCATAATTTGACTTTCAATCTATGATTTTCTTTTGGAGTTCAATGAATTTTTGTATGCAAAATATGGTACACTTTATTTCTAAATCCATTCTGCCACTCTGTTTCCTTTGATTGGTGAATTGAGACAATTCATATTGATGGTTATAAGTGGTACATATTGGCTGATCCCTGTGACTGTATTATTTTCCTGTTACGCTTCCCTTTCATTCCCTTTTAATTACTTGCCCTGCTGGTGGATTCATTCAGTTCATTGGAAATGGTGTCTTCATTGTCTCTTTCTAGTAACATCCTTCAGAATTTTTTGCAATGTTGATTTGGTGGCTATGAATTTATTCAGGTGTTCTTTATCATGGAAGTAACTTATTTCTCCATCAATCTTGAAAGATAATTTTGCAGGGTACAACAATCTGTGTTGGAGGATGTTTTCCTTTAGGGTTGAAATATTTTACTACAAGCTCTCCTTGACTTAATGGTTTGTGTTGAGAAGTCAGCTACGAATCTGATGAATTTTCCCTTATAGGTGATTTGTTTTTTTCCTCTAACAGCTTTTAACAGTCTGTTCTTGTCAGATCAGAGTGCAATGAAATTGGAAATAAATGCCAAAAGAGCACAAAAACTACATAAATACACTGAAATTAAACAATACCCTCTTGAATAACCAATGGGTCACAGATGAAATTAACGAAGAAATTAGACAGTTTCTACAAGTGAACAATAATCCCAGGAAGATATACCAGAATTTATGGGACACAACGAAAGCAGTCCTAGGAGGGAAGTTTATAGTGGTGAATTCCCACATTAGAAAAAGGGAGCGAGCTCTAATAAATAACCTAATATTGAACCTCAGACTTCTGGAAAAAGTTGAACAAGTTAAATCCAAAGCTCATACAAGGAAAGAAATCATAAAGATCAAAGCAGAAATTAATGCAATGGAGACTAAGAAAACAATACAAAGAAGAAATGAATCAAAGAGTTGGTTCTTTGAAAGATTAAATAAAACTGACAAATCCTTAGCCAACCTTACCAAAAAAAGGAAAGAAAAGACCCAAATTCATTCAATTAGGAGTGAAAGGGGAGAGATCACAACAGATTATATAGAAATCCAGAAAGTCATTAGCACCTACTTTGAAAACCTGTCCTCAAGTAAGATGGAAAACTCAGAAGAAATGGATATTCTTCAATACATATGAATTACCAAGCCTGCATCAAGAAGATATAAAATTCTAAACAACCCAGTACTGGTCAAAGAAATTGAAGGAAAAAAAAATCTACCAACAAGGAACAGCTGAGGTCCTGACAGATTCACTGCTGAATTCTAGAAGAACTTTAGAAAAGATCTAATGCCAATACTCCTCAAACTCTTTAATGAAAAGGAAGGAGAAGCAGTATTCCCAAAATCATTCCTAGAAGCAAGCATTACCCTGATACCAAAACCAGAGAAGAACCAATCAAAAAAGCGAACTATGTACAAGTCAATCTCTTTAAGGAACACAGATTCAAAAATCCTCAATAAAGATAGTGGCAAACACAATGCAGCAAATCATCAAAAAGATTACACACCATGACCAAGGAGGATTCCTCCCAGGGATGTAGGAATGGTTCAACATATGCAAATCAATCAGTGTAATATGCCACATTAACAGAACCAAGGACAAAATGTACATGATCATCCCAGATCATGCAGAAAAAAGTATTTGACAAAATCCAGCACTTAATCGTCATTAAAAAAAAAAAACCTAAAGATAATTGGAATAGAAGGTCTTTATTTCAATCTGATAAAAGGCATCTATGACAAACCAACAGCCAACATCATACCTAATGGCCAAAAACTGAAAGTTTTCCCTCTAAAATCAGGAAAAAGATAAGGATGTTCACTATTACCATTCCTGTTTAATATAGTTCTGGAAACATTAGCTAGAGCAATTAGACAGGAAAGAGAAATGAAAATACTAACAGGAAAGGAGGAAGTCAAATTATCATTATTTGCTGATGACTTCATACTCTATATAGAAGACCCCAAAACTCTACTAAACTTAGACCTACTAACCAAATTCAGTAGTGCAGCAGGATACAAAGTCAACATTCAAATATCAACAGTATCCCTGTACACAAATAACAAACTCACTGAAAGAGAAACTAGGGAGGGGCTGGGGATTTAGCTCAGCGTCAAAGCACGTGCCTGGCAAGCATAAGGTCGTGAGTTCGATTCCTGGTACCGGAAGGAAAAAAAAAAAAAGAGAGAGAGAGAAACTAGGGTAACAACACCTTTCAGAACAGCATCAAGAAAAATACTTAGCAATCCATCTAATAAAGGAAGCAAAAGATCTTCACATTAAAAACCACAGTAATCTGAAAAAGAAAGTAAAAAATGGTTTCAGAAAATGGATAGATATCCCTCGTTCTTGAATAGGCAGAACCTAGTGAAAACGGACAAATGGTTACACAGATTGAATGCAATTCTGATCAAAATGCCAATAGCATGCATCACAGAACTAGAGAAAGTAATCCTAAAATTCATATGGAACCATAAGAATCCTAGAATAGCAAAAGCAATTCTAGGCAACGAAGGTATTATGGTTTGTGTCTTGATGTCCCCCCAAAGCCTCCTGTGGTCATGGGGGTGCCTGCCTTTTTGAAGGCAGCTGAATCTAGTTTGTGACTGGTTCACTGTCTAGTGCTGGGATCAGGGGTGTGGGTGCCACACCCACCCTAAGGTGGGTAGCCTGCATACAGTATAAGGAAGGAAAAAAGGCTTGCTCCACCCCTTTTGCTCTTGTTGCTTTTGGTATCTTCTGCCACCATGAAATGTTGCCCCTCTGCCATACCACCCTACCTTGGAGCCAGCTAATATGGACTGAAACCTCTACAAACTGTGAGCTAAATAAACCTTTCCTTCCTTAACTTTGGGTGTTAGATATTTTGTCTCAGCAAGGAGAGAAAAGTAACTAAGACAAAAGGCAAAGCAGAAAGTATCACAATCCTCTACTTAAAATTATACTACAAAGCTACTGTGATAAAAACAAAATGGTACTAACAACAACAACAAAGAAACAGACCCAAGGGTGGAGGACCACCTGGGCAACTCTCCCTGAAAGAAGAGCAATTCTCTCTATTTTGGCTGAGCCTGACCTTATTTCCATGTATTGATTTGTACAGAGCTGGCCAGGACCCTTTCCTTATCCCTTCAATTGGTTTTAAGCAATGCATATCCATCTAGCCTAGATGGTGATGGTAGTTTTTGAAGACAGAAGGCATATTACCCCCCCCACCGCCCCGACCCCCATTGTTCCCAGGAGTGAACCAATGCTCCAGCTGTCATCTATCAGGATAGAGGCTATGACTTCCTGGGACTTGCAAGATTACATATCAGAGCTGAAGCACCAACTCCAAAACATTAGATACTATCCCAATTATGTTATGCAGATTACTCTTTCTGCATTTGCAGAGGTGATTTCAGGCCTCCTACCTAGCCCAGCTCATGGCACTGACCTACTTCCTGCCATTCTCACAGTCACTCATCCTCAAGCCACTCCCTTCTTCATGAATGAATAAAACCCAGGTTTGGCCTTGGGTTGAGGCCTTTGTTCCAGATAGCCATCATTGTGGCTGGACTTGGACTCTTTGACTCCCCATAACTACAAATATGTCTTAGTGTCTTTATTCTCACCACGAGTTTCACTGGAAGTGGTAGACTGGAATTAACCCACTAGGATTCCAGTAACTTTTCATGGGATTACAAATATAAACTTCCTGAGCTGCAAGGAGGACTGGGAAGGGCCCTCTATACCAAAGGATCAATGGAACAGAATAGAAGATGTAGAAACAACTACAAAAACACTCAGCTACCTTATCTTTGAAAAGGGCACAAACACCTTCACTGGAAGAAAGTCTCTAATAAAGGGGGAAAATGCTCTCTCCACGTATCATCAAAAATTAAACCTACACCCATATATCACACCATGCACTAAGCTACAACTGAAATGGATCAAAGATCTAAATATTAAGACAGAAACAATTTGCTGGAAGATAGAACAAATGAAACTCTTGAAGACATAAGCAACACCAATTGCACAGGAAATACTACAAAGAAACGACTGGAATCACATCATATTAAAAAGCTTTTGCTCAGCAAAGAAATGATCAACAGAGTAAAGAGACAACCCACAGAATGGGAAAGAAACGTTTACCACTTTTTCTTCAAAAAGTTAATATCTATAATATATAAAGATATCAACAAACTAAGCCCCCCCCACTTGATAACCCAATCCAAAAATAGGCCTCTGAAATGAAGGCATTTTTCAGATGAAGAATACAAACAGCAAATAAATACATGAAAAAAAAGTTCAATATCACTGGTCACTTAAGAAATGCAAATTAAAACAACACTGACATTCCATCTCACCCCAGAAAAAATGGCTATCATAAAGAAAGCAATCAATAACAAATGCTGGTGAGGCTGTGGGGGGAAAATGAACTGTTGGTAGGAATGAAAATTGGTGTAATCAGTATGGAAATCAGTATGGAGATTGCTCGAAAAATTAAAACTAGAGGTTCTGTTTAACCCAACTATTACCCTTCTAGTAATCTTCCCGAAAGAGTTAAAAGCACGGTACCACAGCAACACATGCACAACCAAGTTTACAGCAGCACAATGTACAATAGCTAAATTTTGGAAATTGCCCACATGTCCATCAACGGATGAATAGATAAATAAAATGCAACTTTTATATGCAATGGAGTACTACTCTGCCTTAAAAAGCATAAGCTTGAGACATTTTTAGGTAAATGGATACACCTTGAGAATATAATTTTAAGTGAAATAAACTGAACACACATTTAAATATTTCATTGTTTCTCTTCTGTGAGAAACTTAAAAGAGTAAATAAGGACCAAAATGGAGGATTGATATTGCGAAGTAGGAAGAAAACATTCAAATGGGAAAGGGAACAAGGGAGGGGGTAGGACAAAGGGAAGGAAGGAAACAGGGATTTTAAAAAATTAAAGAACGGAAATAAAAAAATAGAAACAAAGTTTTATAAATGGAGAGGGGAAGAAGGATTAAAGGGAAAGGAGGGAAATGGGGAAAAAAAAGAATTAAGATATATACAGGTACAAATTTCCTATGATGAATTTGATCACTTACAGTAAAATTAATTTTTAAAAAATATTGTAAGGCGCACCTGGCTAGCTCAGTCAGTAGAGCATGAGACTCTTAAAAAATGCTGGAAAAATTAAACAGAATTCCAAGGAAAAAATAAAATCTACAATTATATTTGGAAATTTCAATGCTCTACTTTCAGTAATTTACAAAAAATCAGTAACATTTTAGAGGATTCAAATACTATCAACCTATGTGATCTAAATAACATTTATAACATTCTTTTCACACACACAAAGAACATTTACAATAACAGGCCTTGTTTTCTAACTATAAAATATGTCTCAATATATTTAAAGGAATTTGTATCTGCTTTATCTTTTAAATAAACTAGCAATAGTTCTAATGCAGTAAGGAAAGGTAGAATACTAACTCCTAAAGGGAATATCTGGAAATGAGTGGAGATGCAATTTGGTTGTCACAATGATTGAGAGGCTCTACTAGGGACAATCCGACAAGTTAAAAGTCCTAATCCAGGGGCTGGGGATTTAGCTCAGCGGCAAAGCGCCTGCCTGGCAAGCACAAGGTCGTGAGTTCGGTTCCCGGTACCGGAGAAAAACCAAAAAAAAAAAAAAAAAAAAAAAAAAAACCAAATCCAAAACACTATGGTGCCCCCAAGCTTCCCTCTCTATCTACTGAAAAAGTGTCCTAAGGCAATCAGGACGTCCAGAATCTAGCTGAGATACATGTGAAAAAAAAAAAAAATCACAGTACTGCCCAGCTGCTATACTCTTACCTTGACATAAAATAAAATATAATGTGCAAAAAAATGAGAAAATATTTGTCAAGGGCTAGTACTAGAAATAGATGTAGGTAATTCAGAAACCTACCTCACTTTTGTTCAAAAGTAAACATCCACAAATATAATTTATCAAAACTCACAACTTATCAAAACTCTTACAGGTCTAGAATTCCAGGCATACACTACCATGCCCAGCTAAAATTACTTTTTTGTTGTTGTTTTTTGTTTTTTTCTCCGGTACCGGGAACTGAACTCACGACCTTGCGCTTGCCAGGCAGGCGCTTTTGCCGCTGAGCTAAATCCCCAGCCCCTAAAATTACTTTTTTGAAGAAAATGTTATAAAAATAAATTATCTTCCCTACTTCTTTAAAATATAACAATTTCCTTTGCTATGTAAACTAGGCATAATCCAGTATAGATCAGTGTTCCTTTTCGCACATGCTGACAGCTAATTATAACCTCACCTTATGGGCAGCAGAGCTTGAGTCATCTTTTTCCAGTGCTCTTTTCGCATATTCAAGGGCTTCGTACACAAGAAGCTTCTTCTCCTCTTCTGAAGTCCTGCTAAGCTGAGCTCTATCACGTGATGCCCGTGCCAAACGCCACAGTAACTCTGCATCTTTACTAATTTGAAATGAAACAGAAAACCACCATTTACACTCACATTTAAAAATTGTTGGGCCATGGATATAGCTCAGTGGCACAAGGGCCTGCCTAGCAAGCACAAGGTCCCGAGTCGATTCCCAGTACCCAAAACAATAAATAAATAAAAATAAAAAAATTGTTAAAGGTCATACCACTAATGAATGGTCTTTCAGCTTGGTTATGACACAGAAAGCAACACAGTATCAAAAGCTATTATTAATACTAAATTTATTATTTTCTTTCATAAAAATCTTTATTTGCTAAAACTTCCTAAAAACAGCCAATATTATTCCTAATATCAGCTTTTCTATAATACCTACAATACTGACTTCCTTAGAAATACCTATATTTAAATTCTCTAAATACTTGCCCTAAAAAAATCACAACTTGAGGCTTGACTTTAATAGCACTGTGTTTCACACTACTCATTAAACAGTTGAGACACTACCATAACACACATAAACTTTATAACATGGTCATGCTCTAAAAACAAAACTACCAAATCTCTAGCCTCAAATATAGCACCTGGCACACAGAGATATATTAGGTATTTGTTAATGGATGAATGATTGACTATAATCTCAAAATAAATCCCATGTTTGAATGGCATAACATGATGCATGGCTTATTTCAAGTAAGAGTACTGGACTACTTGAAGAACTACCACTTAATTACATAAAACAAGAAGTGGTTACTAAATCAGTAACCATAATTGACAAAAATGTTTTAACAAACTAACATCAAATTGTGCTTTATTAAATGTGCATCTCTGTCAAGTGTGGTAGCAAATGCCTGTATTCTCAGAACTCAGGACTCTAAGACAGAAAGAGCACCATGAGTTTAAGGCCAAACCAGGCTACATAGTGCATTCAAGGCCAGCCTAAACTACATAGTGAGACCCTGTCTCAAAAATAACAACAACAACAACAAAAATAGTTCATCTTTAAGCCTACTTCTTATTTTTTTTAAACAGTAAGTAGTATTCACATAAAATTTTAAAACTAAGCCAGCCATAGTGGCACACGCCTGTGATACCAGCACTCAAATGGCTGAGGCAAGAGGATCACACCTTGGGAGGCCAGCCTAGGATACATAGCAAGTTCAAGGAAAGCTAGGTAGGAATACTATATTTATTATTCAATAAATATAAACTATCTTATAGCCCACTTTTCAAGTTATCACTAAAATGAGTAAGCCAAAACAGTTACCTCAAGTTCCTAAAGGTAGAATGGAGAAAAAAGATTGATCCTGTAGATATTTACGAAGCAAACTGATAGACCCTGAGGAGAAAGCTAATTTCGAACTTTTAATTTAGGAGATTAGTTACCTGGATTAGTAGATCAATTATATGGAAAGCCCATTTGGTCTTATTTGACTTACAGGATTAAAGCTTTTTCTATCTACACCCTCCAAAGAAATGAGTACACACTGACACGCTAAGCATGTAGCCTAGTATGAAAAATTTTAAAAGCAGATACTTTAGGTTTTTCTGAAAAACTATGCTTCTAAACAGTTACCTTTCAATGGAGACATAAATTATCCCAAATTCTGGTGAATTCAAATTATATATGTAACAATAAGTAATTACTTTAACAGGAAAAAATGAGAGCTACACAATATACAAGGTGTGAACAAAATATATGGTGAATGTTACAGTAAAACACACTTTGTCATTAATCTCTCTTAAAATACTTCCCCTCACTTATTGCATCATTTCTGCCACTTTATGAAAAAGATCTAAAAGTTCTCTTTCATGTCTTTATGAGGTATAATAAAAAAAAAAATACAGTGAATGCCGCTGCCGAGTGCCATCCAACAGAAATGCCAGCCATCCAGCTGACATTATAGTGTGTTCTCATCTATTTTATTCACCAGATCTGGCACTGTGTGACTTCTGGCTCTTCGTCAAAATCAAACTGAACATGAAAGATAAATATTTTGAATAGATTCAAGACATAAAGCAGTCAAGACATCAAAGCAGCCACAACAGTGCAACTAAAGCCTCAGAAGAGGACTTCCAGAAAGTGGCAAGAATGGGGGCATAGGTATGTTCAAAGTCGGGGGAGTATTTTGAGAGGGCATGAGACACACACCAATGTGTCTTTCATTGAAATAAATTTTTTTCAATTTACATATTCACTGTATTTTTTGTCACACCTCATAGGTGAGGTAAACATATATTCCAAAGCAAAATGGAAACTTTAAGAAAACCCAAGGTTATGCCTATCATATATTGCCTACCTTTCCTTGTATTGAGTTAGCAACTGATAAAGTTTTTCTGTTTCTCCACTTTCATATAGGTAGTCTGCTTGCTCAAGAATCTCTTCAACTTCCAAAATTATAAAGGAAAAAAGATGTAAGTAGGTCTTCCCAAGTCAGAACACAGTAGTTTTATGAAATGTGAACATTTTTATATAAAAGCTAGCAAAATCAGACACAGAAACGACTTTAAGAAAAAACATTCTGAGGAATCTAGATGAAATATGGCAGAAATAAATATGAAATTATAATAAATGATTTACTGAAACCATGGAAAATGAAATTTGGATAACTTACTCTGACACCAAAGTGTAATATGTAGATTTTTTAAAAAAGCAATTTTATGTGTCAGAATTTATCACACAGATAAATCAATAAACCATGGAAGAAAGAATGGGTAAAACTTAGAAGAGCTGAAAAAGGAAGCTGATTCTCCCCTGGGTCTCTGTAAAGTAACACAGCCCTTTCCAACACCTTGATTTTAGTCCACTAAGAACCATTTTGGACTTGTGAACTACAAAAAGAGTAGATTTAAAAATCTGCATTAGATCACTGAGTTTGCTACAGCAGCGACAAAAAAAAAACCTAAAAAAACTAATTTACAGTATTAAATTCACCTATCTAGCATATTTGGAAGTGCACATAGTGTGTATAAGTAACAGTTACTTTTATTCACTGATTATTCTCCAACTCCCTAAAAACTGATTACTGCATTTAACAGGAATTCTACATTTCATCATTCATATGATCTTTAATATTTATAGAAATTTAGTGACTTAGTTAAATCTTTTTTGTGTCTATTTTACTATACCCCTCAAATCACATAGTTCCAGTTTCCTTATCACACAGTACATTAAATAAGATGTAGTATCCAGGCTTTAAAATATATAGTATGTAATATAGTACATTTACATAGCATACAATTTAGAATTGTCTTCATGTGCACATTTATTTTTATAGTGCAGAGGAAGCTACATTTTTGTGCAGCATATAAGTGAACACAGGTATAAACCAGTCAGAATGAAAAGAATTAGCATACGCTTGATAAGAAGAATAACAATTTCTGTCTACAATAAATAGACTCATACATTCTTTTGGACCAAATGGCATCCTCAAAGCAAGTACTGTTACATAAGAGGTACTAAATATACCTTCTTGATGCACAACAGTTCTCAAGTATATTTAAAAGAAAAAGAAAAAAGATTGCGATGGAAAAATGAAATCAACAGGCAACTTATCATCTTTCGATAAGTCTTCAAATTATTCTTCTATAAGAACTTTAGAAGAACATCTTTTCAAAAGCAAATGTTTTTTCCCAATTACCTTCACCTTTATTATTAAAAAATGAAGACCATAAAAAACACAAAGGGTTAATCCATAAATTAAAATTGCCAATAAAATTTTGGCTCTTTCTACAGACAACCAGCTGAACCAAATTTAATTTTTAGAAATTTGATATATCTTAATGTATCTTTACTTAATATGATTATGCCAAATAAAAAGATGGAATTTTTCTACTTTTAAACCAGTTATCTTATATTCGATACCAAACTCCATTCTATCTGTAAATAAAATACTTCTATCTCTAAGTAGTAGGACCTTTTCTTAAGTGTATCAAGAAAAGTGTATCACCTTGGCACTAGAGAAGCATGTGAAAGTATCACTGGAAAGTGGAGTTTGGCAAACTTTTGCTGTAAAGGTCCAAAGAGTTCATGCTTTGTGGGTAACACACTGTCTCTATGATTATTCTTTCCCAGCATCCCCTACAACATTAAAAATGAAAAAAAAAAAAAAATTAGCTCCAGGGTTGAACAAATAATATGAAGCATTAATACATAACCACTGAACGTGGTCTGGCTTCTAGAAAAAAATTAAATATACATATAGGCTGAAAGTAAAGAAAAACAGAAAATAACCTGTACTATAAAAATGCCAATTTAATTATCTATTCAAAAATAAAAATAAGTACGTCTTCCAGATGTTTACCTTACATTTACTTACCTTTAGCTGTGCAATGAACTACAGCAGCCTGAGAAATGACTTGGTAAGTTTCAAAACCCAAGTAAGACAAGGCTGAGAATAAAAGGCCTCTTTTGAAAATTCCTGGGTTTCCTATCACCTATGAAAAATAATATGGTCAGTTTTAACTTAGAAAATTTGAACAGACTACTACTTTAAGCAAAAAACATACCACTTTCTCTCACCTTCAAAGATATTAACCATAAAAATACTGGAAATTGAAAAATTACTCCATCAAATTCATTAGTAAAATTATTTCAAACCTTATGGAGAGACTATCTCAGAAAAAGATACCACCTACAAGTGGTAAAAACCAGTCCTGGGCTAGGAATGTACTGCATTGGTAGTGCACTTGCCTACCATGCACAAGGTCCTGGCTCAATCCCCAGCACTGAAAAAATAAGTAAAATCAGTCAAGCTAGTAATGCTGGACTGGAAGATATATAATTTATTTGCAGAGACATGGATGTGATACACTATAAAAAATAAAATATGAGAAACTGAAACATGCTAAATATTTATCTTAGCCATAGACAAGACACAGGAACTACTTCATCAGACACAATAATTAACTACACATAAAACATGTTCATCACTTTAAGTGAAGACATTTTCAAAGCCATCCATAACCTTCAGTTTTTAAATAAACAAATGTGGATGAAGATCATATTCAAACGGATTTGGAAATTAATTTTTCATAATTATGGCCAGATTCTTGAGCCCAATGACAAGAGGAATACATACCACTCCAACAGTACTTCTTCACCTTTCCCACAACTTTTCTCTTTAACATAGCATGTGTTCTTTTATTTAGTCTCATCACATAAAAAAGCAAGGTATGCTGTCTTTGAAAGACAAGCTGCATTTTCTTCTTAAAAACAAAAGCTTCCTCTTGATCTCACATGGCCCTTAATCTCACTTCTTAATCTCACAGTTCAGCAAAACTCTTCTTAAAATTTTTCTGTACTGTTTCTACTTCCTCTCTTCTTCCACTCTCTCTGGAACCCACACAAATAACACTATGAGCCTCACAACTTCACTCATGCCATTCTAGATAATGACACCAAGAATACTTCTACTAGTTGAGTATCTCTTATCTAAAATGCTTTGGACTAGAAGAGTTTCAGATGTTTGTGGGATATTTGCACAAACAAAATGAGATACCTTCTGGATGGGACTAATGGATGAACGCGAAATACATTTATGTTTCATATACACTTTACATATATAGCCTGCCAGTAATTTTATTCAATATTTTTAGTGTGCCTGTGTTTTGACTGTGACCTGTCACATGAGGTCAGGTGTAGAATTTTCCACTTACACTGCTCAGTAAATTTCAGATTTTAAAGTAACATACAGTAAACTGCATATGAGTGGTATCCAGTTTAAGACATGTATAAACATAGCAAACTAATAACATCACAATGAAAATAAATACATCCATCAGCCCCAAAGGTTTTCTCTGTCAGTATTCCAGTGTAACTGGCATGGTAAAACTGAACTTTCAATGTTAGGTTTACTTCTTTAGAGGTAAGTGGCTTCTTCAACTTTCTCCTATCTGAGGGTAAAACCAACACTTTCCTCTCCTGTACCCAAACACAATGACAGGATGTGCAAACGCTGGCTGTAGGAAGTCAGGGACTACTTCTTTCCCATAGGAAAGGGAGAAATCAAGTTGAAGATGCTAGAAATCAATAAAACAAGCCTGGAGATATGTACTGTCTCCTTCTATTCCCCCGACTTACACAAGACAGCTGCACATCTGTACAGGGTGAGAGTGGTCTGAGGCAAATGAGGCCCCTTCATCTCCTCAGAGCTAGATTTTAATAAATTCTTTTTCCTTTGCACCAAAATGAATGGCTTCCTTTGACTTGGTCACTAGCACACAGAGGAATTTTAAGTGACCAGTAACGCTAACATTTAATTACATTGTTACTCCCAAAACCCTTCAGTTCACTTTTGAAATAAAAACTCCCCTGGGATTTCCTCCTGCCTCCATGACTGCTCCTTCTCTTTTCTTAGCTCCTCATCTCCAATATCTCCAATATCTCCAATATCTCCAATATCTCCAGGTCCACGTTGTCCTGAGTTTGCTCCTCTTCTTTTCTATTTATGATCTCATTTCATTCACGATCTTAGATACTATCAATAAGCCCAAAACACACCACCTTTGCCTGGATATCTCCTCCAAACTTCAGAATCATATATTTTACATCTACCTTTACATGCACTTTCTTTGGCATCTCAAAACAACTAGTCCTGCTGAGCTTGGCGGCTCATGCCTGTGGTCCTAACATTCTGGAGGCTGCCACAAGTTCGAAGCCAGCCTGGGCTCCATAGGAAGTTCAAAACCAACGTGAACTACACTCCGAGACCCTATCTCAAAAAAGTATGACAGATTCAGAACTCTGTGACACGTCCAAGAAACTAATAATTTGTACAAATGTCTGAGGTACCTAGCATGTGTGCTGGATTTATCACATCCCTTCTAAGAAGCACAATACAAAGGAAGTGACGTCAATTCCAAGAGTATTTAATGAAAGAAAAACACTCTGACCTTTACGCTCTGCTCTCTTTAACCACCTGCCTGTCCTAGGAGAAGCCGGAAGCTATTTCTTGCTGGCATCAGCACCCAGTGAAGAAAGTCTCCCTACAGCCATGTAAGCGGCCCTGTGCGCCTCCAAAGACCTCAGCAGCTGCCAGCGTGACTTGACCTAAGGGACGTTCACGCAGAAGAACCAAGCTAAATCATGCCTGGATTCCTGACCAACACAAACCATGAGATAAGAAATGCTGTTATTTCACAGTTTAAAATAACGAAACAGTTCAAATGAAATACTGCACATGCATCAATGCCATTCCTACACCCGTACCCCCCTGCAAGAATTAACAGTGGGCCACGACCAGTCTGACAGAAATGTCAGATCTGAGACAACAGTCCAACATCCTCACGCTCTTCCTTACCACTGAGACAAAGCCAGTAAGTCGGAAATGATTACAAACGCAATAACCCTAAATAGCGCGAAAATCTCGGCTCCCGAGTCACAGAACTTGTCGTTCCCAACACCAATGTAACAGTCCAGAAGACGAAAGGAACAGCCTCAAGAGCTGTAACCGTATCGGACACTGCTGAACGCGAGATTTCCCGGCACTGAAAGCTCCTCCTCCACACCTTCCCGCGGGGAGGGCGGCCGGGAGACGCGGCTCCCTCCCTGGCCGCCCGCCACCCGCCGCGTCCCTGGGAGCGCGCAGGGTTCTCCCGGCCGGGGAGCGCACCTAGGCAGGGTGCGCGCTCTTGTCCTCCGGGCGCGGGGCTACCCACTCCACGGGGCCCCGCCCACTGTCCAGGGAGGGCGGGGCCGGCACGCGCGCTTACCTCGGAGCCGCGGAACGGCCGGAGGCCGCACTGCGCCGGGCCGCCCGGAGTCCTCGCGGGGAACCGAGGCCCCGGGGCCCCACGTGCCAAGCTAAGGAAGCGCCACGCTCGCGAGGCCAGCGCCATGACCTACAATCGTACACCTGACCCTAAAAGCCGTCAGGTCGCTACCGAGCGGGGCGGAGTGAAAAAAAGGGTCACTCTCAAGAGAGCAGCCTCCTCCCAGAAGCGCTCCTTCCAGTCACACCACTTCCTCCACAGCTTCCGGGACGGGAAATGCCCGGACTGGGTGGGACTTTGTGGGCCTTCTGCGCCTGCGCCCACAGGCCAGGCACGGTGGAACAGAGAGCCCCCTACTGGCCGCTGTCGGCTTTCGATCTCAGGGCACTAGATACCTACCTTTTTGGCTAGAGAGAAGGTTGCTAGAAGGGAGCTGAGAGCTCTGAAAAGAACATACAGTACCTGTAAAAGAAAAAGTGATTTGCTTTTTGGAAAAATTAAATTGCCCCACATAGGAGAAAGAAAGAGGTGGAGAAACTGAAGATTCAAAAGGGAGAGAAACTAGAGAAGAGGAACAGTGTAGGCAAAATATTAGCTGGCCTTAATTAAAAGACTAGGTAAGGGGCTTGTGCTGGGCCAAGGGTACAGCTGGGTTGGTAGAGTGCTTCCCTGGCATGTGCAGGATCGGGGCTGATCCCTAGCTTGGCCAGGAGAAACATGACATGCTCGTAGGACGTGGGATGTGTAATTCTTGGAGTGAATGACAAAACTTTTTGAGTCCTGTTTGAGAACTTTTGAAGGTGAAAACATATGCGGCAAAATATATATATATATATCCGTTGTGCTGCTATTGTAGGCAGCTGAGTTAGAAATATTACAGGCAGTCAGATGGGGCCAGGCCCTCAAAGGAGGAACATGAAAGACAAGATAAGATACCTGTGGGCCAGAACTGAAGGCAAAAGGACTAACAAATGCACCCACATACCTGGTGTGAAGATCAAGGATTGATATTCTAAATAGGTAGCAACCACCTTCAAAAAGACAGAAAGTCACTAGCCCAACCCCCTACAGGAAAAGCCCCTGTTCTGTATTCATGACCTCTTACTAAGAGACTCGCTTCCCCATTTGATCCCAGTTTACTTAGTTTTACTTGAACAATTATACTTGTAATCTTATTGGCTGACCATAGTTTTGTCCCACCTCATGCCCACCTTGTAATTTCCCATTTTCCCCCTACCTTGGACCCGCCTCACCTCAGGGTTTTGCTCTATAAAGTCCCTGGGAAGAGCACGGTCCTTGTCAACCCACTCAGGCCCTCTTCTGTCCCTCTCTTGGACAGAAGCTTTCTTTCCCTCAATAAATATATTCTGCTTTTAACCTCCATTGTTCCAAAATTCATTCTTTGATTTTAGAGAACACGAACTCGTCCCAGATATCATTCGAGTTGGGAGTTTTTATTTTCCTGTATCACTTCCACTTAGTGTGATAGCAAAAAATATCTCCAGAAATAGCAAAATGCCCTGAGGTGTAGAATTACCAGATTCAACAAAAATAAATACAGGACCCTCTGCAAATTTTTAATTTCAGATAAACAATCATTTTGTGTTTGTGTGGTACCAGAGATTGAACCCAGGGTCTTGCACATGCTAGGCAGATAATCTACCACTGAGTACCTCCCCAGCCCCCCAAATAATTTTTAGTGTAGCATATTCCAGGGAACATACTTATAATGAAAATTGATTTGTTGTCTCTTTGAAATTCAAATGTAGCTGGACAGCTTATATTTTGTCTGGCAACCCTTCTGCATTTGCTAGGGTTGAGAATAATTGGCTTTCAGTGTTGCTCAATTTGAGTTTGGTTGGTTATTTCCTTATGATTTTTATGATTCAATTTAGGTCATGCTTTCTTGGCAGGAATATTAAATAACATGTCCTCTCCATGGCCTTGCATAATGAGTCTTCTAATGTGATTTTGCCTCATAATTAGGAAATAAATTAGGAAATAAATTTTGTTTTTTGTTTTTTGTTGTTAGGGGGGTTGCAGTGAACAAAACAATTCCTAGAGGAATAGTGTTTACTTTAGTTGAGGAAACATAGTAAACAAGATAAATAATATAAAATGTAAAATGTTAGATGATGGTAAGTGCTAATGAGGAAGATTAAAATAGGAAGGGATATGGGAGTGCATTTCTGTGGTGGCATTATCATTTTGTTTTACTTTTGTGTTTGTTTGCCATGCTGGAGATTCAGCCCAGGGCCTCGTGCATACTAGAGAAGTGCTTTAACAGTAATCTGCACCCCTAGCCCTGCCATTGCAATTTTAATTATGATGATGGTCAGAAAAGATTTCATTAAGGACAACATTTGATTAAAGATCTAAAGAAAAAGTGAGCCATGAGCATATTCAGAGGCAAGCATTTTATACAGAGGAAAAAGAAAGTGCAAAGGAAAGCCTGCTGTGGGAAGATGGTGAACAGTAAGTCCACCATAGATGGAATAGAGTAAGCAAGGAGACTACTAAGAGATAAAGTCAGGGAAGAGATGGAAACCAGGTAGTATAGGATCTGATAGGTAATCATAAGAACTCTAATTTTCCCTATGTGTGATTATAACGTGATCTAATTTACATTTTAACTAGACCCTTCAAGTGCTTTGAGAATAAAGGTGTTGTAGTTTGGGATTTTGCAAGAGGGGAACAATTTAATACTGGACACATAGTTTATAGAATTATTTTATAGCAGTCACCCAAAGAGTCTTATACAAAAAGAGTGCAGGAAATCTACCTACACACTCTAGACCAAAGAATCCAGCTGAGGGCCTGGATCCCACAGTAATGTCCTGCATGAGTCCAGCTAAAGACCTAGAGCCCTTAATAATGCCGCCCATGAGTCCAACCGGAGGCCAAGAGCCCAGGACAATGTCTCATTCAGGTCTGTTTCATGAATCTGTGCTGGGAAGGCCCAAAGGTCAGTGGTGGAAGCTAGAAAGTCTGTGTCAGTGGGATGAAGGATCTGTGCTAGCAGGCTGAGGGATCTGCACTGGAGTCAGGAAGCAATGCTCAAAGTGAGAACCAGAGCTCCCCCGAAAGGTACCACAGCCATCCTCAGCAACAGTGAGGACCAGAGCTCCTCCACTGGTGAGAATAGCTGAACTCCTATCAGGAAAGCCAGCACAAGCTTCTCCAGGAGACTGAGCATTGCACCATCTTCCCCTCCAGAGCCAGGAAGCAATGCTTAAGGCAAGGACCAGAGCTCCCCTAAAATGAACCATAGCCATTCCCAGCAATACCAAAGTCCCAAGTTCCTTCAACAATGGGTTCATCGCGAAAGCCAGCGTGACAAGGTCCTCAAAAAGAACCAACAACAGCCCCAAGAAAACCAACAGCTCCCAACACTTCCCAACAGCTCCCAAAAGCTTCCTAACAGCTTCTCTTCTTCACCAGTTCTGCCTCTTATCTGCTGGCAATAATCCTCAGGTGGGCCTCCCACACCCAGCACCCCTCTGGTTCAGTTTAGCTGGTATTACAAATCAACCACCAGTTGTCAATTCACCGCAAAAGGGAAGGAAGTAGGCAAGCAGTTGCTGAGGAATTACAATAGTCTAGGAGGAAATAGTGGTTCTTGGACTAGGTTCAAAGATATGAGTGATCAGAATCTGGGTATATTTTGAAGGTAAAAGTCACAAGGTGGCTGACAGACCATAGCAGATGAGGTTGGCATGGGATGTCACAGTGAAAGGTCAAAGATGACCACCAAGTGTTTCGGTGTCTGCCATTACTTCAGGGAGAAGAATGCGGGAGGAATGGCTTTGGGGAGGAAGATCAGAAGATTACATTTGTATATCTTAGATTTAAAATGTGTATTAGGCAATTTCCAACTTCCAGAATGGCCCCCAGTAATCTTTAGCTTGTGGATTTACACTTTTTTGGGATTCCGTCCCATATTAAATCAAAGCTCTTCTTTTTGACCTGCAAAACACTGCACAAGTGATAGTGTATGGATTTTAAGGCTAAGTATAAAAGTCTTTGCAGCTGCTGCCTTGGTCCTGAGAATTGTTTGCCTTGTGGGGAGCCAGAATTCATGTCCTGAGTAATTTAAGCAGCCCTGGGGAGAAGCGCTGTGGAGAGGAGCTGAGATTTCCCACTAACAGCACACCTTGCTAGCCACATGAGGAGAGCCCCGGTGGAGCCATTGATGGCTGCAGCCCTGACTAACACCAGGAGAGATGATGGGTCATATTCACCTGGCTAAGCCATCCTCAATTTCTGAACCTCTATGGATAGCTTCTAGAGCTATCTGAGATAATAAATCACTGTTCCTCTTTTAAGACACTAAATTTCATGTAATGCATTGTAGTTGTAATGTGTTACTCATTGCTAACTAATCAATATCCAAGTGTGGGATAGACCCTTGGAATTTCAAATTTCAGAAGGAAGATACAGAAGTTTTGTAGCCTTAAGAATATAGATGAAATGGTCAGTAAATATGTAAAAAAGGTTTAATATCTCTGACCATTACAGAAAGGCAAAAACAACACTAAGATTCCACCTTACCCTAGAAAGAATGGCTATCATCAAGAAATCAACCAATAATAAATGCTGGCGAGGCTGCAAGGGAAAAGGAATGCTTCTACATTGCTGATGGGAGTGTAAACTAGTACAACCACTATAGAAATTAGTATGAAGATTCATCAAAAAACCAAAAATAGAAATTCCATTTGAGCCAGCTACTCTCTTTCTAGGTATCAACCCATGATGTACCAACCCATGATGAATGTAAACACCATGTACTACAAGCATGTACTAGTAAAAATTTTTTAAAAACTAAAACAAAATCAGTCTGGTAATCAATCAGTACACCCTTCCACTGCACAGCAGCCACGCAGGCTGGGTTTCTGTGCTTGCAGTTTGGTACCTTTTTCTCTGTTCTCATTCCTCTGTCCCACATCTTATTATGACGATAGCTAATTTTATTTTTCAATTTTCTTTATTTTTCTTTTTTTTTGGTTTTTCTCCGGTACCGGGAACCGAACTCACGACCTTGCACTTGCCAGGCAGGCGCTTTTGCCGCTGAGCTAAATCCCCAGCCCAATTTTCTTTATTTTTCAAGTCTCAGATGAAGTGACACCATCTTAGAAGGAAAGGCTTTCCTTGATTTCCAGTCTAAGTATTAATTATCCTCAGGTCCTTCTCTATCACAACACTGGTGTTACTTTCCTCCAGGCACCAACTATCCTCTGCCACCTATTTTGTCTTTAATAATTTATTGTCTGTTCCTTCTCTAGGATAGAACCTCCTGTCTGTCTTGCTCATTGATTTATCATAAATCTAACACAATGCTTCACACACACGAGGCACTTAGGGTGTGTTTGTTGAATGAATAATTCCTTTCTTGCACTGATACCATTTCTAAAATGCTTAGTTTGCACTTTTTGGATTAAGAGTGAGGTTTTTACTTAAGAATGTTAGCACTTTTTCGCTTGTTTCATTTTCTATGTCTTCTACAATTTAAAAAAAATATCCTTTGCTCATTTTTCTATTAGGACCTTCTTGCTACCCTCATCAATTTAAGTGAACTTAAGGTAGTGAGTAACCCTTTGACAGTTTGAGGAAGATACTGTTTCCAATGTGTTTGGTTATGGATTTTGTTTCTATTTTCTTAGGTTTTCAAGCAGTCAAGTGTAGCAGTCAAGTGTAGCAAAATCCTCCACTGCTTGGACAAATAGCAGGATCATCCAGAGTTGCGTTTGTGTATGAATATGTGTGTGTGTGTGTGTGTGTGTGTGTGTGTGTGTGTGTTTGTGTGGGTGGGTGCGCGCGCGTTCTGCAGTACTGGGGGCTGAACCCAGCCCTTTTAAGTCTCATTTCTGAAAGTAGTTCTCCCTAAATTACCCAGTTAGGATCCCTGCCTCAGTCTCAGTGTGCTGAGATTATAGGCGTGTACCACTAGCCCAGTTTAGCTGGGCGTTTTGAAGCTGTAGTTAGTAGAAATTGTGCCTGTAGGGAAACAGGCCAACTAGCTATCAAAGCTCGCGTTTCCCAATCGTAGCTTTCTCGTTTATACAGTAGGGATAAAGGCACTAGACACATCACAAGAGTATTATGAAGATTAAATGAAACTAAGGCTGTAAAATGATCCTGGGCGTACACACACTGAAAAAGTGCTATATAAAGTATAATTAATAACGAGTGTTTTATTATTTTCATGCTGAGTCTTTCTGGGTTCTGCTGTGGTATAGATTTCTTCAAATACTTTAATTCTTTTAGCTTTCAGGATTTATTTTGGTGCAGCAAGGAACTTAATTTCAAAGCCGCAAGTCAGTTTTGGGTTTCGGTAGGCGAGGTGCCGCGGTGCGCCCTTAAACACCAGCCGCAAGCCTGGAGAGACGCTGCACGGGGCGGG
>NW_004955417.1:4099067-4120455 GCF_000276665.1 Chinchilla lanigera
CTGGGGGCAAGGGCGGGGGCTGGGGCGCCGGGGAGCGTCGCCGCCGAGGAGACAGGGAAGGGCTCACCGCGCCACACTCTGGGCAACACGAAAGCCCAGGTGAACGGGATGGGATGTGCTGCATGTTGCATAGGTGGAAGCTGCAGTGACGGGGGAGAAGATGACTACTGATTTCGGAAGAAAGCGAAGACTTCGTGAGGGGCGTGCTAGCAGCTGCTGTTAATTTTCAGCTTAGAAATTTTGCCTAGTGCTTTGGGCTGAATACAGAAGAGGCTTGGAGGAAGTGCAATTGCATTTATTTTGCAGTGCCTGAAATTTGATGGAGCAGACTGACCATTAGTGTTGCACTTGAGGCACTTAATGCGTGACTACAACTTTTCCTTTTTAGTGCATTTTTGTGGCTGCCTCTATAATGGAAGATCAGTTGGAGAAGAGCGAGGTTAAATACAGCCATTACTGATTGCAGTGTCCCACTACTGTGCTACTGAAGTTTTATGTGTGCAAGCTCATTTAATAATGCTCAATAATGCAGAGCCTAGGGCAGTAGCTTAGTGGTAAGCGTGCTTGCATACCGTGCAGTAGGTTCTGGCTGTGAGTTCTGGGTTTGAGCCCCAGCAAAGGAAAAGAAAATAACAGTGCTCACAAAGTGATGTTGTTACTGTCTCGTGCTCCATGAAATTCAGGTTGAATAACATACCAAATCATAGTAGTGACTGTGATAAAGAGGTATTATTAGGGTTGATATTTAGATCTGTAAGATTTTATTTTATTTTAAGAGCAGAACATATTTATTGAAGGAAAGAAAGCTTCTGGCCGAGAGGAGGAGAGAAGGGTGGCCCGAGTGGGTTGCTCAAGATCTGTAAGACTTAAGAGCACAAGCTTTCTGACTTAATGTAAAGGAGAGTATTCCCTGGGCTAAGATGGATATCTGGGTTTCAGATCTATGCTTCGAGGTTTGTTAGCTGTCTGACTGTGGGCGGTATTTAACCTTTGAGGGCTGTTCCTACGTTTGTAAAATAGAGATAATACTTACTATGTCTCGGAGTTGTTACGAGGATTAAAGTCATGTTTATAAAACATTTAGCAACGGGCCTGTCACATACATCTTGCTGTTGTCATTAATTGGGGTTAGCAAACTCCACTTCTTACTGCTGCTGCTTAGAGCCGAACAAAACTTGTACAGTTCTAGAGCACAGGTTAGAGAGAAATAGCAAATAATAGGAAAAGAAAAGGGAACTGAGATCAAATGACATATGTGACAATTACAATTAATAGTGACATCAGTAGGTGTCTCAGGCATTAATCCGTTGTCCTTAGGGCTGCTTTTTGCCCTGAAAAAATTTCAAAAGGCATTTCCTTTTGGCTGATGGATTGGGAAAATGCCTCTCTCTCTGGGCAGAAAAATTTCGCAGCAGAGAATCTTCTGGATTAGACCAAGCTGAAGCTCTCTGGATATGAGGTGGAACTGAATTTCAGGTCTTTATGGATTAAAAGCCACTTAGCACAAAACTCACAATGAAGTGTTCAGCTTTCTGTGAGGAGTTCTTCTCTCAGGTCTATCCTGAGAAGAAGTTCTAGGGTGGGCAAAACAGAATTATTCTTGGCCTCTTAGGGTATCTTAATGCCGGGACGCCTCTCCTAATTTTATCTATACCCGAACACTTTAAAGACAATGCTTTTCATTTCCACATAAACTTAAGGCAATCTAACAATTACGTATCTTAAAATGTTATTTAGCTGGAGCTGGAGCTTGGTGGTAGCGTACTTGTATGGTATGTGGGAAGCTCTGGCTTCAATGCCCAGCATTGCAAAATAAATAAAACAAGCTCTTAGGGATACTTTTTACAATGTCATTTCTACTGCCCTGGAATCTACTTAGACACCCAGTTCATGCTGGGTCCTGTACCACTTCCTGTCAATTTTTGGTATAGTTTTACACTTTGCCCTCTGTCTTAGTTTTTTTCTGTCATTGCTGAGAGAATACCCAGTGCCCAAAATTAAGGAATCAAAGGTTTATTTAGCTCACAGTTTGTGGAGGTTTTAGTCCATACTCATCTGGCTCCAAGGCAAAGGGGCACATGGCAGAGGGCAACAGTTCAAGGTAGCAGCAACAGCAAAAAGGGAGGAGCCAGAGAATAAGCCTCTTTCCTTCCCTTGTATTGTAAGCAAGTTACCCACCCCGAGGTGGGTGTAGCACTCACACCCATAATCCCAGCATTGGACCATGAAAGAATCAAAACTCTAGAAGCCTGCCTCGACTGCCTGAGGCTTTGTGGGGACAGCTAGACACAAACCATAGCATCCCACCCCTGGCCCCCCAAAGACTCATGTACATTCCTTTAAAAGGCATTTTGGTTCATCACTGAGTTGCCAAAGTTCTAACAGTTTCAGCATTGCTGAGCACTCCAAGTCCCAAGTCTCCTCTGAGATGTAAGGCAAACTTTTAGCTGTGAGCCCTTATACAAATGAAGAGTTTCACACTTCCAACATTCAATGGCACAAAATAAGCATTACCATTCCAAAAATTACAAACGGGGATACAGAGCATTGGGACCAAAGCAAGTCCAAAATCCAGCAGGGCAAACATTAAGTCATGTAGTTCCATGTGGAACATCTGAGGCAATCTATAGCAAATTGTGAGCTCCATGTGGCACCTCTGAGGCACTTCTGGTGGTTATAGCTTCCATGGCTTTTCTCTTGGGGCTGCTTTGCTCCCTCCTTGCAGCTTTCCTTTGACGACCCAAGTTCCTGGCTTTTCCAAATTTCTGGGGTCTCCACTGCACCTTTGGCTTCACCCTCACAGCTTCACGCACTGCCCTCTCAGGGACGCACTGCCTGGCCTCCCAGGCCTCCTTGAGTGGAAGCCCTTTTAACCTCAGAACTCTTGCATGTGCTTGAAACTAGTGCCACATGGATGATGTTAAGGTCTGCTGCCACCTGGAACAGTAGCCAAGTTTTCCTCTCTCTTGGCTACAGGAGTTGAGTGCTTGGATCACTGAGTACTCTAAACTTGATCCTGAGGAACAAATTCTCTATGCTGCTGCCATTCTGGAACATAGTGTGGCTACTGCCATTCTGGAGCATGGTGCACAGTGACTTTCCTCAAAGCAGTCTTTCACTTTTGCAGCTTTGAGACTGCAAAGGATGGAGGCTTCCTGCTTCTTGTGATGCCCTCAGGCCATCTCTTCTGTTTTCTGTTCCTTCTCAACAGTGGAGATCTCAGCTCTATCTTTGTAGTCCATAGCTTTACTGGAGCTTCCTTTCTAGCCAAACTCACAATATTTTAAATCATCCTGCTGGGTTCTTTGCTCTTGATTCTCAACATAAATCTGGCTAAAAGCATCTAATAATAGCCATACCACTACCTCAACAATAGACTGCCTTGAAATTTCTTCTGCCAGATTGGTTAGTCTGCTGCCCTTAGTCTCAGGCAAAGTCTATGGATGTGAGCAAAATGCAGACAAACTTTCTGCCAAGCTGTAACACATATCACCTGGAGTCCAGCACCCAATGCAGTCCTTCTTCCCAGCAGAAACCTCCCTGGTCTTTACGGGCAGGATTTCTACCAGCCGTGTAGTCTTCTGAGCTCAGACCAGAATCTCCCATACAAAACAGCCTAAGGCATTCCAGGGCTACTCTTTCAAACTCTTTCCACAAGCCTTTCCCAAAGGCTCTTGAACCCTATGGTCAGGTATAGTCATAGCAGTGACCCCGCTCTTCTGGTACCAAATTCTGTCTTGGTTACTTTTCTCTCATTGTGGAGACAAAATACCGAACACCCAAAATTAAGGAAGGAAAGGTTTTTAGCTCACAGTTTGTGAAGGTTTCAGTTCATACTCACCTGGCTCCAAGGCAGAGGGGCACATGGCAGAGGGGCAACAGCCCATGGCAACTGCAAACAGCAAAAGCAGCAAGAGCAAAAAGGGAGGAGTGGCAGCAAGCAAGCCTCTTTCTTTCCTTTATATTGTATGCAGGTTACCTACCCACCTGCAGTTGGTGTAGCACTCACACCTATGATTACAGCATTGGACCATGAATGAATCAAAATCTCTGGAAGCCCATCCCATGACTGCATGAGACGTTGAGGGGGACATCTAGACACAAAGTATAGCACCCACTTTCTTTTTTGTTTCTGTCAATGGGTTTCTTTTTTCTACTGATAGAGTTTTCCTAAACTTGCTTTCATCATTACTTTATTGTGTTAGAAAGAATGCTTGTCACCAAAATTAAGAAAGTTAGTGTTGGATGTTAAAAGCAATTTTAGAGCATTATAACCGTGAGAGATTTATGAGTCACCACTACCTGTTAAAGCGTGATATTTTTAGTAAGAATGAATGCCACTTCCTATTAGTGTACATAGAAAGCTTGAGGGGGTCTAAAATAGGGCATTCCTATCATGTGTCTTTTATTACTTTTACCTTACTGTCTGGCTTTCTTCTCATCAGTGTTTGCCCTTTATGTTATTACAAGGTCACTATCCAAATATATTAGCTCGTGGATTAAAAAAATTGCTAAAAAATTGTCCGGGAAGGTTTAAATTACCACCTATCATAGATTTATTTACCAACATTATTTAAGTTTCTGATAGTGATAACCGAAAGCAATTATTGGATATATACACTTTGATAAGATTCAGATACTTATAGGTGGGTAAGCCAACAATGCTGGTTTAAATATATTTGTAGAAAGATTAGAGGATAGCGTTGAGATTCTTTTGGAGAGGCTCTTCATTTTTTTATGTATAACAATAGAATGTACTAACTTCTTAAAAGACATTAAAATTGGTCAGTATAATGGTTAAATTTACCAACTTGCATTGCATAAGATAAAATTTTCCTGTGAAAAATGAAAGGAAATATCACAATCATTTTAGTAAATCATTTTGTAAGATCCTCTTACCACATGGATGTATTATGTCTAGTTCCTGTGAAAATTACCAAATTTTCACCGTGGTTGCAACACTGTCATCAGGCTACCTTAGTATTTTGAAGCTTCTAGTTTACTCACTATACCTTTAGACTTTTAGGTGATAATATATGTAAATGAGATATCTTGCAAATGTGGAGAGAAACTTGTTGGTCTACATTTCCATCTGTTTAGGGATCAGAATTTCTTAAAAAGATTGAAAATCAAAAATACAAGTATTTCTTGATGGTGGTGTTAAAAGTTTATAAAATACCTAAAATTGCACCCCACCTTCAGTATTGCTTGCTCCCTTTTTCTGCTTTTTCTCCTTAATGCGACCACCTGACGTAGTACCTTTTTTTTTTGTTTGTTTGTTTTTAATCTCTTAGTGTCTATCTATAGTGTAACCTCTTAGGGGCAGGAAGATTTGGCTGTTTTATTCATTATTGGTTCCCTAGCACCATAGAATAATGCCTGACACATAGCTGGCAATTCATAATGTATTTGTTGAATGAGTGTTGAATGCACAGTATTGAACTGTTCATGATTAGAAACTATAAAAGGGTTGCCCAAAAAGTTAAAATGAGTTGAAATGTGTATGTTAAGCAAGGATGACCACTATTCTTTTTTTTTTTTTTTTTGTCTTTTTGAGACAGGGTCTTGCTGTGCAGTTCAGGCTAGCCTTAAACTTACTTTGCAGCCCAGGCTGGCCTTGAACTCACAACGATCCTCCTGCTTCAGCCTCCCGAGTGCTGGGATTACAGGCGTGCACCACCATGCCCGGCTGATGACCACTATTCTTGAAATCAGAAAGTGTATAAACATTTCCACAGTCTTAATACAGTTTATTTATTTATTTATTTGTTTTTATTTTGGGAATGCTAAGCCTGAACTCTACCCGTGAACCATATCACCTGTCCTACAAAGTTTTAAATGTTGAGAATAAAGTAGTAGTTGCAGCCTTAAACTAGAGAGGAGCACATAGTGACAAAACATGAAATGGCTGTCTTGCCCAGTTCAGTATTATATATGTGCAGCTAAGAAGGAAAGAAAGGGAGCCAACTTTTGGAAAGCCTGCTGTTTAGTGGTAGGATGTGGTGGATACTATGTGTTATAGCTTCTATCTAGATATCTCTCGGGCCAGAAGTATAGCTCAGCGGCATGGCAGCTGCCTTCAAGTGCAAGGTCCTAAGTTCAATTCCCACTCCCCGCAAAAGGAAAAGAAAGATGATGACTGCTCAAAGCTTCATGTTCTCATAGGTGGGGTTTTTAGGAGGTGGCTGGGTCATGGGTGTCTTATGCTGGGCTATGGATGTGATAACTGAATTAATTCCACTGATTAGTTTAGCATAGTTCTGGTTATGGATGATCGGAAACCCCACCCTGGGTGTGGATGCCACCAACCAATAGGCTTGTGACTGGAATAGAATAAAAGGGGAAAAGAAGGCTTGTAGCATGCTGCCTCCTGCCTGCCGCGCTGTGAACTATTTCTTTGCTGTGTCCCTCTGTCATGCCAGCCTGCCTTAGAACGAGCTATGGACTGAAACCTCTACAAACTGTGAGCTAAAGTAAACTTTTTATCCTTTAACTTGTGGGTATCTAGTATTTTGTCCCCGAAACGAGACAGCAACTTAAGACACTAGAGCAAGTAAAAAGTCCTGATGGCTTGTTCAGCATCTAGGAGATTGCAGAAGGTAGAGAGTTCATAAAGTACTTTGAAGGGCTGTAGGTCCCAGCGGATTGATTTGCCTTAATATATTCTCCAGACTCCTGATGCACAGGTGGCCAGCAGCTTTCCCGAGATCTTATAAATTTAAAACTTTTCAACTAAGTATCCTGGGGTTTTTAGTGATGGGAAGCAACTCTGATTTTTATTGAGAGAGAAAAGTTTCTTCACTTTGTAGTGATGTTCTTCATAGCCAACTTTGCCCTGATACTTGTTTTAGAAAGTAAGACAATACTGAGATGAGGTCACTACTTCTGACTTTTAATACCTCCCTCCGTGAACCCGTGATGAACTGGTCCTTGGAGAGGCTTGATAATCTAAACACTGCTATTTCTAAAATGTTTACATTAACCAAGGGATGAGAAAAAGAGTATAACCTGAAATACATATTAAACCAATTCTGCAGCCTGCTGTGAATCAGAGAATAGAATGGTTCAGGATTTTCCTAGAAAAATTAAGGACGGAGCCTAAATTGATTACTCACCTTGTAGCCTTAAGGACAAGGTGAAATTGTAAATTACTCTTATTTCTAGAGTAATAATAATCCAGGCTAAACACTTGTGTACTAACTCCTACTTTCTGCAATTCTTTATGTCTAAAAACCAGAAAAAATGTCACGATTTAAATCTCTCAATAATTCAACAATCTGGAAACTTTTTTTTTTTGGTGTTGCTGGGGATTGAACCCAGGGCCTTGTTCATGCTAAGCACATGCTCTGCCACTAAGCCAACACCCAGCTCTTGGAAACTCTTCTTTTTAATGATTTCCAGAATCTGCTTCCTTTTGTTGTCTGAGCTTGATAATATGAGATTCTATGGCATCTTTTCTATGCTGCATCTACCTGATAGACTCCTTAAGTGGTTTTTTTGGAAGACATTTATTGTCTCAAGTTATCTGAGAATTTAATCAAAATTTGAAGCCAAGGTATCTAACTAGTGGGAAAATGTCGTTTTTTTCACATAGAACTTTTTTTGATAGAGATAGAGGCTGTGTCTGCGAAACTTTCTCCTTTTCCTTCTGTTCCTCCTGTGCCACCATGGCTGGCATAACTGGAAGAACGTTAACTGGCAAATGCTTGTCAACACTTGGGAAGTGAGGCAGGAGGATTGCAAGTTTGAGGCCAGCTTGGGCCATAGCAAGTGTCAAAAAGAAAGAAAAAAAAGAAAAAAGAAGAAAACTAGAATAGACCTTAAGAGTTACCTAAAGGCATGGTCTCAATGCTTAGTTTTAACAGTCAAAAAAAAAGCCAACGACTAGAGAGGTTATGGTACTTGCCCATGTGCACACTATTCTGGTGGAGCTAACAGAAAACCAGAGTCTAGCTGGTTTCACACCTGACCCAGTGATGCTTCCTGTTTGTCCTTTCTTTCTTTTTTTTTTTTTTTCTTTTTTTGAAAGGAAATATATTGCCAAGAGTGGTGGTGCATACAAGCATGTCATCCCAGATACTTTGGTAGCTGAGGCAGGAGAATTGCAAGTTTCAGGCACCAGCCTTGGCAATTTACAACGACGCTGTCTCCAAATAAAAAAACAAAAAGGTGTGTAATATAACTCAGCATGAAACCCCAGGGTTCAAGTCATAGTACCACAAAAACAAACAAAAAAACCCACTTATATATGTTTGTGTGTGTGTGTGTATGTGTATGGGTATATGGCTAGGGAATACATGTCAATGGTAGAGTGTTTGTCCAGCGTGTAAAAGACTGGGTTCAATTCCTAATACACTGCCCCCACACAAACACACAAATATGTCTTTATCTCTGTTTTTATGCTTGACCTGATACTTAATATCTTGTGGTAGGGCGTAAGAAAACAAAACAAAAACCTGTGGGCATACTTTCTTACTAAGTACGAGTTCATTTAGTGTAAGATTTTTACTCTTAGAATCTGGTTATTTATATTTTTATTTTGGTGTGGTGGATTGAACTCAGGCTCTCATGTATGCTTAGCTCTATCACTGAGTTGCACCCTCAGCAAGGCTATTCCGTGCGGTCTATTCCTGAGAACAAATGTTTCTGCTCTAAGATGGCCTGGCTGTACTGCATAGTAGACCTGTGTTGGTGGAGGGCATATCCTGCAACATGAAATACTTCCTTCACCCTGAGTTGCTGGTGGGCTGTGTTGAAGAGTAACTGCTGTTGATAGAAATATAAGTCATCCCAATTCTTCCATTCCTTTGGCAAACTATTGTTATTCTGGTTACATTTGTTTAAGAAAGATAATAGTAATTATAGCCTAAGTATTAACCTTGTAATTTTTAAGATCCTGCTGCATTATTAATTTATGTCATGTTAAATATTATGTTCAATATACTGACATAAGGAAACCAATTAAAACATATTGCTATTACACTAAGTAAATATTAGTTAAACCCTTATTAATTAGACACCAAAAGTATTTTAGTGTGGGGGGGAAAATTGGGTGCTGATATCTTTTTAAGAAACTCATTTTTTTCTTAATATACGTTCCCTTTTGTTTTGAAAATTAACAATGAGACTATTAACATGTTCCAGGCCAATATGAATGCTTAACATTATAGTCATAGTAATGGTGTATGGATAATCATTGTTCTGCCCAACTAACATGACTTTGGTAAGATATTCAGAGATAATATATTAGTTGAAAGCACTTTGAAAATTGTGGAAAAAACAAAAACTACCCATATTGTGCAATCAGTAACTATCTGTCCTTTTTCTCTTCCCTCTCACCTCTTGCTTAAAGTGTAGGGTTAAAAAAAATCCATTGGTCAGTGACATGTATTCTTTATAGGCTAATACAGACTTATTCCTCTGTGCAAGAACGCTGGGGATCTTCTCCAGCTGTGAGGATTACTTTGATTGCTCATTTATTCGTTCCCTACCTCTCCCCCTCTCTCTCCCTTTCTCCCTCCCTCTCTGACTCTCTCACTTAAGCTTCCAACTGTGTTCTGTACATACATAGGTAACTAGGTATTTTGTTTTGCTTTCATTCTGTAGTCTGTTGTGTTTAGAATACCTAGAAGGTGTCCAGTAAATCCTTATTGACTGAAGGATTAGCTATTGCTTTATCATTTTGCCACTGTCCTCAGGGAAACAATGACTACACAGTAACCTTTTAATATATGCACTTACCAGTTTGACCTGGACCTCCAAATAGTATAGCAGTGCTTAGATTTATGGCAGTAAGATACTACTTTTCTACATTTTTTTTTTTGAAGGGGACACCTTTTATTGTTCTGAGCAATAAAAGCTGAGAAACCCTGCTTGGGATGTTTACTGCTGATGTTGCTGGCCCTTTGTCAGCTGCCTCAATGTTACCCTGACCTGCTTTCAGCCGTGGTCATGTTAGGTACACATGTTGGGTGAATCATGGTTTTAGAACCAGAAATAAAACCAATGAAGATTTTTTTAATTTTTTATTTTATTTTATTTTTTTGTGTGTGGGTGGTATTGAGACTAGGTATTTTGCTTTGCTTCATAGGTCTTGCTTTGTAGCTTGCCTCAGACTTGCTATCCTTTTTTATCTGGGCCTCCCAAGTGCTGGGATTATGGGCTTCTGACCACACCCGACATGAAAATTATAAAAGCATAAGTCAGTTTTAAATAGAAATTCTTCAGACCAAGAGATCTCTGAATAAAGGATTTATTGAGCCACTATAGATGCTAGCCAGATAAAAGGAACTGCTCAAGGGTGATGGAGGTGCATCTCAGAAGTGGAACACTTTCTGAGCGAGGCCCTGCGTTGGAGCTCCAGCAGCAGCGACAACCAAAAGCACTGGTGCTGAACAGGTTCCCTGAGTCACCAGCAGCAGCAAGGCTCGGTAGCAGTTGGAAAAATGTCTGCTGGATCTAAAAAGCTATAGTATTTTGTGATGAAAATTGTGAGAAAAGGAAGCATAGATTACCTACACTGAACCTCTGTTGGCTGTAGATAAAAAGGCTGGAGACTGGGAATTGGTGAAGTTGTGGGATAGGAGCACAGTCTATAAGGAGAAGTCCGTGTAGCTGCCTGAGTGATTGGGGTTGTAGACAAAAGCAATGGTCTTAATGATCATGCTTCTCAGGTTCTGAGTCAAGATTTCAATATTGAAGGAATGCACACCAGTTTGTTACTGGTTTGGCCTCAAGTTATTAGTTTATTAGCATGTCTTATCTCTTCCTCCATCCTTGGGCTTTGTAAATTTAGGACTTCTCAGAATTTTTTTCTTTATCACTAATTTCCTCATTTTGTAACTGAAGACTGATGGATGTTTCCTGAAGGACTGGTAGGTTTGCACTGACTCCTTTCTGTCAATTGTTTTAGTACAGATGAGTCACTGATACTTGGCCTGGTCTCCCTTCCTCATGCACCAGCATGGAACAGTAGCTCAGGTAAACAAACCTGAGAAGACTTCGGAAAATTTGGGCAGTCAGGTTGACCACTTTGTGTAAATTCCAGAGATGCTTCTGTTATTATTCCAAGAAGTTCTTCATAAACAAGATGTAAAAGATGCCATATGTCTCACTATTTAAAAATAAGCAACCTGTACTGAGACATGAAGGAAAATATTTAAGAAGTTAGTAAAGTAGTTGCTACAGGCCATGATGTGTCTCATACATGCTGAGTATGCTAAAAACACACACTTGTCAGGTGTTTTTTAAATTCCCATTTTATAGATGGGGAAATTAAAGTTCAGACAGATAATTTAGCAAAGGTGATTCACTGAAGAAAATGGTGGGAAAGAAATCAGTGCCGTGCACTCTGACTTCAAAGTTATTACTCTTCCTGCTCCAAGTAACTGCATGTCTCAAGCACTAGGAAGGCTTGAGGAAGCAGTGAAACTTGGTCACTGTCTCGGCTAACAGAATTAGAAATGACGATGAGCCACACATACAGGTGACAGTGTGGGCTGACCGGTGCCGTACAGAATCGGGGATGTCAGCATCAGCTCTCCTTGTGAACTGTCATTTGAAGTGGGCGCCGAAAGGACTTTGAGAGGTAGATGCAGCTGCCCAGGTAGGCTCGAGACAGATGTGGGACCACCAATAATTCCAGCCTTTGCTCATAGGACTGTAGTAGACCTGGTAGACCTGGACAGACAGTAGTGAGAAATCAGTAGTGGAAAAATGATGCTGTGACTGGAGAGATGGCAGCTTTGACACCTAGTAGGGGATTGTGACAGAGGGCAGATGAGAGATGCGAAGACCTGAAGTAGGGATGTGACTGGGAAGTGGGAAGGGTCAACACCTCCACGTTAGAGAGACATTTGGGGTTACAGCCGGCAAAATCTCCACGGCAGCCTTACTGAATAAATCTTAAGTGTAGGTTTAAGGGGAGATGAGAAAACAGGAAGTGGATAAGACTTTAGGATATTCAGCCAGGGCATTAAGTGAGCATCTGCTTTACATTTTACTTATCAGACTCCACTTTAACTGTTAGGTCTTAATTTTTCAGTTTTTTAAATCGGTGTTGTAATGTTGATTCAGAAAGTTAGGGTAACTGGGAAAATACTTGGTGTGGTTAGTTTTTCTAAGGGTTATTCCTTTTTCAGGAGAGTTATTTAAACCCAACAGTTTTCTGGTATACTAGGGAAGCTGTTGTCTAATCCTAGTGACTACGTCTGTTTTTCCTTTTGCTGTCCTATCTTTGGGGAGTGAAATATGTAGACTCATTCTTCAGTTGCTCACACATTCTTCTGCCTATTCCTCATCTCAGGCAAATCATACTTAAAGGGTGTAAAACATTTATTTTCTTTCATCTGAATTTATAGATGAGGTATCTTATTGGTCTCTTATTATTGTTATTGTTATTATTATTTGCAGTTTTGGGGTCAAACCAGGGCCTTGCCTGTAATAGCCAAGTGTTCTTCCACTGATCTAACCCCTATTTCTCTTTCAAACCATTGTGTTTTATGTAGTGGATAATTTCTTGAAAAGAAAGAGCAACTCTGTGAATGTTGCATTAAGGTTCCAGACCTGACTGTTTATGTGATTTCTCCCAGTTGCCATTAAGCATAATCAGTTTCTAAATAAAAGGTAGGCTCCAGCCAGTCATTTGCAGGGGGCACTGCTGCTAATAGAAGGAATTTGCTTCCTGGCAACAACACAGTATGTAGCTGTCAGCATTGTGCTGAATAATCTGCTGTGCCTTGCATGTTATTTTTGTAGCTTTTGTTTGAGCATTTTTAGGAAAAGAAGTGATGCTCTGCTGATATGTTTTCCCTCTTTAATGTGAGTCTGATTTTGCACATAAATATCTGCTTTTTCTCTTGAATTCTCCCCATCCTTAGAAATATAAAGACTTTTCTGGTTGGTTAATACAGAATTTTCTCTTATAGTTCTTAGAAAGTTTTTAACACTCCTTGCTCATTCTTTATCTACTAGTAACATGTAATGTACAAGACTCTAAACTACTTTATACAAAAGAAAAAAATTCTACAACTATCATTTATTACACAGACTATATCAGGAAAAAGAACCAAGATGCCTGGCACGTGCTAGACTGAAAAGTTTACTTGTAGCATCTCCAGTTTTTCTGATGAGGAAAGTTCAGCTCAGTAGCTGAAGTCACATCTACGTGATTTCACAGCTAGCACCAGATGCAGGATGCAGTGCAGGTATACGTTACTCCAAATTTGATCTTGTTCTGTGTTAGAGTATTCTATTAACACTAGTGAGTGCAGCAAAAATTCAAAGAAGCAACTTGATGTGGATTGGCATACCCAGGAATCATCATGGAATATTATCATAAATATATGAAACAAGGGATAGATAAGAGAGGATTAAATCCTGGAGACAGGTAGTACTAAAATAATCATAATAATAATTCCCATCTTTATAGACACCATTTAAATATATTAACTTATTTAGTTCTCACAACTACTCTTTGAGATGGGGACAATCATTTTCCTTTCATAGATGAGAAAAGTACGAGGAAACAGATTAGGGGCCTTGCTGAGATTACACATTAAGTGGTGCAATCCAGATGAAAACTCAGGCAGTCTCATTCCAGAGCCTGTAATACGGAGACCTGAACAGAAAGGAGAGGGATTTTCCAGGGATAAATAGGTGTAAAAAAGGGAAAAGGTAAAATTCTATATAGAGGCAGGGGTGAGGGCTATAGATTGAGGATATCGTACTGGATGACAGCTTGATGCCTGAAGCCTTGGAATATGGTCAAATGAGAGATAACTGAGGTACAGGGATCAGAAGTGAACAGCCTTAAGTGATGCTCATGGTTTCTAGGCTAGGAAGAGGAGGAGAGAAGTACTAGTAACAGATGGAGAAGAGGAGAATAAGGCTGGACAGATTACTGACAAGGTCTCTGTCAGCATGTCAGAGATTTCATGAGTGTGGACATCTTCAAACTGTGCTGTTTTCTTTGTGGTTTTTCTGCTTTAACACTTCCTGTTATGTTTTTAGCACTTTTATGTTTTGGTTTTTTAATAAATCTAGATGAAAAGAAGTCATTATATTAACATTAATACAGATGTTCTCTAGTAACTATAGTTCTGAAAAGAAAACACCAATCTTCTAAATTGTATGGCAGGAAGGCTGCGGATTTTGAATCTTGTTTATGGCTATACAGAGATCTTTTTGGACAGATGTTACAGCATTGTAACATGGAAGACGTTGTAGAATTAGAAGAGATGTGATGAGACATTTTCGATAGCTTATTATCTCCAGTTTATAATCTTTCAGTAGAACCTAGTTACTCACCCACCTGCTCCTTGAGGCTGGCCCTCAGGATACTCTAAATTTTCCCTTCAGCCTGTCCAGGTTTGTGTTCTGCTATATAGCTCACCTGTGTGACCTGTGAGGAGGTGTCCGCCCTGTGCCTTCTAATGTTTCCGTCGTTCCTGTCTCTGTGCTGTCTCCCAGTTCTCCTGCTTAAATTGAGTCCTTCAGAGCCCTTTTCTCCCCTGACTGCTTCATTGGCTTCTCCTTGCCTTGCTATCTTTTGTACATTTGCCAGTCCTGGGTATTTTACCCTTTCTTCCCCTTGAGATGCTGAAGATAAAAACCATGGCCTTAATCACGCTAGGATACAACTTTACCACTGCGCTACGTCCCAAGCCCTCTCCTCCTTTCAAAAAGCTTTTATTTTGAGAGAGAATCTTACTGAGGTGCCCAGGCTGGTCTGGAATTTATAGTCCTCTTGCTTCACCCTCCTGAGTAGCTGAATTCAGAGACATGACCTACCACGCCAGCTGTAATTGAGGGATCTTAACTGCTAGTATTGCACTGATTTTTAACCTACCTTGGGAACTGATACTTTTTTGAGTCCGTTAGAGTAACTGAAGAAATTGCATTCAGACATGAATTGTTTTTTGACAGTATCAAAGGATTCTTTATTTTTTTTGTACTTGCTTGGGCATTTTACACAGCACAGAACTGCTCCTTCCATATTTAAATATAGTGGGATGATGAGTGGATTTATTCCTGTTACCCTGGAATTTCAGATAAGTCTTAAAGTGGAAGGCAAAGAGCACTGAATACCCCATATTGTAGGATATTTACCAGCAGAGCTAGGGGAGGAGGTGCTTTTCTACCTCCAAAATGATGTCTCCTGCCATGAACTCCCTCTTGACTCCCAATCTAGGGAGCTGGCTAAGTGGACGTCCAGCTGGGGAATGCGTGCCTGGTTCCTCTTCCTCGGGATACCTGCAGTGTCTTTCATTCCCTGGTTTGTGAGGAGGAAATCAGCTCACCCCAAATATTGTATCCTTTGTCAAGGTTAGCCTGCATCGTGGGCTTTATTCCTGGGCCTTTTCATACATCGATTAGAGGTAGGGAAGGAGAGCAGTCTGTGACAGGTAGATTTTTTTGTTTGTTTGTTCTTGTGGTACCGGGAATCAAACTCATAACCTTGTGCTTGCCAGGCAGGGGCTGTGCTGCTGAGCTGTATCTCCAGCACTGTGACATGTAGATTAACTCTGGTATTTCTTAGCAAGTTATGGGGAGAAGGTGGGCCATACCAATGTGTTAGATGCTGTTTGTACACTAGGTTTGTTGTCTTCATCCGTGTATTAGAATTGTCTAAGGAACTGGTGCCCAAGTTTCACCCTAAGCCAGTTTAAATTTTCTTTGTGTTACACTTTGGCATCAGTAGTTTTGAGAGCTCCCACAGACGATTTCAACAAAGCAGTCCAGATTGAGAGTTGTTTCTGCACTGCAGGGAGAGGGAATGAAAGGATGGCACTCTAGGGGTCATTTCTTCCCCAAGTTTGGGTCTAAGCCAAAATTATTTGAAAACAGAAAATATCCCACTCAGTGTCTTGTTAAATGAACAAATAAAAATAAAATTAAGGTGGTAGTTTAACCTGTTTTATTACCATATTTAAGTGAATACTCAATATTAGATTTTTTTCTCTGAGCAGTAAAATACATAGTAAGCTGAAAAGATTAGTATTAATTGACATCTTAAAAGCTATATTTCACTACTGTATAGTAAATGAGCGTTATCTCAACAGGATAATAAATCAGTATCACTGAGACACCCCAAACCTATCTCGTTGTAGCACATTTACTTGGTGAGCCTTTCCTAACGATGTCTTAAGAATTAAGCTACTTTCATTAGGAATGAGTGTTGTTCTCAAAGCCACCATTTCATTTGTTTTCTCATCTCAATGGTTTTCTAACAGCTCAAGAGATGGCTGCACAATGTGTCACGAAGGTGGAGCTGAATGTTTCCTGTACCAATCTTTTGGATTTTGATGTAACGTCAAAGTCAGACCCTCTGTGTGTGCTGTTTTTGAACACAAGTGGTCAGCAGTGGTATGAGGTAATGTTATATACTTTAGGTGAAAAGCTGACTTGCTCTTTTGACAAAGTAAGCATTCTTTTAAAATGTTAAAAATAATAACATTGTCTCTTTTATTAATGTAATTTTTTTGGATAAATTTTTCCTTGGCTGTGGAATTCTTCATACAGATACAGAAACTTCCTTTAGTTTTCATGCCATAATTAATTATATTTAGTACATAGTGTTAAAGTGCAAGGCATCTTTGATCTGAAGAAACTTTTTTTAATTTGTTTTTGGGGATGGACGTAGGTTGAACGCACTGAAAGGATTAAGAACTGTTTGAATCCCCAATTTTCCAAGACATTCATTATTGATTACTACTTTGAAGTGGTTCAGAAATTGAAATTTGGGATTTATGACATTGACAACAAGACTATTGAGCTGAGCGATGATGACTTCCTAGGAGAATGTGAATGTACCCTTGGACAAGTGAGTATAAGTAACCATTATATTCTATTTTGTCTGAAGTTAGACCACAGAACCAGTGTTTTTTGATGTGTTCATTAGTTTAATTTTTAAAGTCGTAAAGCATTAATCACTTAAAAGACTGAGTTTATGTATTAGTACAGGTAGCTTGAACATTATAAAATTTATGTTGTTTCTCGAAGGACAAGGATCATGTGTTTCTGGCAAAGGTTTCTCATTCCTTTGAGTCAGGGGTGCGTCATTTGGCATCTCAGTGCCTCTGTTCTAATAGAGTTCAGTATAATTTTATTATGTTTTAAGTCATCAGTCCTATTGAAGTAATAGTAACATCTCTGATGCTCTAACTACCACAACTTGTTTTCCAGTGCCTAACAGCACCCTGTTACCTGTCTTGCTCTTCCTTTGCCTTAGTTGTGTCGCTTTAAAACTCACTTTCCCCATAAACCTTCTCTGACCCCCAGGCTAGTTTAGAGCCATTTGTTTGAGCTCACTTTGGCACTGTCTACTGATTCTCCCTGTACTTTATTGTAGTTGCCATACTTTCTGTCTTCTCAGTGAATGATGAGTATGGTCAGGAGAAGAGTATGTCTGGTGGCTCATGTTTTGCTCCTTTGCTGAAATTTTGCACTTAGCTTATCAGGAGAAATCATGATCACTTGTAAATTGAGAAAGGCCTCACAAAGGAGAAGTCACCTTTTTTCAACAAGTGACATTTATCATTTGAATTTGCTTTTTATGAGTTTATTTTTTGTTTGGAAGGAATGGTGTTTTCTGTGTCTCAAGGAACAATATGGAATTGATTAGTTCTGTAAAACTTTCACAACTAGTATTAAAGAGAAAATTGAAGTTTTTGGAAAAACATCACAGTGCAGCTAAAATTCTAATGACTTTGAGAGATACCAGTTTAGAAGCTATCTTTATAATGTTCATCATATACTTGAAAGATATATTCTATTACTTTGAAAAACGTGGTATTTTGTGGAAGTAAAATGTCAAAGTTATGTGTCATTTGAAAAATTGAATCTCATTTACTGGGTCTTCTGGTGCTCACCATTTACCTTAGAGGGGTTGTGGCTCTGATGCTGTGTAGGAGAATCTGGCCCTCTTTTTCCATTACAAGAGAGAAGTCAAACTTTGAAGTACAGAATTAGTAAGGAAACCAGTGGATAAGGAGATTGTACCTTCAAGAGTAGGAGTTTTGGAAGTATTTTCCAGTTTTAAATGTGTAGATGCATTTTCAATGTTTTATGTTATTTAAATCTTTAAGAAATGGACTCAATGGTTCTATTTCTAATGACTTTAAATGAACTTTATATTCATCTTTTTGGGAAACTATTCATTTTGCAAACTTATATGTTGAACTGAAATGTGTTACTTTCCAATTTTAACAGATTGTTTCCAGTAAGAAGCTAACTCGACCACTGGTACTTAAAAATGGCAAACCTGCTGGGAAAGGGAGCATTACGGTAAAAATATTTGTCTTTTGCCTCAAAAGATTGAGCGTAACTGGACGTGCTGAAATTGTACATATCAGTCAGATACTTTATACCACACTTTATCATTTGATCTTGAATGTTGCCTGCATCCACCTTTGCCTTATAGTGGTTACAAATGGAAAATATATTGTGCCAAAAAAGGGGAGAAAAATGTAGTATGGGAATCTTATTTCAGTTTTTTAAGTTACCCATGGAGGCCCAGTGCACATAAGTAATACTTGCCTCTCTTCAAAAAATTGTCTCTTCCCAAGTTAGAGAGGACCTGCTAACTAATCTGAATGGGTCATTTTGGCTGTCTACAAAGGAAACAGTTCTCTCGCCATACAGAAACTTTCCATAGTGGGTTTTATTCCAAGTGGATATTACATTATAACATGACCATTAAATCTGTGGTCTTCACCATAGTTTTCCATTCTTGTGTTCTGCTATCAATTCTCCTACCCGGATTTTCCACTGCTGACAACTGGCCCTGGGCAAATGAACATGCACTTTACCATATTTTAGATTTCTAATTGCATACTGACACAGTTTAAACACATTATCTTAAAAGTTTCTGTCCAGGTAGCTACTTCTTAGAGCAATTCTCACTGTAGCTACCTCTGCAAATGGAATCATGACTTCTTGAATGAGAGCCATATTGAAAGGTTATCATAGTTATCAAAAACATTTATCTGAGCAGCTATTTGGTTCTAGGTTAGATTCCTAAAGTCATGAGAATGTTTTACTAGAGGGAGAGTTGACTTTTAGGGGATAGAGAATATTATCAGTAGTTAGCTTAATTGCTTTGGAACATAATTACCTCTGATTTGTGTTGAAGCACAATAATTCAGCTGCATTGAATGAAAAACACTGATCTGATGTTTCAGTTTGTAGAGTTCACCAGGTATGATTTACTTAAACTTCTCAGGGTATGGAGAGCTTACCTAGTTTTCTTCAGAGGGCATTCTTTAGTATCCCAGGGCTTTGAGTTTCCCAGGCAATAGGAAAGATCCAGTTTGGGCAGCAATATTTAAGAAGGAAATTGCATATTGCACATTTGCTATTTTAGGGGAAAATATTCACGCAAAAGAGGTAATGATAAATCTTTCCCTTTTTCGGCTATTTAAAAATTTTAATCTTTTTTTTGTTTTGTTTTGTTTTGTTTTGTTTTTTGTTTTTTTCCCCGGTACTGGGAATCAAACTCACGACCTTGTGCTTTCCAGGCAGGCGCTGTGTTGCTGAGCTAAATCCCCAGCCCTTTAATCTTTTATTTGGCAAAAATCATCATACACAGTGAAAAAGACAAAATGAAAAAATATTTCTAATTTACATTGTAGAAAAATAATATTTATAAAGGATTATTAATGTCAATAAGAGTATTATAAAAAAAGGCTATGAAGAGAAAATTTTGAGAATATAAATAGCCAAAAAAATCTAGGAAAAGATATTCTAGCTTATTAACAACCTAGGAATGTACAATTTCTTTTCTTTTTTTCAATTTCTCGCCTACTAGATCAGCAAAGCTGCTCATGGTCACAAAAACTAGTGCTGATGGGGGAAGGTTAAGTAGGTTGAGCACAAGCATCTGAGAGAGTGATTTACTACCAAATATCAAAGGCTACTAAAAGGATGAGTGTGTGTGCACACAAATGGCTCCGCAGTTACAGCATAGGCATTTGTCTTGCAGAAATGCTAGCCAAGTGTGAAAAATACATACACAGGGATACTCACTAAAGTACATGCACAGTAAATTATCAGAAATATTAGCAGTTAGAGAGAATAGAATAATTGCATTCAAACTGAAAAATCATGCAGTCACTGGATTGAGGCAGAATTCAATATATTCAGTATATTCACACAGAAAAAGGAAACGTATTAAATGTAAAAGAAACTATGATGCATATTATAGAACATTGTTATGGCATGATGTCTTTCTGTTTTGTTTTTTTTTTTCTGGTACTGGGAATCGAACTCAGGACCTTGCACTTACCAGGCAGGTGCTGCGCTGCTGAGCTAAATCCCCAGCCCCTTTCTTCTGTTTTTTTAATTTGCTATCACCGTATAATATGTGTGTATATGCATGTGCAAGCACACTCACACACAATCACTGTCCCATCTCTCTCCCTTCTTCTTCCTTCTTTCCCTCCTCTTACACACACTTAAGTAATTGGTTGTTTATTTATTTATTTTTTTTTTTGGTTTTGGTTTTTCTCCGGTACCGGGAACTGAACTCACGACCTTGCGCTTGCCAGACAGGCGCTTTGCCGCTGAGCTAAATCCCCAGCCCCAGTAATTGGTTGTTTAAATACATACTACAGAAAAAGATCCCCTGAACTCTGGGTGTTTTCTTTTGGGGAATAGGATTGGGGGAGGGGAGGAGAAGGGAGGGAGGAAATTTCACATTACACTGCATTTACCTCTGATTGATTGACTATTACTGGCAAATGTTTCTTTTTCTTTTTTTTTTTAAGTTTTTCTTCAGTAATTAAAATATTTATGATAAAAAAGCAGAAATTAAAGGTGATGAAAATTTTAAAAATTAGAGTGTTTTACCTAAACAACAGCACATCATTTTTATCTCTGTGGCTTATATAAAATTTTGGACATTGTAAATACTTGTTGAACTCATTCGGCTTTGTGTAGAATGTTTTCACACCCAAACGAAATACTATTCTAGCAAAAACTTCCATAATGCAGTACTTTACAGCACCCCACATTGCTTACTTCAGGAAGAATTTCTTTTCTTCTCTTTTTTCTTTTCTCCTCCCTCCCTCCCTCCTCCCTTCCCTCCTTTTCATTAATACGTGTTTGCAGTACATAATTCCGTATGTGGAGGTGGTGAATGCACCCTGAGCCCATGTTACATGAGATCAGTCAGACACACGTGCTTATCTATCACATGGTTCCTCTCATGTGAGAAACGCAAATTGTGAAGAAGGAGTAAAAGAAAAAATAATGGAAAGTGGAGAAATTGGTCTTTCTCAAGCAGGAGAGGGATCAGGTGATTACTCTTTTTTTTTTTTTTTTTGGTTTTTCTCCGGTACCAGGAACCGAACTCACGACCTTGTGCTTGCCAGGCAGGCGCTTTTGCCGC
>NW_004955417.1:4121230-4184862 GCF_000276665.1 Chinchilla lanigera
CTTGCCAGGCAGGCGCTTTGCTGCTGAGCTAAATCCCCAGCCCCTGTCTTATAGTTTTCTTGCAAACAGATTAGTTGCTGCAAACTTATTTTATTGGAAACATTTCCACATAAAGAAAAAGAACATTATTTTGAGACAAGGTCTCACTATGCAGTTCAGGCTGGCCCTGAGCTCAGTTTGTAGCCTAGGCTTGTGTCGAACTTGCAATGATCCTCCTGCCTCAGCCTCTCGAGTGCTGGGATTACAGGCGTGTGCCACCACACCCGGCTAGAATAGTATTTTTAAAAGTATTCACATCTCCATCTCTCATCTTCAGCTATTTTTTGTTTTGTTTTGTTTTTCATTTTTCTTCCGGTACCAGGAATGGAACTCATGACCTTGCGCTTGCCAGGCAGGTGCTGTGCCGCTGAGCTAAATCCCCAGCCCCTCATCTTCAGCTATTATAACTATGGCCAGTGTTGTTCCATCTCTCTCCCTCTCTTCTCTCTCTTTTCCCAGACACCATTTTGTTTCACAAATTAATATTGTGGTGTACCTCTAAAAATCCTCTTCAAAATGTAATCTTCAAACAGTCTCTTAAATTTTTTTAACTGTGTAAATTCCTACCTTTTTACTTTCTACTTTCCTTCCCTCCCTGTGTCGCTCTGTCCCTCCTTCTCGCCCTCTTTTCTTCCTTCCCTCTCTTCCTTTATTCTTCACTTCTTTGTTTTCTGTCTTCATCTCTTCATCCATCTTTGGGTTTTATTTATTAAGAAGCATACTCTTTTGTCCTATAGAAATTTTCATGTTCCACGTATTGCTAATGAAAAACTACTGGTGTCACTTAGCATGTTTCCCCTTCTCTACCTTTGTTTCCTGATTTCTGTAAGTCCATCTTTGAATGTGGAGGCATAATCTGATACTGTTTGGAATTGTAAGCGAGGTATTTTCCTAAGTGATCATGCTTAAATTCCATCAAGAAGCTTATACTGAGTTGTGTATTTTGGGGATGTTAGCAACCATGTATTATAACTATCGGGATATATTTTATTAAGGATCTGGAAAAGAGTGGTATTTTCGCTCTATCAGTGCTTCTTTGTTTCTTAGCAAGAATGCATCTACAGAGAGAAACTTCACCCCATTAGGTGTTCATTTCGAGCTATGGTGTGTACAAGAAAGGCAAATTAAAGTGTTCATTTTTTTATCACCATATTTACAATTTTTCAGAGTAAGTTGGGTCCCAAACATCTTCTAAACGTGCTAATTGGTTTTTTAATTTGTTTTGTTCTTTTTTAGAAGTATTATACCCTCATGGATTTGAACTTTAATAACTGTAATGGGCAAATTCTTATTGATGTCCAAATTATCCCAACATTTGTCTGAGGGCACCTCTTCTTTTTTCACTTTTAAATTGGAGCTCAAACCTGGGAACACTGAGCTACGTGCTCAGCCGCTCACATTTTTTAAATTTGAATTTTGAAATAAGTCTAAGTAGCCCTGGCTGGCCTTGAACATGCTATCTCCTCTTGCCCCATCCTCCTGAGTGGCTGGTACAGGTGTGCCCCACTACATCTGGCTCCTGTCAGTAACCTTTAAATTTGTTTCTGGGACCATTTTGCACAACCCCAGGATTTCCTTGTTCTGTATCATAACAATATGTTTTAGATTTATTTTGCTTAATTTCTGACCTAGACTGGCAGATTTAAAAGAATCTTACCTCATTTTACTGGAATTGGTGTTTAGAGGCCACAGCCTGGTGCTAAGAGTGCTTCATGATTCGTTGGTTACTGTTGCTCATGGTTCTAGGGCTTTTCACTGCACAGGTACATGGAAAGGCTCTTTTCAAAGAAGAACCAAATAAAAACACCTACACATATGCTTCTAAATCAAATATAGAACTACAGGGATTTGCTTGTTTTATTTCAGTTTGAGCTTTTTATTTTATTTTATTTTTTTGGTACTAGGAATTGAACTCAGGACCTTGCACTTGCCAGGCAGGTGCTGTGCCTGGCCCTTCTTTATATTCCTGGCCCTCTTTTTATTTTATATTTGTACTTCTTTTATGCTGAAAATCTTGCTTTCAAAATATATGAACATGATCAACTGTTCTCTTTCACAAAATGTGTTTTTGAATACACTTTGAACTCTCTTTGAAGTTCTCTTAGTCTTTAAGGCATGTATATAATAGTTGGGTTATATAGTCAAACTCTTGTGTTTTAAAGAAATAATTTATGTCTGTGGGTATGCTGTCACAGTGACACATAGTTTCATTTTGTGTTTGATAATTAAGGATTGCTCCCCCACTTCAATGGCAATAGGGACTGAACGTAGGGCTTTCACACTGAGCTACCTCCCTAGCCATTTTTTCATTTTTTATTTTAAGACAGGGTCTTACTAAGTTGCTCAGTGGACCAAGGTGGGCTCGATGACTTGTGATCCTCCTGCTTCAGACTCTGAGGGTGTGGGGATAACAAGTCTGTGCCACTATGCCTGGGTTGGGGGATCAGTTTTTACAAATCTGTTTTGTTTTAAAATCATGTAAAGATTTACATGGTGCCAAAGCCAAATCTACAAAAGAAGTTAAAGCCAAAAAATTTGGCCTCTCTTCCTGTCTGACCTGTCCTGTTTTCTGTTTCCTCCCTATAGGTCATTTTTTAAAAATTTGTATGTTTTTACTTAATCCTCCTGTTCATAAAAATGTAAGGTTTTTTGTATACATACAAATATGCACATAGGTATACACAGGTATGTATATGCATTTATATGTGTATATACATGTAGATATATATGTATGTATGTATTTACATATTTGTGTTTGTATTTATTCCCCAGCACTAGCCCGTAGGTAAAAGTAGCATGCTACATACATACTTCTTCCACTTTGTTTTCTCCCAAAGCTCTTTGTGTCTTGGAGGTTAAAGTAAGAAACTTTCAGTTCTTGTTTTAGTGCCAATACTGACAACTTAATGAACTCTATAAAAAGGGCTGTTTTCTGACCTTCAAAATGGTAATGAGCATATTTTGCCTTTCTCATAGGATTATTTTTAAGTCACACAGCATATTAATGTGTATTTGAAAAGTTAACTTATGTAGGGAGGAGTCTTACTAGTTTTGGAAAATGGGAGGCACAGAGGGGTTTGTTTCATTTACTTTAAGATTCTTTCTAGAGATAAGGCTAAGGTTTTTCGTAGTCTTTGTGTTTGTATATTTGACTGTACCACACATGCTCTTTGCTTTGCATTAAACTTTGTGCACAAAAAAGAAATAATATTTTTTTAGCTCTTAAGTAGAGGTTAATTCAAGAAGAAAAAACCTTCAGGGAAATATCTGGTTAATTACTGAGAGATTAACAAGTATTCTTTCATTTTCAAAAACAGTAAGTAATATGAGCTAAAGAGTATATGTTTTTCAAAGTGAAGATAAACAAAAGTGAGAAAACTAAATTATCCATTATCTCTCCACTTGTGTTAAACCTGTATGAGTGATTTGTACATAATTATGGAATTTTATCTGCACGTATGCGCTCGGTGAGAATGGAGATAAGGGTACTTCTGTGCGCTCACTCCTCTTGAGGATTGCATATGAGTGCTATCGTGAATTACAGAAGAAATAGAAGATGTAGTTTGTGCCCTTGAAATATTTCTATTTTGCACTTTGGAAATCTACCTCTGTTCCCTGTGCCTTTAAAATAAATGACTGATATGGATGAAAGGATACTGGATGTAAAAGGGTGAGATAGGAAGTCAGGCCCAGGTCCATCAGTTAATCGGTTATCTGAGCTGGGAAAGTCATTTAACACCTCTGAGTCCATTTTCTCACAGAAAACTGTTCTGTCACTTACAGAGTTAGTATTACTAATGTTTGGGGTATCATTTATATAAGGCTACTTAGTGCATGTGAATGAAAATGTTACTGCTGAAAGTACACTTTATGATTCATTTGATCAATATATTTTAAAAATATCAATATTTTGAGGTTTATGAGTATCTGTCACAAATGCCTTAATAACTCTTCCTAGTAGACTTTAGCAATTTGTAAGTTAGTGAGAAAGATGATGGGATTTGTATTTATAACCAATATATCTGTAATATGGAGTTTGGTGCAAATGGTTATTGGTTTGTATAAAATGTGGCCATACATATTTTCTGAGGAGAACAAATGCTGTTTATGTGTTTGTGTGTTTGTGGGGCTACAGTGGTAGAGCACTTGCCTAGCATGTGAGAGGCCCTGGGTTCAATTATCAATCCTATAAAAAAATAACCAACAAAAAGCCCTGCCTGTTTTAAATGTAGGATCTGTTTGGAAAGTCAGACCCTTATCTGGAGTTTCATAAGCAGACATCTGATGGAAACTGGCTGATGGTTCATCGGACAGAGGTAACTATCTGAATCAAAAAGTAAACTTTTCTTTGGAACTGTAGTAGTATGAATTTTAAACACTTATCAAATTGACATATTGATAGAAATATTAATTTGAGTTTAGATTTATAGACAGGGATATAAAGTCAATATGTTCCATGTTCACTTTTTAACCTTTCAATAAGAATGTGCTGCAATGCTTAATTATTTATATAATGAATACCACATGTGTTCCTGTGTACCTGTCATCTAGGTTCACCAACTGGTCGGACCTGTGCACACTATGTTCTCTCTCTTGCATATGCACACACATATATTTCCTTGCACAAAACCATCCTAATGTAGGCTGCAGACTTAATGACTCTTCTCTTTCAATGCACCAGCAGGAACTTTTCCAGAATAAGGGCAATCTGTGCCACTATGTGTGAGCAAAGTAACACTGATTTAGTAATGCCATTCAATGTGGCATTCATACTCCGATTTCTTCAGATGTTCCATACATGTTTTATATGTATTTTTTGCATTGTTTTGTCCAACATCGAGTAAAAGCTCAAGTTTTGCATTTGTCTCTTATGTTCTTAACATAGAACTCTATTATTTACCTCTCTAGACTTCCATGTCATTGAATTTCTTGAATAATTAAGATGAGACTGTCCAACATGTAGATTCTTCTATTTTCTCCCAAATAGATCCAGATGAAACAAGTTTGTCATGAGTGCTTTGTATGCTGCTTGGTTTGTATCATTGGGGGCCCCTCATGTCAGACTGACGAGTGTTGGTGATGCCAGGCATGGGTACTTGGTTAAGTGACCATGAGATACTGCCACAATGTCTCATTTTTGGCCTAATTAAAAAGTTATTTGTGGTGTGATATTTTGAGACTGCATTAAATACCTATTCTCTTTATGTAGTGGTTTTCATGTTCATTGATCTTGAGTCAATTATGTTAAGTTGGAGTCTATTGTAAAAAGTGATTTTTTTCTGAATTTTTATCCCTTTTTCTTACATTAGCAAGCATTCCTCTTTCATTTCTTCACTTAATGTATTCTTAGCGCCATTGTAAACTCATAAATTGTTATAATTTATTAATGCCATTATTTTTGCTATTCAGATTAATTCAGATATGACCAGGGAGAGCTCTTTTAAATGGCTCCTGAGTTCTTTAACATAACCCCATTAGTCTTCATGCACTCTTTTCTTTTATAATAGAGTAAGTTCCTATTTGACCTACAGCCTTACAAAGGCAAGAAAAGAATGTTAATGAACTGGATGTTGTTCTAATGGATCCTTGACTCTTCATCTTTGTAGGTTATTAAGAACAACTTGAATCCTGTTTGGAAGCCTTTTAAAATCTCTCTTAATTCCCTCTGTTATGGAGATATGGACAAAACCATTAAGGTAATTTGAAATTATATACAGATTCTCCTCGACTAAAAATGGGGTTCCATTGTGGTAAAGCCAATTTAAATAGAAAATATTCTAAGTTAGACTGGGGTATAGCTCATAGTGGAGTGCATGCTTGCATGTGTGAGGCCTTGTGGTTAATCCCCAGCAACAAGAAAAGACCATAAGTTAAAAATGTATTTAATATACCTAACCTGCCTACCATCATAGCTTACCAGAGGTATTTACCTTGATGTGACTGGGAGCTGCTGTTTGCTGCCTTTACCCAGCATTTGGAGAGAATCTTACTGCATATCTCTAGTCTAGAAAATAATCCAAATTCAAAACTGAAAGTTTGAATTCTACTGAATATTTGTTACTTTCACACCATACTAAAGTTGAAAAATGATAAGTTAAATCATCATAAAACTAGGATTGTATATAATACACATAGACATTTCATCTATTTTATAAAGTTAATAAGATAGTAGTAGTTTTACCAGTAGACGATAGATACCTATACACTCAAGTATTTTGTGTAGAAAATACTAAAACAAAAATGTTTTCTGATTAGTAAAATAGTCTGAAGGGGTGAGTGTGTTTAGTTGGTATCAAACGGTATATTTTCTATTTTGTATTTTAAAAAAAGTATATATAGTTCGTTTTTTTCTAAGATTTCTTTGCTTTGTGAATAGGAACTATTAACTATATATTTTGCTTTTAGTGTCTCCTTTCCACATAAATATATGCAAGCCTAAGAACCCAGAGATTTCTGCTAGCACTGGGGAAGAGGAGAAAGTGGTGGCATTGCTGTCTCTTATTTTAGAAAACAAAGTACAAAAACTCATTGACGACTTTAGTGTTAGAATATCAGGGGAGTGGAGTAGCAACAGAGAGAGCTAGATGTCTCAGAGGCTTTTAAAAAACACTTTTATGCCTAGATGTTTAAAACCAAGTCTTTCTCTCTCTCTCTCTCTCTCTCTCTCTCTCTCTCTCTCTCTCTCCCTCTCTCTCTCTCTCTCTCACACACACACGCACGCACGCACGCACGCACGCACGCACCCAGGAATGATTTTATCTGGAGTCATTATGATTACATGATTCTAGATAGAAAAGCCTTTCTTATGTTCAAAGGTCAACAGAGATTTTGTTGTTGTTGTTTTCTGCTTGCTTTTTCTTTTTTGTAATTAAAATAGTGAAAGCAAGAAAGGTAACACTGTAAAACAGAGTAAGATATGGGGTCAAACATAGCTTAAATTTTTTGCTTAGCCCTTTAACCAGGTAAGAGATACTGGGCAGGTCAACTAACTCGTTCACTTATATTGTAGAGGTTATGATTTCTACTTTTCAAGAAAGTTAAGGAAAATAAAGCAAGTGAAAATGTAAATTGTCAAACATAATAGAGATGGCATTCTTATTAAAAACTGCTTAATTTCTGAGATGCATAAGAAATTGTTCCCAGTTTGTACAAAACTTCAAAAATCAGTGTTAAGTACGATTTGTTTGGTGTGTCAGACAGCACTAAAAATTTAGATACAATATAAATAGTAAAAGAGTAGCTAGAAAAATTACTTTTTATTGTCAGAAGAAATCCAGAACTTTAGCTTCTCACATTAAAATTTGTAAACCTCATTAGGTCTGAGAAGGCAGGTAAGTTGGGGAGAAATTTGTAGACCATAATTTAACGGTTTGTAATAATATATTAACACCAAAACAATGTTTCTAAAACTTCTTTGCTCACAGTGGCATGCTTACAGAGCTATTTTATTGTAGTAAGTAAACTGATTTTTCTGAGCTTTTTTTGATAAATGTCTTCCATTCTTAAAAGTTTTCAAGTTTGCCATATCATCACTCGCTTTATTTCTCTAGCCCTATATTTCTTTGCAGTATCAGACTGCTGTACATTTATGATACAGTTACTTTCTGGAAATTACTTACAAGCAGAGTAAAGAATTATAGAGCAGAGAATAAAGTTAGACTCTTCAGTAACTTCCTTGCTATAATGTACTATCACTCTAGCATGTGTTATTTCCATAAGACCAAGTGAATAACAGGAATAATCATGCATGCTGCCTCCTTGCTTAAAATGGGAATGCCATAGTGAATGTAACATTGTGTGGTCTTTGTGTTCTTTTGCATATATATGTGTGTATATGTTATATTTGTATACGTGCATACATTTAAATTTCATAAGTTCTGTTGGTGCTATTGTTTAAATAGCTAATAGTATTGGTCTTTGAATTCTTGAGAAGAATTAAATGACATAATTCAATGGTACACACCTGCAATCTCAGCTACTTTGGAGGGTAAGGCAGAAGGACTGCAAGTTTGAATTCAGCCTGGGCAATTTAGTGAGACCCTGTGTCAAAAGAGAACGAAAAAGGAGGCCATGGGTATAGGTCACTGATAGTGTGCTTGCTTAGCATACAGGAGGCCCTAGGTTTAGTCTCTAATACCATGTACACACAAAAAAGTTATAGCTGCCTTCTAGGGGGCGAGAGAGAGCTCTTTTCATCTGTTTATTATAATGAGTAATCAGAACTTTTAATTTAAATATTTTTTACATTTCTTGAAGTTTCAGGCTAAGTAAACATAGCTACAGTTGTAGTCTTTAAATAAAGTTTTAGTCTTTGTTGAAATAAAGTCCTGACCTTATTAAAGATTAATCTTGCTTGGATATAAACTGGTATTTACTGAATAGAATTGTGAAATGTTTGGTTCTATATTATGTAATTGAAAAATGTCTGCTAAATTAATCATAAAATATTTAAGATAATTTTCTATTTCATTGAAATTTTTCTTCCTCTAGAAAAATCATTAGGACTATTAATTTTCCTTTCCACTGACATGCTAAATAGTTGGATAAAGCAATTCTTACTTTAAAATTTGATTTTGAATATATAGGGGCAAGAGTCAAACTGTCAAACTTGGTCAGTGACCAAAGTCCTTTACAGCTGTACACAACTGCAATTCTAGAACTTGCCTGTTTTGACTGATTGATTTTTAGAGTTTCTGAAGAGTAATGAGAATATAAAGAATGAAAGACTTCCTGTTACGATAAGAATTCAATATCTAGAACTGAGAATTAAAAAATCACTTTGTCAGGTGAACATACAAAAATCCAGAGCATTTTAGCTTAAGATTAAAATAATTTGTGAAGAGCAGTTGTGAGGTGGAGCTCTTGGCTGAGGGTAAGTGCAAATTGCTTCTCAGTTATAAGCTATTACTTTGAAATATAGGCAGTAGAAGCTTTCAAATATCCTTAGCGCACACAGTCTTACTTTACCTGCATTGATTACCACACAAGGCATATGATCTTCTAAGACTTTTTATTTAATTCCTCCAAGTCTCAGTTTTACAAAATGAGAATAATAATAACAGGACTTTGACTTCACTACCTCGAAAAATTATTTAGAGGATGTGCATGGAGCACATAATAAATGTTCACAGAAATTAAATAATTTGTTCTGAAATTCTGAAGTACTGTCAAAACATTGGTATTGAATATTCACAATCAGTGTGGTCAGTTTTCAGCCCCTTTTAACACCTCTGCTTGCTGATAGTTCATATCACTATTTTTCCCACTAGAAATACTAGTTATTTTATAACTACATCTATCAATGTGACAGAAAACTGTATGTAAGTCAAGTAGTCTCACCTTTTCTTTGCTTTCAGAGAAAGAGCATTGAACGAGAGCATGATCTGAGACTGACTTTGTCTTATGTGGGAATGGAGTAAATATGACCCAGTATAGATACTTGCTCAGTGGACTAAGTATTCTTGATGAAGCATTTTCCTTTTCATTATAAGAGCTGTGATCCTCAGAATGGTGCAGATCTGACCTCATCATGTTTAACTCTTCATGCAGCCCTAGCTTCACCCAACTGCAGTCTATGAAATACACTTTCCATTCTAAGTTCTTAGGATTTAAGAATATATGCATTTTAACTGCCTAAAATATTTACTTCCTTTCTTTAAATAATAGTTTCTAGTCACTGTGTAGTGATAACAAGGTGAAGAAGTAGATACAAAAAGTAGGTGTAATTCCACTTTACCTTTTATCAGTGCACACAGGGGTTATGGTAGAGGAACTAACTACTTAATGTGGAATTTAAACAGCATTTGTGTTTATCTGCTGTGATCTTTTTAAATCCCTTGTCCAGTGATCTGGGATTTGAAAGTGATTGGCTCTCTAGGAAGTTCTTACTTGGCTAAGTAAGGACTGCATATTAAACATTTTTATGTAACTTTAATTACAAAGTTACTTCTTGATAGGTCATTGTTTGCAGCTAATATGTTTTAGTAACATTATTTTGATTTTTATTTGTTTTATATTTAATTTCAGGTAGAGTGTTATGATTATGACAATGATGGATCACATGATCTCATTGGTACATTCCAAACAACCATGACCAAACTAAAAGAAGCTTCCAGAAACTCACCTGTAAGTTATATCTTTGCATTTGTGTTTACCACTTAGTTTAGCTGTGTTTATTGTTTTTTCCTTTGGCATGGCAAAGAGTTTACCACATTTTTACTCAGGATGCTCTAAAATCTGTGGATTTTATTTAGTAACCAGGTAATCCAAAATTCATATTTGGGATATTAGTTTGTTGAACAGAGCACCATATAAATGGTTCCCAGTGGCAGGCGAGGACTCCCGCTACACGGAGGAAAGAAAGTGTCATTACGGTATCAGTCACTAGGACATTCAGGTGCTTTTACCCGCTTTATCTTGGCATGGAAAACAATGCAGCCCAGCACTGGATGGAACAATGCTTTACTCACAGAGAAAAGGCAGAGCGAGATCAGCGTCAGTAGTTGGTACCTGTACCCCGTAGCCAGCAGGTCCTTTCTGGCAGCCTAAGTAGGGCAGCTGGCTGATGTGCACCCTTCTTGAGCTTCAGTGGTAGGACTGCACCAATCTTCTGCTGTCTGAAATACTGACGGCTGGGATTGGAGCAGAGGGGGCTGACATTGATGCATAAATTCAAACAGAACAACAGTAGAGTACTCACTGAGTCTGAAACTGGAAAAGATACTTCCACATAGGAGATAATCCTAGGATATCCTGTGAGGACTCTTCTCCCTTGAAAAGGGAATATGTGAGGATCAAGGCCCATTCTTACGTGATTGAGTGGGTGTCAAAAGACTATGCACACAAGACTGCCTCTCTCCCCAAGTTTGTATGCAGAAGTTTGTTTTCTTTTGGTTTAAGGTGGCATATCTGGTTTGATTGAAAGTCCTTAGTTTTAAGGTTTTTGGCATTTCACTGGTTACAATAATTAATGTCTACAATACTGTATAAACACTTGGCGTTGAATTGTGTCTGTGTATGCTACTTGGCCACGCACTTTTATAATGTGCCCTATTACTCTTCTCTCTGACTTGTTCTTACCCAGGAAAGGATGAATGTTTTGTTCATAATACCTCAAATATTATAACACTTAACTACTATCTAATGGCATGAATTTTGTTAAGTACACTTGGCTTTAGCCTCCTGCCTCAGCCTCCCAGAGTGCTGAGATTACACATAGGGGCCACCATGCTTGTCTCCAGCAAAGATTTAAAAGGTAGAACCAATGAGAAATTATGAAAGTCTGAATGTTTAAGCGTTAAGCAAGCTCAGCAGATGTGGTGGTGCAAGCCTGTAATCCAAGCACTTGGCAGGATGACCATACTGCTTTTGAGGCCAGCCTGGGTTGCATAATGAGTTCAACACAAGCCTGAACTTCGTACCAAGACCTTGTCTAAAAAACCACAAAACTCAAAACAGCAAGAACAACAACAAAAAACACCGTAGAATTTTTCCTTCTCCTTTAAACATGTATTCCCAGTGGAAGGAGATAATCTGCTATTTATTTTACCACAGGGTTGGACTTCATATATTTCTGTTGTATGAAGTTGTTTTTCCTTTTTTTCTAAATCTTTGTGTTCTTTGTGTTGCTAATAGGTAGAGGTAATAATTTGCTTCTTTTATTATAAAGAAGAAAGGTTATGTTTTGGAGCATTTTGAGGAAATTATTTATGTTTGGAAAATTATATATTTTAAAATGTATGCAATTTTAGGGATGCCATGATTGTTGGAAATTGAACCAATAATATTTCACATACTTAATGTAATATTTAATTGTTTCAAAGGTGTATTTTGCAATAGACCTCTATTAGTACGTGGATTGATTCCAAGAAGAAAAGGCTGTTCGTTGACATTTCTGATATAGATGCTAAAAATTAACATTTTGTCTTCTCCTGCAGGTTGAGTATGAATGTGTAAATGAAAAAAAGAAGCAAAAGAAAAAAAGCTATAAGAATTCAGGAGTTATCAGTGTGAAGCACTGTGAGGTCAGTTGACACTGGCCACGTACAGTGTAATGTCATGTTTCAAGCTCTCCTGTCATCATGGTTCCTATCAAACAAGTATTTTAGGAAACTAAACATCACATGAGCATTGGATCAGCTTTAGGGCCTAGAATGGAATGAGAAAAATTAAAGAAATCTTTCAAGTAACTTTTCTTTCAAGACGATATCTTTTTAGCAAAGGAGGAGGACTATTAAAGTTTTCCCATTATTTTAGGAAAGGAGGGATTCATGATCTTTTCCCATCCTATTGTTGGAAATGGCCTGGCTCAATATATCTTTCCTGGGTATAATTTCAAAATAAGATATTAAGACTGAAGGAAAAACGTCAAAATTTTGTAAGAGTAAAATGTTTACTTTTTTAAAAATCCAGATGAACTCTGTCAAAATATCAGACTTACCCTAATTTTTTTTCTTTTTTTTGAGACAGAGTCCACAGTACAATTCAAATTGGCCTTGGATTCACTGTGTAGCCCAGGCTGGCTTCAGACTTGCAGTGATCCTCCTGTCTCAGCCTTCCCAGTGCTGGGATTACATGTGTGCACCACCACACCTGGCTTCATTCTAATCTTTTCACACATAAAATGGGTATATTTTGCCTTTGGCCGTTAATGTTCTAATCTTAATATGACTAAAGTAAAAAATGTTACAGACTAAAGTAAAAAATCTTACAGGAGCAGGAGTGTCTTACCTCAAACACAGGTGTAATTTCTACATATTAATATGATATACTGTTCAGATTATGAGCTGTTAAAAACATGCAAGAGAGTTCTTTGGTTTTTCTTGTAAATTAAGAGAGTTTTAATTTTAACAGTATGTTGTTCATTTTTAGATTACAGTGGAATGCACATTCCTTGACTATATCATGGGAGGATGTCAGCTGAATTTTACTGTAAGTCACATACTGAATTTTCAAACATATGCTGTAAAATGGTGCTCTTTTTCCTCTATCTTGAAATTTAGACACTATATTTAGTATGAACTCCTGAGACTTCAGAGCAGTTATCTAGGTTCCTTACGGACATTTTGGCTTTGTTGATGAGAGATCTATTTCTCCCGAGAGAAAGCAGATGTACACTAACCAGTATTCATCCTGCAGTAATTTAAGGAATAGAAAGCATTAATCCAGCAAACTTATGAAGAACAACCTATAAGTCTGAGTCGTGAGTGTAATGACAGCTAGAAAAATAATAAGTTTGTTTCGTGTTGAAGCTTTAACTCAGTCCTCTGTGAGAGACTGGTAGGCATTTGTTATGAAATAGCAGTGGCAGGCTCTGGAGTGAATGTTTGTATCTCGTCCTTTGAAGTTTTCTTGGACCTCAACCACGGGTGGCCATGCCTCTCCTTAGTAAGGGTTGCCATTGTTATCTGGCAGGTGGGAGTGGATTTCACTGGCTCCAATGGTGACCCCAGGTCTCCAGACTCCCTTCATTACATCAGTCCCAACGGTGTTAATGAGTATCTGACTGCCATCTGGTCTGTGGGACTGGTTATTCAAGATTATGATGCGTAAGTATGACTGGAAATGCTGACGTACTTGTTTTCTCAATCCCCTGGAAAAGGCTATTTCTCTTTCATCATCAGGTATTCTGATATAGGTGATAGGGTTAGCGTGCTCAGGGGAGGAGCTTTCTCCCTAAAATTTCTCTTGTGTTACTTTTTCTATTGTAGTATTTCTAGTGTTTACTTTTGATTTCTCTTCTTTTGCTATGATTAGTTATAATGTGCTATGTATAGCTTGCTTATTTAGTAGCTGACTAAAGGCAGCAAGACTCATTTCTTTGATCTGGTGTCTTTGGGGTTTCATCATTTGGGGTAAGTTGTATGTGTGGGTGAGTCCAGATCACACATTTTACAAGCAGTAGTAAGAACTATTACTTAACATATCTGTTTACTTGGTAGTCTTCAAATTTTTAACACTTTTCTTGGAGAAAAGTGTTTAGGGTCTCCATATGTAGTTCAGAATGTAGTTGAACTCAGTGTGTAACCTAGGCTGACCCTGAACTCATAGCAGACTGCCTGCCTCAACCTCCCAAGTGCTAGAATTACAGATGTGTAGCACCATACCGAGCCAAATTTTTCTAATGGTGACTCGTGATAAGTGCTAAAGCATAACTTAACCTAATTATAATTGCTACAAAATACTTTGAAAAAACATTAGAGAGTAGCTAGAGTTCAGGAAGGTGTTCAGATTTAACATAAGATTAAAAAAAATCAATTTTCTCCCTAACCAGCCATAACAAAGTAAAAAAAAGAATGAATTAAGTAAAACATTTAGGATCTTTAGGGAGGGAAGCAACAAAATTGTATTAAAAAACAAAGAAGGAAACTTGTGTAACTGGAACGGATCTATCACAGTTTCTCAGTAGGCAGATTTCTGTAGTAATCCAAATTAAGCAAAACGACAGTAGAGCACGAGAAAATTATTCTTAAAATTCTGTAGAAAAAAAAAGGAATCAGAGTAGACAAGACATGTTTTAGGAAAAGAATAATGAAAAACACAAGGGAAGGGGAGGGCTGGGTTTTGAGAGGAGGATTTGTGCATACGGGTCAGCTCTGCACTCAGGAAGCTTGGGAAGAGGAGCACAAATTTTAGCTCTGCTTGGGCTACATGGTGAGATTCTGTCTCAAAAAATAAAAAGGAATGAAGCAAGAAAGCAATAAAATAATAAATAGAAAAAGAAATTAATGAGAATTTTCTCTACTTGTTATTAAAACTTATTTTAAAGTTAGACTGGAACTAGTACCTGGGCAGTGGCACCAGACAGACAGGCTAGAAATAGACCCACAAGTACATACATATGTGTGAAATTTATATATGAAAGAGTTGATGTTTTAGAAAAGGAAGGGATTATTACAGCCATCCACTAGACAGAAATTGAATTTCAGTTCCTGACTCATCCCTATCAACATTAGGATGCTAGTCTGTATAAATTATAGACCAAATTGCTGAAATGGACACCTCAAAACAAAGCAGCTTTTACAAAATAGAGGAAAGTAGTTCAGAACTGAGAGGGCAGCTTTGCCTTTTTCAATTCATAGCATGCATCTCTGGGTTTAAGGCAGCTTCTCTGGCGGATAGGAAAAGCAGAAATGGGCCGGGACGTGATGTGCATTGCCTTTTAGAGACATGATTCAGAAGCAGCTGACTTACACACATACGGCAATGTCACAGTCCAGCCCAGTTAATTGGTAAAACTAATACAATTAATAAATATAATCATTAAAAAGGAACCAACTGCTTTCTCCGTGCCTAGAGACTAGCCACCTGACCACATCAGCCTAGAGAAGCTAGGAGGTATGCTCTGTAGCTCAGGTGTTGTGAGGGAAGTAGAGTGTGATCTACTGTATAACACTTCCCAGATGAATGAGGAATTCAATAACAAACACAAAACTTGAAAATTCTAGGAGAAAATATATACAAATTGTTTATAAACTTGCAGTGGGAAGGCTGTTTAAGATAACAAAGACAGAAATTATGAAAGATTTTTATATGTTCATATTTACTAATATTAAAAACTATGAAAGGAAAGATATTCTAAACTATGTTAATGACAAATTACAAACCAAGGAAAATATTTTTAACCTGTCATAGGTTGTATCTTCAGTGGAATAAGAACCATTAAGAATTAATATACAAAGAATATCCCAGGTGGGGAATTAGTGTTTGTGACAGTGTTTCTTTTTTTTTTTTTTTTTGGTTTTTCTCTGGTACCGGGAACCCATGTGACAGTGTTTCATAGCAGCAGAACCTTGGCTGTCTGCCAGTAGGAATGGGGAGCACGGCCATTCACGTGCTGTTAGCTATGCAGCTCCAAGTCCATATCTCTGAATCCTTGGGGCCAAATAGTCCCACATTTTGCTACAGAAACCTGAGAGTTTTATAGTATTTGGCATTTGTGCCGTATTTCTGTGGCCAGATGGATGAACAGTCATGTTAAGTGTCATAAATCAGTGCTGTGGATAAACTCATCAGCTGAGGTCAGCTTTTACTGCCAAATGAATTTGCTGTAGGTTAATGAAAAAACTTGTGGTTTTTATGACTTTATGGGTTTATCTATACATTTGTTAGGTGGAATGATGTACAAGAGTTAAGTAGAAAAGATTAGGTGATAAAACATGAATATAAATTCCATTTTTATGGGATATAAAGACATTTTCTCCAATGCACAGAAAAATATTTAGAGTGGGAATTGTCAAATGTAAACATTGGTTTTCTCTGATAGTTACAGATAATCTTTGTTTTATCTTTATACCTTCCTAAGATTTGAAAAATTTTTAAAATGAGCTCATACTGATTTTATTGTGAGTAAAGATAGAGCTCTTGTTTTGAAAAAAACAACAACAACTGTGTTTCACTTTTTTCACTTCTTCTTTTTAGTGATAAGCTGTTTCCAGCTTTTGGTTTTGGAGCTCAGATACCTCCTCAGTGGCAGGTAAGACAAAATATATTTTAAAGCGTTGTTTTCTAAGAAAAGCAAAAGTCTCATCAGCCCTTCTTTTGACAGGTATCTCATGAATTTCCAATGAACTTTAATTCATCTAATCCCTACTGTAATGGTAAGTGCACAGATAAACATGAAAACTTTGAATGAAGGCCTCACTAATGTTTCTTACTTGTTTTTTCTCTTTAGTTTTAAAACTATTCTATTCCATCTCTAGATTCCCGTTGGTGTGTCATATTCAATTTTCTGTTCTATAAGTAGAAAAATTGCCCCAGGTTGGTGGTTTTGGTGGTAATGATAACTATGAGACAGATCAATACTATGATATGAAGGTTGTAGGCTAAGTTCTTCTACCTTGAGAAGTTTAATAGAACAACAAATTGACATTCTTAGGAGATCAATAAAAATCATCATGTTAAAAGTATTGAAATAAATTTTCAATAAAATGCGTTATTCAGTATTAGAAAACTTTTGGAGCTTTTTCCAGAATAGGAAACTCTACAAAGAAAAAGTGTCAAAGGAGAAACAAATTGAAGAGCAAAATAAAAGATAGATAATAAGAAACAGGAAGACAGAGCAAAAGGCAAAAGGCAAAGAGGACAAGAGATTGAGGCAGGGGAAGGAGGTAAAAAAAGACTTAAGATGGGTTAGGTACATATACCAGCTCCCTACAAAAAGTAATCATTATGTACTATGAAGAGGTACTGAAAAGAAAAAGACACAAAGTAAGTCCAAATACAAAGAAAAAAACCCTACAAGAATGTTTTAAACTACTATTAAAGATTACGATTAAAACTGTATTGTAAGAGCCACCAATTTTGTATTATTAATTTAAATTGCAATGTAAGCATAATGGATTGATACAGGAAAAATACCATTAAAAATTTAGAGCAAGTCTTCATGCAAATATCTCTCAGAAATAAATCAATAAATTATTATTTTTAAAATTTTATCAATATTTTTTAAAAACGAACAAAATTTGTCTCATGTCTAGTTACTTGTTGCTCATGTCACATTCTGTAAATAGATAGAATGGGCAAATTAACCAAAGATTTGAGCTCCTATAACATTTCTTTTGTGTAGAAAGCAGGAGGAAGGCATTTGTCTTCTTCCTTTTCATTTTTCTCTTTTACCTCAACTGTGCAAATGGTTTCTCCTTTTTACCACATTGAACCATCAACTACAGTGTCAAATCTCTCACTAAGTTAGTTTGGAGGAAAGGTAGGCATAGGGTCAGAATCATCATTTAAAGTTCTAGACAATAAGCTGTCTTTTTGCAAAGGGTCCTCTTAACAATCAAAAGGTATAGCTCTCTAGTAGAAGATGGTGTCTGTTTCCTTTTTATAAAATAATATAGTCTGGAAGAACCTCGACCAGGTTGTTGAGGGTGGTTTGCTTGGGGGTTTTCTCCTTTGTCCTGTGATGTTTTTTCCATCCTAATTTAGTGTTCCTTTGAGGCACTTTTGGTGTCTGGTTGTGACCTTTTATCCCTACCTCTTTGAAACTGGGACTATTGTTTTTCGAAAATATGGTTCATGTTTATGATGAAATTGGAGTAGTTTATAAAATACAAGTGACTTGTGTGATAGTTTATATTAGAAGTTTATTTATTCTTTGAGTAACATGAATTCATCTGTGGACTGCTCACAAAGTAATACACCTTTTTTATTTCGGGCTTATTTTCTGGAAAAAGAATCAATTTGATTTTAGATAAAAGAAATAAATATGGAAAAAATCCTGGCAAGGCAAGGACATTAAACTTCTTTTTAAAAGTAATCATTGAACTTAGTTGTCTAGAAATAATGTCTCATACTTGTTCCTTTAATGCAAAGGAAGGATTTTTTGGCAGTGTGGTGGATTATGTAGTGGTCAACTTGTAACACCCAGCTGAACTGAATCAGTGTGGTGCTGGGTGTGGAAGGCCCACCTAAAGAGTGTTGCTGACAGCGTCAAAAGAGAACCAGAGGGGAAGATGGTATACTGTTGATTCCCCTGGAGAAGCTTGTCACTGTAGCTTTCTGGTACGAACTCAACTGTTATCATCATTGGAGGAGCTCTGAACCTTGCTGTCTCTGAGCATGGTTGCAGTATTTTGCAGGGAGCTCTAATCCTTTCATTAACATTGCTTCCTGGCTCCAGAGGGGAGGATGGTGTGCTGTTGATTCTCCTGGAGAAGCTTGTTGCACTGCCTTTCCTGATATGAATTCAGCTTATCTTACTTTGAGTGTTACTTCCTGGCTCCAGTGCAGATCCTTCGCCTGCTGGCACAGGTGCTTCATCTCGTGGGTTTAGACTTTCTAGCTTCCACCACTGACCTGTGGGCCTTCCCAGTGAGATCCTTGATACAGATTCCATGAGACGTTGTAGGCTCTAGGCCTCCAGCTGGGCTCATGGAGGACATTACCATGGGCTCTAGGTCTTCAGCTAGACTCCTACAGGACGTTGCCATGGGATTCTTTGGGTCTCCAGTGTGTGGTCACACCTCCTGCACTCTTTACATCTGACTCTTTGGGTGACTATTATGAAATAATCCTATAAATTATGTATTTGTATTAAATCCATTCTCTTGTAAACCTTGACTACAACAGGCACAGTTCAGTTTTAGTTGGAGAATTGAAAGCTCTTGATGTTTGTGAAGAAATTAAACCAATTGTTTATGTCTTTATATTGAAGAACAAGCAGAGATGATAGAAATGGAAAAAATCATGGTTGCGATAGTTATTGGGTCATTTTTTCTGTAGGTTATGACTTGTAGTGGGAGATCCTACATCTAGCCAATGGTAATAATATTTTTTTGTTATTACCTGACTGACTCTTAGTTACAGCATCACCTTACACAGGTAAAATCATCTCATAAGTTCTCAAAGGTTGTTCATAAGACTACTTCCTTTGTGTGTGTGTTTTGGTTTGCATTACAAGTTGGTTTTTGTGGCAAATTTCCATGATGATCTTGAAGTAGGGTATTGAATTCCTTAGGGTTTCTAGTATCTTACCTGAATCTTAAACCCTTTATTATCCAGGGCATATTCAGTAGGTATGTACGTAGGATACAAGTCCCATGAGCAGTGCTTTTTACCAGGAATACCAGTCACTGTGCACTAGGTTATGCTAGTATAGTAACTGTAATAAAAGATCTCTAAATCTCAATGGCTTGTAATAGCAACAGTTTATTTTTGCTTACTTTACATGTGGCTAGATTGCAGTTCTGCCCCATGTTTCTTTTTCTTTTTTTCTTTTTTTTTTTTTGTCTTTTTGAGACAGGGTCACGCTATGCAGTTCAGGCTGGCCTTGAGCTCACTTTGTAGCCCAGGCTGGTCTCGAACTCGCAACAATTCTCCTGCCTCAGCCTCCCGAGTGCTGGGATTACACACAGATATGCAGCACCACGCCTGGTGGCCCCATGTTTCTTAATCTGGGACTTAGGTAAAGGAAGAGCCCTCTCTGGGAGGAGCTGTGCCCATGATGGAAGGAAAGAGCAACAGAGCTGGAGAGAACAGGCAGGAATTCTTGAAACATCTGCTTAGACATGGGTGTCACATCCGTTCACATGCGCTGGCCGAAGCTAGTTCGATGGCCCTGTCCAACTTTTATGTAGCACTCCAGCAGGTCCAGGAGCAGAACCTCATAAATAAAATGCAATAAACAACTTAGAAGTGAATATTTGAAACTAATATATCAGCATTCCTAATCATTATTGAATAAACATTTGCATCAATTAATAACTAGAATTAATATTGGTTTTATAACCATGTATTTTTATAGAACCTTTGACCATGTACACAAATGACTTTTCATCTTATCAGATTTTTTTTATCACTTGTCATTGATTGTAGGATGCAGCACATTTTCATGGTTCTTTTTCCATCAGGGCATTCAAAATCACATCGGAATTAACAGTGTAACAATTTTGAAGACTAAAATATTATATTTTATTTTGTGATGCTGCAGATTGAACCCAGGGCCTTATACATGCTTGTTAAGCATTCTGCCACTGAGCCATACGCCAGCCCTAGACTAATAAATATTTGACTGAGATGAGAATATATGATTTCTTCTGGGGAGGGCAGAGTTTATAGGTTTTCGCAATGAAACATTGCTATAGTATTTTGTAACGTATAGGTTAGAGAAATGCCTGAGTATAAACTAGACTACTCAAGGCACTGTCTGTGATTATGTAAGTAAATTAGCCAGTATAGTGAATTAACAAGTTGTACTTGGGGATTTTTAACACTGCTTTCTTTGCCCTAGGAGTCCAAGGCATTGTAGAGGCATACCGGGCCTGTCTTCCTCAGATAAAGCTCTATGGACCAACTAACTTTTCTCCAATCATAAATCATGTGGCCAGGTTTGCAGCAGCAGCCACACAGCAGCAGACTGCTTCTGTAAGTGCTGTGTAGGAAATGGTGGGAAGAATGCAGTTTGGTAGTTGCTCTGGGCACCATATTTCTATTTATTTGGTTTGTCACAATACAAAGTCCAGGAGCAAGAAACAGTGATACTGTCATCATTGGCTTGGGAGTGCTGTCTGTTGTTAAATTACTGATCATTAAAAATAAGACAATAACAAAACAGTGGTTGCATTCATGAATTTTTTTTCTGTGACAAAGTATCAGAGATAATTAAAGGAAGAAAGATTTGTTTTGAATCACAGTTTCAGGGGGTTCAGTCCAAGGCCACTTGAGTCTGTTGATTTGGGCCGTTAGTGAGGAAAAGCACTATGGCAGGTGGTGTGGTAGAGTTGAGCAGAGAGAAGGGAGAAGCAAGGAGGGATGGAGAGCAGAGGGAGGAGGGTCCTGGGGCAGGATATGCTTTTCAGGGATGCTTCTGCAGTTACCTACTTCCTCTCATTAGGCCTGACCTCGTAAAATTTCAGCCACTTCCCCTAGCACCACCAGCTGGGGGTTAAGCCTTCAACACGTGAGCCTTAGGAGGGACATTCCAGATTCAAATCATTCCAGACTGCTGTCTGTTGCTGTGGCAGGATCACTTACTGTGCTCAAGAGGTTTGAATTAGTTGACCGTTATCAATTGGATCTGGAAAACAAATCTCTCTTAGCCCTGTGCATTCAGAAATAAGAAGGGAGAATGTACCTCATACAGTTGAAAGGGTTAAATGGGATTGTTCCTATAAAGTGTGCAGTGCCTCGCTCAGAGTAATCACTTGGTCATGTTAACTTCTACTCTTTAAATCTTTGGTCCATTCTAAACTTAAATGTATAACACTTTGTATAACACTTCATTACTCTCCGAAAAGTTTTGTTAGAGATGACAAAATGGAGAGAAAGATTATGGTGTTAAGCCATGTCCCCTTTTAAAAAAAGCATATTTTAGTTTGGTAAACAGTTCTACTGCTTCCGTATTTAGTTGCTGTTTTGAAAATGGGGTTACCACTTACTCCCTTGATCCATACTTTGACATATTTAATGTTTCAATTAAATGAAGGTGTTTATTCCTGTGCTTACTGAAAGGTTAATCTTTGACATTTAGATGTCTTGCTTCCTTGTATTTTGCCAACTCTTACTTTGTGGTGTGCTGCACTTTCAGTCAACCTGGAGTTTGTGTAAGAGTCAGTTTCCTCGTTGTCAGAGAACTGTAGAATGTTTTATGCAGATGGTGTCCTGCAGAGACGGACAAGAAAAATGAGCACGAAGGAGACTGAGTGACTCATCACGCTGGAGATGTCATGAATCACTGCTTTTTAGCTTCACCTGCTCAATGGACATACTTTCTTTTTTTTTTTTGGCAGCAATATTTTGTGCTCTTGATCATCACTGATGGCGTGATCACAGACCTTGACGAAACCAGACAAGCCATTGTTAATGCTGCCAAGCTCCCCATGTCCATCATCATCGTTGGAGTTGGAGGAGCTGACTTCAGCGCCATGGAGTTTCTGGATGGCGATGGAGGAGGTCTCCGCTCCCCAAGGGGCGAGGTGGCCATCAGAGATATTGTCCAGTTTGTGCCTTTCAGACAGTTCCAGAATGTGAGTATTGCTCTTCCTATTCAGACACCTAACTTGGCCAGTCTACAAGAAGTTGAGTAAGCGTGCAGGGTTAGGAGACTTGTGAATGTCAGCTCTTTTGCATGTCAAAGCTCATTGGATTTGGCATTGCCTTACCTTCTTGTGTGTTTCTTGTAGTCTGTGTGATAAATTATTAAAACAGTATTGTTGGGAATGTTTGAAGATATATTTTATCTTTACCTATGTAACAACAGGAAAGCACTCTATATAAGAATATGCTGAACTGAGCAAGCTGGAGGTTGGTTGGATGAAAACGTCTTAGAAGACTCTCTTACCCAGTTGGCTTCAGTTGTAACATATTATAGAACCGTAGTGCAGAATCAAAGCCAAGATATTTACATAGATATAACCAGATACATCACCGCCATTTCCCCTGGGTTACCATTTCGTTTCTACGTCCATTTCCCTTCTACCTCTCTGCCCCTGCTTATCCGTGGACACCAGAAATCGGTTCTCTATTTCTCTGCTTTTGTTACTTCAACATAAATGGAATCATATGATATGTGACCTTTGGAATGTTCTTTTTTTTTCCCTCAAAAATGCTGTATGGACTAGCTATATCATTTAGTCTTCCTATAAGTCAGTGTTTGTGTTAAAAGTTCTACACCTGTACTTAAACACTTTCCATTTTTTTTTCCACATTGAATTCGTATACAGAAAGATTTGTTAGTTCTATAGCAGCTATGTATAGTGCTCCATTTTATAACTGATCTGTAAGCCCTACTAATATTATAAAGTAATTTTTAAGGCTAGTCTTGGGTATTAGTTGTCATTGAAAAGAACATGTAAAAATCTGACTTGTAATGCTATATGAAATTTAATATATGAAATTGAATCTGATGTATGAAAACTATAGAAGTCATATAAAGCCTCAATATAGATTCTGAATATTACTCTTCCCAAGTAACCTTCATGAAAAGCTATCAGTTTCTATAATCTTACTGAGAGCTAGTTTAAGCCTGTTTACCTGTATTCCCCTTCGTTGCTGAGTAGATTTCATGTGGATGTGTCACACTGTACTTAACCATGCACCTATGAAAGGACATATGGGCTTTTTCCAGCTTTTCTTTTTTATTATACAGAAAACTGCTATAGACATTTTTTTTTTTTTGAACTGTTTTTATTCCTCAGGGATAAATACCCAGAGTGCAGTTGCTAGGTCCTATAGTAGTTGCATATTTAATTATTTTTTTTTGTTGTAGTTTTTTTTTTTTTTTTTTTTTTTTGGTTTTTCTCTGGTACCAGGAACCCAACTTACGACCTTGTGCTTGCCAGGCAGGCTCTTTGCCGCTGAGCTAAATCCCCAGCCCCGCATATTTAATTATTAAAGTAACAGTCAGACTTCACCGAAGCAGTCAGACCAGTTTACATTCCTACTAGCCATAGGAAGGGAGCTGAGGAATGTGAGATTATAAAGTGATAATATTAAGGATCTTAGTAATGATGAAACAATTCTGTCATTTGATTTTTGTGGTACTTACACAGATCTGTACAGATGATGGAATTGCATAGAGCTACACACACATATACATTCATGAGACAAACACATGCATGTGTCACGCATGTGCACTTATACCACATGCGGGGATCACACGTAATGTGAATGTGAATGTGAATAAGGTCTGGGAATTGTACCATGCCAGTTTCCTGGTTTTGTTAGTATACTATCAGTGTGTGTTACCTTTGGAAGAAAGTGGGTATGAAGGGTATGTAGGACTTCCGTTGTTGCAACTTGCTATGAGTTCATAATTATTCAAAATAGGAAATTTAAAAAGTTAATACCAAGCAAATGAAAGACTCACATTTAAAAATTAAAGAATAACAACAACAAATCATCAAATGTGGAAAGGCCCACTCAAGAGGACTTGAGCAGGGATAATAATAGCAATCATAAGTAGCACTGATTGTGTAGCCTATTACATATTTTGTGAACTGTTCTGAGATACAAGCCTAAGAACTGAATTACGCCTGTATTAACAACTATTGAGATATTCCTAGTCTTACAAAAAAGCCAGTAAATCTTCATTGCTAATTGATTTTTGTTTTTCTCAAGGCTCCGAAAGAAGCGCTTGCTCAGTGTGTCTTGGCGGAGGTTCCCCAGCAGGTGGTGGGCTACTTCAATACATACAAGCTCCTTCCTCCCAGGAACCCAGCTACGAAATGAAAAGAGCTGTTACCACTTCAACAGAATTCTACGCTGCCAGGAAACAATACCATCTCTTACATAAAATCATGTACCTGTCATTTTTTTGTACATTTCACCCCCTGTGTTTATGATGTAAACCTGGTTCTTTGTGGCTTTTATAACTGTTTAAAGCATAGTGTTTTGAGGAATACAGTGCCAAACCCATCTTCGCCAATCAATGCAGTGATTGCTAGTAATTTACAGTAATTGCAGTGAGGTGGTTTGGATTAGAACACAGTGTAGGGAAAACTGAATTTCATTTGCTTTTATATGATGAAAATGCCATTTTTACATGTTTGTCAGAAAGAATGAAAAATTGTTCAGATGAAGTATTTTGCAGGTTGCTATACTTTGTATGGAGTAAATATTTTAGAAGCTAATGCCCATACTATTGATTGAGAAAGCTTCTTGTTAGATAATATTGAATTTGTTCTTAAAACTCTGTATTCAACCTTTTCCTTGGAGTAAAAAGTACCTTGACTTGGCACCTGGTTTTTTCTGTGTATGCAGTTTGAATGCTGCACAGTTACAAAGCATCTTGTACTCATATGGGATTTGTTGAAAGGGAAAGATAATTACTCAGTTTTTAAAATATATAATCAACAAGTAAAGAAGAATCTGTGTAAGTATGCCATGTTTGTTTTTCTTTCTAAATTTTTTATTTTTTTGTGGAATACTGTAAACATGGTCAGAATTGGCCTTTCTTTTCATTTACTGAATGTAATACTCAAGATTCTGTAGATTCATAGATTGTAGGTGCATAGATTGTCTCAGATTCTACCTTACTAGTTTATTTTAACTGAGGTTTACTAAAATGCTTAGGATTGCTTTGTCCAGGGATATTATGAGGACCAAACATATAAGGTAAAAATTCATAGCTCCATTTTCTCTAATAAATGACTTTACCTATTTTTTTAAATAGTAGTTTTTATATTTTCTCTGCTTATATTTCATATATTGACTTGTACTAATGTAGATGTTTTCTCCTTTTTAAAAACAGCATTTTTGCCTGATTTTTAAACTCATTATAGTGGTTATCTGTTAATCAAAGGCCCTTTTTACATTTTAGTAATGTGCTGTTTCCTAAGTCTGGAATATATACTATTAAGCATAAAACCTGTATAACTTAAAATCAACAGCAACAACAACAACAAAAATTTAGAGTGGTTATAATACACTTTTTAAATTTTAATTTTATTTTTGGTACTGGGGATTGAACCCAGAACCTCACTCATACCACAGAGTTACATCTCCAGCCCTTGTAAAATTTAATTTTGAGATAGAATCTCACAAACTTGCCCAGACAGGACTTCAGCCTGTGGTCTTCATGTGTCGGCCTCTTGAGTGCTGGGATTGCGGGCATGTGCCACCATGCTGGCTTTAATCTGCTTTTCTTTTTTAAAGAGTTTAATTTCATGACCTAGGAATCTCATGTGTGCTTGAGGTAAGAGCACTTGCCTGGCATGCACAAGGCCTTCACTTCAGTCTCTAGCCCAAAGAGTAGAATTTACTTTCCTGACTTTATCCTTGTGGATGTATGACTTACATTTTCAAAATAGATTTAGAACATTTGACTGAGACCCTAGGTGCTAAGTACTGTGACTGTCCATACCAGTCAGCTAATTATTATTGACAGTACCACGTTTTAAATTATGTGTTCATCACATTCTTGAGCAGATGTGCCTAACATCATACCCACCTGCCTCAGGGTTAGTTAAAACCTGCACTACAGCCCGTGCCTTTTGTTCTGCCACATCTGAGAGAAGAAAGCTGTCAGCCAGAAATACTCCGGCTTCACAGAAACAGCTCATTGCCAAAGTCTGGCTCAGAGGGCCCTGACTTGCTGTCCTGGTTTCTTAGCCCAGGAGAGCAGTCGCTTTCTTCCCACTTGGCTCTGTGCTCTTAACCTGACGCTACATACCTAACAGTCTGCTCTCCAGCACCTCTGATGTGTGGCTCGCTAGTTGACAAGTCATTTTAACATTATCAGTAGAGAAAAAGAAACTGATCATTCTTCCTTGTTTGGAGCTTTCAGTGTCTCAGACATCGTCCTTTCCGTTGCCTCTACATGCCTAGAAGCAGCACAGCTATGTTGCTGAGGTCTTCAGAATTATCTTTTTGAAACACAGAATGACTTAACATGACTTTTGCTTGCTCTCTGCGTAATAAAACATACAGGAGCGGAGCTGCCTTGCCGCCGAGGCAGGGCACACTGGCCTCCTCAGCCTGTCTGACCCGCTCCTCAGCAGCACCAGAGTCACCCGCATCCACTGTGATCCCTGGACAGATACCAGTCATCACTGTCAATTCGATTTGGTCTTCTTGATTTTATATTCTGCTTTCACCAGAATTGTTCCCTTTGAAAAATGTTTTTTCTGTGTTCATTTTTGATCAAGTTCACCAGTACATGTGTTATTGTAAGTACTATGATTCCAGCAAATTAAGTTAACTGGTACCTTCATGCAGTTTGAAAGAAAAGCATTTGTCATTTCAAATGATCATTTTGTGAAATTCTTAGTTTTAACACTTGCCTTCACTGTATGCTGCTTTAATACTGCTTTATATGAAAGACGTCTTTTCCCATTGTGCCACCATTCAAGTGCCATTCAGTCTTGAAATGCGTTGAAAGAACAAATAACCAAATTGATTTCTATGCCTCACATAATCAGATATACCACAAATGTATGTTAAGGTGCTGGTGCCCCGGGTTTCTCACACACGCACATACAAGAAAATAGTACACCCGCTAACCTAGTCACCTCACCGTGTGGTGAGAGTTGAAATTACAAGACCATTACAAATTTAGAGCCTGATAAGGGATTTACAGCTGTTCCCTTGGGTAGTTCCTTAGCAGCCTTTCCAGAGTAAATTCAGGCCCCCCTTGCTGCATCTGCTACAGTTGACACCTTTTACCTTTTTCATTTTGTATTTTCTAGAAAGCCATCTTCAGTTAGTTTCTGCTAGTGTCTATTTTTTTTAATGGAAGTGACATACATAAGGTAAGCCAGAAGTTTGGTGGAAATTGTGGGAGATTATATTGTGTTTTGATGTATGTCATCATGGTAGCACATGTAAAACTTCCTCAGGAATTGATGTTAGATGATCTTCCATGTATGAGCTCCCTTTGGATAAAGTTATTTCTTGGTGTGACACCGTAGTGTCTTGCTTTCATTTTTATTTTCCATACATTACCAAAGCAATAGGAAAGTTAGAAATTAAGTATCTTAGTCCATTTTCTGCTATTAAAACAAAATACCTCACTACGTAATTTATAAATAATAGAGGCTCAGAAATGCAATAAAATGACACCAGTACTTGTGAGACGTTATGTGCTACAAGGTATGATCAAAATATACAGTGAATGTTTAAATTTTTAAAAGAATTACTATAGTTAAAGACACATTTCCATTGATCTCAAAATACTACCCTTTGCTTCATACACATTTATCCCATTGTTCTTGCCACTTTCTGAAGTTCCTTAATGAGATGGGATCAAAAATAGGGTGAATGCTACTGCCAAGGGCCATCCAACAAATGGCAAGCTCATAACAATGTTACAGTGAGTCCTTATCCACCGTATTCACCAGACCTGGCACATGTGACTTCTCGCTCTTCACTAACATCAAAATGACCATGAAAGGGAAGTGTTTTGAATTGATTCAGGATATCAAGGCAGTCAGAGCAGTGCAACTGAAGACACTCAAGAAAGAGGACTTCCCAAACCAGGAAGTGGCAGGAACAATGCATTAAGTACATTCAAAGTGAAGAGTATTTTGAGGGAGGATTAATGGCTATATGTAATAAATTTAAAAAAAAAAAAAACACTAGGAACTCATTTTTTTTATCACACCATACGTATCATGACACAGGAGAAGAGCAAGTGAGCACAGGTGAGACAGAGGAAATTGAGCCAAATGCAACCCTTTTATGAGGATCCTACTTTCATAGTAACCAACTCACCCCTGAATAGCAGCATTAATTCCTTCAGGAGGGCAGAACCTTTGTGTACAATCACCTCTTAACGTTTCCATCTCTTAATGCTGTTATAATGGCAAGTAAATTTCAACACACGTTTTGGAGGGAATACTTCATAGTATACAGTATGTACTTGGGTGGCCTATTATATATTAAATTATATTTTACTAAATTACACATCTTGGGGATCTTGTGATAGTTGTTTAAAAGATCTTGAATAGGTTCAAGATACTTTTCTGGGGGCCTGAGAGGTAGCATGGCTGGAGATGCAGACACTTACATTTTATCAGTCATGTTAAGTATGACAGGATATTCTGTTTAACTTCAAGAAAATATTCAGGGGCTGGGGATTTACCTCAGTGGCACAGTGCCTGTCTGGCAAGCGCAAGGTCGTGAGTTCAATTCCCGGTACTGGAAAAAAAAATAAAAAGAAAATATTCAATTGCTTCTCTTATGTTTCAATTATAGAGCAGGGCTTTGGAAATGGAGGTATTCCAAAAGGCATCCACAGTTGCTGCTTTCATTGAAACTGCTCTAATAAGGGAAGGAAAACAAAGCATTAGAGAGACCTTGAGCTCAGTGTGTGGGACAGCATAGTAGAGAGACCTGGCCCACCAAGGGGACAAGGAGCTCTGCCTGAAAGTAAGCTAGTGAAAAGGGTTAAAATAACATAAAGATGTCAGGTAAATGGCAAGTAGGAGTTTTAGGGATGGAAAGAAGTTTGAGTTTGCTGGAATATACAGTGTCAAAGGGGAAAAAAAGAGGTAGGATTGGCATCCTGGGTTGGGGTGGGGCACCTGGAGGCAGGTAAGGAGTTCAGACTTTGGGTAAGGGTCATGAGATACTACTGAATAGGTTTCAACAGAGAAATGATGTGACCATATTGGTAATTTTGAAAAACTTGGGGGAGGGGCTTGTATATCACGGCCGTCAGATGGACTCAGCTCACAGGGATGCTATTGGCAAGTAGCATCTGAGTCTGCTCCAGTGGTTTGGCTTTGGTGACGCCCACAAGGGGGAGCTGGTGGTGGTCACCTTCAGGCGTCATCACTCACTTTCCAAGGATCTGATTCTTGGTCTATTTCCAAATTCATGGCTTTTCTTCCTCTCCGTGTCGCTCATCTGTTCTGCCTGTGTCTCATCACTTCGTTAGTTTCTTATCACGAAGCTGACTCACCCTTAGTGATGACACAGATTTCTGGGGTTGCCATCATCCCTGTCACCAGCGAGCACTACATTTGGCCCAAGTTCTCCAGAAAAATCACAGGAGGTTGCAGTGTCCTTAGCGAATCACACTTTGGCTCAGCTATTGATTCTTTTTTCCGTAAAAAGAAATGATCAACACAGTATCATTATAAGCAGAATTTTGACTCCTCACGGCTTTGAAAAGGAAAGCTATGTCTTCAGCAGACTCATAGTACCGGGACATACAGGAATACCAGCTCTTCCAGAACTGGACTCAGAGGAATTTCAGAAGTTGGGGAGCTGTAGGGGGTTCTCAGGGAGAAGACCAAGTAGGAAATAAATTGTCTTTCAGCTACCCCTTCCATTATCCATTATCTTGTTTCTTGCACAGATATTTACTGAGTAGCTTACTCCTGTCAGTCAAATGGAGGATTTTAAAAAGGGGAAGAATTCTGGCTTTGAAGTTTATGTTCTAATATGGAAAAGGAAACTCTATGATGCTGAAACAGCACAGAAAGGAACAAAGTGCAGGGTTTCTCATGTTTGGAATAAGATCGTCTCCTATGGTGGTGTCAGGCACCTCCAGGGGCCCCCGTGCCTGCCTGTGGAAGGACAGCCCTCTCTTCCCTCTCTCAGACGCTTTACTACTGCTGTCCTGTGACCACCAGGACTGTTCCAGTCCTTACAAGAGCCAAGACCCAGGTGCAGTTGGCTTCCTCACGCTAACCCTGTACGGCTGCTCTCCCTGATACTTATGTTCTGACTCCAACATCCCACTTCCCTTTCTCGCCCCACATCCTTGTACCCTGCCCCTGGGAACTGGGTCACTTCTTCCTTACATCAATGTGCCCTGCAGTCCCTCCACTTTTAAACTTTATTCTAACTAAAACCTGCTGTCTTGAAGAACGTTACTTCCTTTGCAGCCTTGTGAAGTGAAAGTTATTTCTTCTTTTTGATCTTCCACTACCGGGCATGGTGCTCACCTTGGGTCCCCTCTGCTTCAGATAAATTTCCCCTTTTCTCTCATGAATTTGGAAATAGACCAAGAGTCAGATCTGTAGCAAATGTGTGACCACACACCTGACGGTGACCATCACCAGCTCCTCCATCCGGGCTTCACCGCTTTGAATTTCATTCGTTAAATCACTCCCTGTTGTGTTTTACAGTTTTGTTCTCTACCTCAGCTCTCACTCCATAGGTCATACCCTTGGCTTTATTGTTAACAAATCCGCCCTATAATCTCAATGTCAAGTACAGTGTTCCATTTTCCAATAGCACTTTGTTTCCCATCTCCCTGTGGAACTACAACTCTCACACATCGTCATCCCTTGGTTCCTCCAATCCACTAACCCTACCAACTTTTTAGTGTTTTTCCTATCATGGCTTCTCCTGCTCCTTTTCTGCACTTATTTCCTACTATTCATTGTCATGGCTGTTCAGCTGTCTTGCCTCACTTGAACGTGCCTGGTGTAGTCCTGGATCAACACCTTTGCACTAGCTGTTGCCTCTTCTGAAAACTCCCCGAGTCACCTGGTTGCCCTGTTTTCTCATGTCCTGCATGTCTGTATCCAAGCATCATCTCATGAGGCCTTTGTGATTATCTTATTAAAATAACCTCTTTCCTGGTACTTTTAATCCCTCATTTTTGTTTTGTTTAGATTGTACGTATTTATTGCCTTCTAACTCACTAGAATGTGAGCTCTGATCCACTGGGGATTTTTGTCTGTTTGTTCATTGCTTCATCCCCAGCAGCTAGACAAGACCTTGGCATTTAGTAGTAGGAAGCCCCTAAGCAAAAGTGACCAAATGCAGTACGTGCTAGTCCATAAATAAAGGGGTTAATTCATATGAGTGAATATTGAAGCTTAGAGTTGGAGATTTTCTATTCAATGCAAAGAACATTCAAGGTGGTGGGGAGGTCTAGGGTTGCTGCATGGATGTTTTCACATTTCATCTGGGATTTGAGGCTGCATTCGGTATTACAGTACAGAGAAAGCAACAGAGGCTTTCAGGCAGAAATCAGTGTTTTCAGTGGTATGAAGTAGGCAAGTAGAGTGGATTAGTGAAAACTGTTAGTAGAGTGAGATTGTAGTAACCCTAAACTGAATCTCTTTCCTTGCTTTTGCAAATGTGGTATCTACCATTCCAATGAAATCTGTGATTCGTCTCCTTTTGGAGGACAAGCTAAATCTGAATTGTTCCTCAGATTAAGAATATGAATATGGTCTATCATGGCAAAACTTGATCATCATTTGACCTCATGAAATCTGTTATTTTATGAAAAAATAAAACAATTTCATAATAAAATATGAGCAATTAACAATAGTTATACACTGATTGTCATTATCTTCAAAATAGTTACTGAGTACAATACATAAGCCAAAAAGACTCTTACAAAAAACTCAAACAGATAATAGCACAAAACTTTACTTTCAACTATCTAAGATAAGCTAGTAGTATAAATAAAACAAATTAGCATATATAAAAATATTTTTGAAGTAATGACATACATAATTTAGGGAAGTATTTGAATTTCTCCCTACTTCTATTTATCCTTCTTGAAAGATGTACTTATTTATTTGAAAAAGTCCACCTGTTTTGGTAAATGCTACTTTTATGAAGTTTAGTCCATAATCTTCATGTTTAAAATGCACTATGGTACGTTGGGACCCTGGACTCTGCTATATTTTAGTATATCTTGTTTTGTAAAATCTACAATTCTGGTATAAACAACAGAGTCTGATTTATTTAAAGTTAGAGGCAAGAAACTGCACCTCAAAGCTGGTTAATAACCCTTAACATGTGCTGTGTGCTAAATTCTGTATTAGGATTCCCAGCAGAGGGAGTTCTCATCAATTTGTAGCAGAATCACTGTGTGTCATGGCAAGATGACTAGAGGTGCACAGGGACAGTAAAGGGGCTGAGACCTTTCAGGTGTGTCTCCCCTCATCTCAGAGAGTTATTATCTAGAAATGTCAAGTTGTGTTGCTTAACGATGCACATTTATTTGACCTTTGTACCATCAGTTCTGTTCTCAGAAGTTATACTAGAAAAAAATACAGACAGTCATAAAAACTCAAAGAGGAAAACATCAAATTTTACTACAGTGTTATGGATTAGGTACTTAAAACATGTATTTCAAGTGTCTTTAGTTTGATTAGATATAATAAATTCCCGAGCAGCATAGTGATTAATATCTTCTAAAGATTCAATATATTCCTCATAGGAAAGTAAAAGAATAATTGCAACTACTGAAGAGGCCTGAATTACAGGAAGTATAGGTTCTTACTGGTGTTCAGCATAGCAATTCTCACCTACTACATAACTGAAAACAATCTGTTATATATTACTTTAAGGCTATTTAATATCAGTGTTAAGCCAAAATGGTCTGTACACTGTAGAAAAAGGGCCAAGTTTCTCCCTCTTTTGGGTATATGTAGAGCTTTTGGCCATTCTAATGCAACATTTGGTGAAGCTGTATACTTTAAAAGTGGTTCCTAGTTCAAACTTCTTTCTCTTTTAGGTAAAGAGTTCTGCTTACTTTTTTTTTACATAGTCTGTGTGTCAGATTGCCAGATTTAGCAGGCAAAAATATAGGACATCAAATTAAATTTCAGGTAAACAAAGAATATCTTTTAGTATAGGCATGTTCCACATATGGCAAAGGGCAGATCTGTAGCTCAAGTTGTTCATTAACTGGGGGTCTTCTATTTTATTGACAGTTTTATCTGGGTGACAGATTGTCACCTCTGTCACCCAGCTAGAGCTGTCAATTAAATAAAGCTCACTCCTTTGCTATGTGAATTTGTAGTCTTCCTATTAAGAAATAGAATTTATTTCTGCACCCCTTGAATCTGGCTGGTCTTCTGACTGATTTTAGCTAGGAGAATGTGGTAGAAATGATGACGCACCAGTTCAGAGCCTAGAATTCCAGAACCTTGTGCATTTCTTCTTTCCTTGTCTCTTTGAATTCTGTGTAGCTTCCAGACCTGGGCAAGCCTTTTGGATAATGGGAAACCACGTCAATTAGAGACAGACCATCCCATCTGAGACTGTCCCAGTCTAGCTGCTGACTAAAGAGCATACGTTAGACCAGTAGGACTGGGACATTAGCTGAGTTCAGCCCAAGTTGGCAACATTGAGAAGCATAAATCAAGAAGAAAGTGCTGAGTTGTAGTTAACAAAGGCAAATTGATAAAATCTAATAATGCGAAGCAGAGTGGGGCTCCCCTTTCCCCTGGGTACTGGGGATAGAGCCCAGGACCTTAGCACACGATAGGCTGTGCCACTGAGCACACCCCAGCCCTTGAGCTGCTCATTTTTTCTAAGACTAGAGGATTGTGGATAGGTTGTATTGTGTTTTGAGTCCTGCAAATAAAAATAATAGGTAATTTTTATACTCTGCTTTGCATAAGTAACATTTGAAGATGATTTCATTGAATCAGAGGAAACTGATTATTGAAATAAATATTTGTACCCATAGGAAAAATTCAGTTCTATAAAGAGATACTGTTTTGCATTTCTAACCATTTAACATAGATCGTTTGCTAAGTGACTCTTGGCCCTCTTCTGCTTCCCCTGAAGAACTAGCAGGAGGCATCCTTTTAACCAGCTCATTCTGTACAGTGTTTTTGGTGATTGGTTTTTGAGAGCACAGCTGGGTAGGGGTGGGAGAAGAAATTCTATGCATTTATGCATCATCTTCTAGATAGCTGACTGCTTGATGGTTAGTCCAGTGATTAATGAACATGGGCTGCAGGGAGTCCAGAAGAAAGAGATATGTAGGTAAGCAGTAGTAGGGGAAGAAAAAAAAAGTAACAGGAAGAAACTCAGTCTTTATCTTTGGGGATTTTGACTTGGCCAAGATAAAGGTGGTGGGATTTATGATGTAACATTTGATGTGCTAAACTCTAGTGAACCCCCCTCATCAGTTTCTCCAGTGAAGGTTTTCTAGTGACCTAACTGGTTAGTCATCCTGCCTATTATCTGGCTAAAGGGACAGAAGATGCCCCACCACCACCCTGGCTGGGAATTTGAAATATAAACCTTTAGCACATATTTTGGTGGTTCAATTCTAAAACACAGTGCAGTTACACTTATATGAGTTGCAGCTCTGGTGAGCTGGCTCATGGAATATTATTTGGATCCTAAGTGGTTGTCTGGGCTCTTTTTCTGCATTGTTTCCATGACATTTAAAAGACTTTAAAAGCCCAATGACCATGAGCAGGCTTTGTGGAGTGTGGTGAGTCCTTTCCAACATGTTAACATGGAAATCTTTGCATTCACAGTGACCTGGGGTAAATTGATGATTACTCTATCTCATTTTTCTTATCTGGAAAGGTGTAAAGACGATAAAAATAATGACCATTTGATAGGGCTATTATGAAGAGCAAATGGAGACACGTACTTACAATTGCAGTGGCACATAGTACACGTGCCCCTGGTCATGTTTTCCCCACTATAACAAATACCCAAGATCATCAACTTACAGCGATATAGTTTGGCTAACAGTTTTGGAGGTTTCAGTCGATGATCAATTGCCTCAATTGCTTTTGGGGCTGTGGTAAGGCAGCACATCATAGTGTGGATACACAGATGAGCAAAGCCATTCATTTTATGGCTGAGAAGTAAAACAAAGAACAAGGACTGGCCAGGGTCTCATAGCCCCTTTAAGGGTACACTGTCAATAACCTGAAGATTCCCACTAAGCCCCCTTTACTTTTTGGTACTGGGGATTGAATTTAGGGCCTCACACATGCTAGGCAAGTGCCCTGCCACTGTGCTGTACTCCCTGCCACAGGCCCCAATTCTTGAAGACTCCCCCCAATAACCCAATTTTGTGACCTAGCATTTAACACATGGATCTTTACTGGACCTTTAATATCCAAACTGCTATATAAATGCTAGCTAGTATTAGTTTGAGCTTATCGGAAACCTTATCATGGGGGCTTACTTTTGCCTCCTTTTTTAAAATGTGTGTATAAAATTTTCTTCCTGAGCTGAGTGTGGTGGCACACACCTGTAATGCCAGCACTCGGGGGACTGAGGCAGGAGGATTATTGCGAGTTTGATTTGGAGTTCGAGGCCAGCCTGGGGTACAAAGTGAGCTCAAGGCCAGCCTGAACTGCATAGCCAGCCCCTGTCTCAAAAAGACCAAAAAAAAATTTTTTTTTCTTTCTGTTCTTTTACTTATTAGAAAATCATGTTTAAAAATAGTTACCTCTTAATTGTTCATATTAATGGTCACCTTGTAGTGGAGCATGTATAATTAATTGCAAAGGACTTACTGTTTATCTGCAATTCAGCATTCAAACTTCTAATGGGAGGAACTCAGACTACCTTAGTATGTGTTCAGACATTAGTAGCTGATGTGCAAGTAGTAGGGTAACTGCTTTGCCTTAAAGATGTTTGGCTTAAAGTAATATTAGGTTTAGTTTGCATTCTGTGGAGAGAAAACTGTTTAGGAAAGAAAATCAGGGGCCCATGCTCCTGCAGGGAAGGGTGTCAGTGCTAACCCATACCATGCTTGGAAGCCAGTCTGCATAGGGAATCTAGACAGCCTATTCTTGGGAAGAGTGGTGGTGAAGTTGAGTGGCTGTTCTGCACCAAAAGTGTTTGGAAGACATTCTTGGTAGCACTGAGACTTGAAATTGAGGATAGGATGTTGGAAGATGAAGGAACCATGCCATACTGAGGGGAGCTAGGTGAGGAAGAGAAACCTGTGTGAACTATTCCTGAGAATTTATAAATCCTTAGCTGAGGATTTAGAAATAATTGAGTGTGTGTGTGTGTGTGTGTGTGTGTGTGTATGTATGTGCCATTTGCCTTTAATTTTAAGTGTTGAAGTTTTAAGAACTATTTTAGTTGACTTAGTAATTATACATGTTATGGGCTACAGTGATAATTTGAAAAGCGTTTATAAAATGTAATGATCAAATCAGAGTCATTAACATTTCCCACTTCTTAAATGTTTATCATTTGTATGTGTCAGGAAGCTTCTAACGCCTCTCTTCTCATTTTGGGTAAAATGCATAATAAATTATTGTGAACTTTAGTGCCCTGACTGGGCTGTGGATCACTAGGACCTGCTCCTCGGTTGTTACTGTATTTTGGAATCCACTTCCTCACCCCCCTCTCTCCTCCATCCCCATTACACTTTCTATGCTCTGCTGACTCCCATTTCACTCTCTACTTCTATGAAATCAACTTAATTTTTAAAAATCAGATGTTTTGGAATCCATAGGGAAAATATGTCCGCAGGCATATTTTAGCATGTTCTCGCATATTTCACATCTTTATTTTCTATCAGTTAATATTATCTGGAGTGCGTACTTGCCTTGGAGTCCGGTGGGAACCAGAGGACGTAATATTCTTGGCTTTTATGAAAAGTAATAGGCTGTTAAGATCTGTGGAGAAATGTGGCCAACATCTATGGAGGTGGTGAATGCAGATTTCAACTCCTGTGCCTCCCTGTAGTCAAGTTGTAGAGAACTTCCTGTTTGTGATGCGCTTAACTAATGAAATGGCAAATCTGAGGCTGGAATTCAAAAGTTCCACTGTGTTGCTCCTCAGGCAGCTGTGATTTTACACCTCCATGACCTCCCTTGTCACTGCCTTTTGAAACCCCACGATAGATTTCTCATCCCCGTTGTACCACGCGCTCCCTTTCCTCTTTGTCTAACAAACAGCTTTTTTCCACCATAGTTTCTGAAGTTTAATGTATCTGTCTGCTACAACTGTGTTATGGTTGATACATTGTGTCAACTTGGTGAGTCTAGAGGTTTGGCTAAGTGACTCAGCAGTTCTGCCTCTTGGGGTGAAAAGGACACGCCCTTAACCTTCTGGGTTGTTGTTTATTGTGTTAATTTGAGAAGTTTAGAAGGTTAACTATGCAACTCAGAAGGGGTCCAGGGTGCTTACTTTGTATTCATCCTGAGCCTGTGCAAGAGGCAGGCATGCAGAGGGTGTGGGTGTAGAGGACCACCCCCACCTCCCCAGAGCTGGTAGACTGCATAAAAAGAAGGAATTGAGGAAGGAGTGGCTGCTGGTTGTTCGGAGGAGCTCCAGTCTTCGCCTTCAGCTCGGTCGTCTCCTGGCTTCTGGTGCAGACTGTTGGGCTTCCAACTGGATTCTTCAGCCTTCTGGTGTTGGCTCTCCGGCCTTCATCGTAGATTCCTCAGCATTCCGTCGCAGACCCATCAGCCTTTTGATACGGGCTTGCACGGACACTGCAGCGAGCTCCAGGCCCGGGGCTGGGCTCTTCAATCTCCCGCGTGCAGACACCCTCTGCACGCTTCCTCACCCAACTCTGTAGCTGACCATTGTAAGCCAAACTTGTAATTTCTTGTACATTTGTTTATCTTGTATTAATCTGTTCCTCTAGTAAACCCTGACTGATACAAACTGCCATATTAAAATGCCACCGATTGGTGTCTTCACCAAAAAATTTTTTTCTAACAGTTCTAGACAACCAAATCATATTCAATGGTTAGGCTCAGTGTTGACTTTATGGGGAAATTTGATTGCGTTCTTGTTCAATTCAGTGTGTGACCAGAATCATGGAAAGAATTAAGTTTGTGAGCCAGTGTACCAATAAACACAGAGTCCACCAAAAGAATGTATACACACTTCAGAAAAAATAGTATGACTTTTTTCAACAGATAGTGTTACCCTCATGTGGGGGACCCTAGAGGATGTGGTATATCACAGAAAACCCACTACACTGGTGGCCCGTAGAGAATAAATTGAAAAAGCATGTGCAGCCATCTCAGTGCTCAAGGTTGTCCAAGCTGCAGTTGCTATGCTAAGAAATGTCTGGCAACTAATGGCCACCACCTGAGCACCTCTTGTAAATGTAGGGGCCAAAGGTAACTTATATTAATCTCATAATATCTCAATACATTTTATATTAAAATATTTAGACAAGTTTTTCTTTTCCTGAAGTGTATATTCTTGTTTTTCTTTTGTTTTGACAGACTCTGTTTTTGGTGGTTGTTTTTGCTGATGGTGGGAATCAAACCCAGAGCTTCATGCATGATGCTGGGTAACTGTTCTACCACTGCCTGGCATGTATGTATTTTCAAAAAACACATAGTGTTTTGTGTATGTTTTAAATTTGGAACCTGTAAAAACTTTCCTTAATCAGTTAAAAGGAAACACCTAGTACCAAGAAACTTTGTTTCTAAAATCGTAGATTGTCAGAAACTTTGTTCTTTGAAACCCTGTCAGCAAGACTGAAACATTCCACATTTGTGTGAAGGGTCTGAGTCATTTTGACACAGAAAAAAGCAGCCAGGTGCACAACTTCAGATAAAGGTTTTTTGGATACAACATTCAGTTTCTCTTAAAGTAGTAGTTTCCAAGGAAACAGGATCCTGAGATTGTTTCTTGGCCCAAGTCTGATGTTAACTCCTTTAAGTGCAGTCTTGCTTTATGAGCCTGTGAAAACAACACTGCCTTTTACGCTTTAACCTCTGCCTTTCCCCAGTACATATTTTGTAACGCCCTGTCTTTCCCTATGTATAGTGGGACACTCATGTTTCCTTTGGAGAATGTTCTGCCTTGTTACAGCAAGTTAGTAAACTTGACCATTATTGGTCTACAGTTTTATTCCTGCTTTTTCTTCCAGTGCTGAGAATTAAACTCAGGGCCTCACACATGTTACGCAACTACCCTACCCACTACATTACCTCCCCAACTTTTTTAAAGATTTTTTTTACCAGTTGCTCAGGATAGCCTTGAATTTACATTCCTTTGCCTCATCCTCCCAAGTTGCAGGGATTATAGGCATGCACTGCCATGCCTGGTTTCCTGATGATCTTTATCAGATGAGCTTTATAAAAATATACATGAATGGTATTATGGAAGATCTCTCTTTTTACTTTTTTAAAAAAATCCACCCACTATTTGGACAATATCCATTCATGTTGTCATGTGTAAATCTAATTCATTGCTTCTAACTTCTGGATGGATTCCACCTTACAAATACATGCACACTTCCATACATCATCTTGTTTTATCTGTTTTCCTAGAGGTAGATAACCAGAGTTGCTTCCAGTTCCTTTGTTCTACAAGCAATGCTATCTGTCCTCATTCATTTCCTCTGAAGCCTCCTGGAGGATTTTCTGGGGTATAAACTTGAAGTGGTACTGCTGCATCCTGAGGGGTACTGCCAGGATTTTCCTAAGTACTGCCAGAAGAATAGTTCCAATTTACATATTTGCTAGAATTTGGTATTATTTCCTGCTTTCTAGTGTTCTCCAATTTAATGAGTATAAAGTAGTATTCTATTTTTGTTTCTATGTGCATTTCCTTGACCATAGGTAAAGTCAAGTATCTTTTTTATGTTAACTGTGTAGTACTTGTTTTGCTTCATATTTGAATTGCCTATTGATGTTTCCTTTCCTTTTAAAAACTGGGCTTTCTGCTGTTATATAAGTAAGGCATGAAAGTTAGTCTTTGCCCTGTTATAATTTATAAATAACATAAATGATTTATAATTAAGCAGAAATTAGATAATAGAGTTTTGTACTATGTGGTATCTCCTGAAAGTGTGAAAGATAATTCCTTGAAATAGAATTTCATAGGCTGCTTTTAGGGGCAGTTGGGAGGGAGAAACTGTGACTGATTTGAAGCATAAGAGAGAGGTAAGTGATGGAGTAGAGACCACCGTGTAGAGTGTGGGTAAAGTCAGAGGAAGAAAGGCACACAGTAGTTCTGGAGAAAGCAAGGAAACAAGTTTGAGTAGAGGGCGTGATTGGGGTAGTGTTAATGAAATTTGTATAGGCAAGATTTATTGCTAAGAGCAGTAGTCGGTCTCTATGATGGTTAATTTTGTGTATTAACTTGACAAGTCCAAGATAGGAGGTAAGACATCATACCTGGGTGTGTCAGCAAGGGTGTTTCTGGATGAGATCAACATTTGAATTGGCACAGAGAAGAAAACAGATGCTTTCCCAATGTGGGTGGGCATCATCTAATTTGTCAAGGGCCTGAGTAGAACACAAAGATGGAGAAAGGAAGAATTCTCTGCCTGCCAGTTTGAGCTGGGACATTAGTCTTCTAACTTAGGCTCAAATTTGTGCTCTTGTGGTCCACAGGTCTTTGAACTCAGACTACAACTACGTACTACTAACTCTCTTGTGTCTCTGTGTTGCAGACTAAAGATCATGGGACTTTTCAGCCTTTGTAATTTGTATGAGGCAATTCCCAATAATACAGCTCTTTATCTATATTACATGTAATATGAAATATACAAAAATCTACCAAGATATAATATTAAATATATAATAAACCTCTTATCTACAAATATTTATTATAAGAAGTTGGCTCGTGCAGTTATGAGCAACAAGGAGTCCACAGTCTTCCCTGCACGGGCTGGAGATCCAGGGAAGCCACTTGTAGCTCCAGGCTGAATTCAAAGCCCTCTTGGTTTTTTTTTTTTAGAATTCTCTAAAGACACAGCCCCTGGGCATGGAGGTAGCTTGGTCAAAAGGGTGTTTCAGAAAGTCCTGATTTTCCTATGGCAAAAGGATTGGGAAGTTAGACCAGTTATTAGAACAGATTATAGGGGAACAGAGAATCTTTATTTGGACTGAAAAGAAAATATGTCCTGATATGTCCAGAGTGTTAGCATTGGGCTGGTAGAGGATAATTAGAAAGATTAGAAAAAGGATTTTGTGATACCATATAAACTATGATAGCATTCTCAATGAGTCTTAGCCTTTAGTCTTATGGATTGTCAATAATATGATACTCTCTGAAACAGGATAGTTCGGGAGGAGAAATAAGCAACAGAGAACATAAATTGTAATGGTGTCATATTTTAATTAGCATTTGAAAAAGTTACAGGGTATAGGGTTTTCACAAGTTCAAGATTCTTTTTCCCTTTTTTCCCCACTATCAGACTTCCTGGGCTTTCCAATCATTCTTCTACGCACAAACTTCCATTTACTAAGCAAGTGCTGTTCAGAAACTTGTCCGTATTCCCTTACATCCTGAAAAATACCAACCAATTTTTGCACAACTGGTCATATTTTGTGATACTCAAATGCTGTACTAGAAATGGCAATTCTACCAAATGGCATATTTTGTTATAATGATTGATTTGCTTATGGCTTGCTGACTGCATCTGTGTTGTAGGCTCTTTGGCTAACTAATATAGTTTGTTAAAATCCTATCAGCAAAGTGCTGCTACCAGTGAACATCTTCAGGGATTCCGAAATAGCCTTATTATACAGAGCTTGATGTTATACACTAATGACATTTATTAGAATGGAATTCTATATGTATTATTACTTCCGACAGCAGCCTGGCTTTTTTAGCTCCTTCACAGCATGCAGCTTTGGTAATTATGCTAATGCTAGCTGATTCATGAGGACAGCTTCCTAAAGTGCGCTTAATTAACTTGGAGATTTTGTAAACAGCTGTACGTATAGGTTCCACAAATTGTGGCGATATGTCAGCGTGACATGTGTGCAGTCTGCCTTCCTAGCCTCATCGCTTTTTTACTAAAGTGTAAAATGAGACACTTCAATTTGGTACCTTTGAGTGAAGATGGGGACAGTCTGACTCTGTTGGGCCAGAGGAGTTAGAAAGATGGCTCCCTTTTTAATTGGAGGAAAGTAAAGTATAAATTTTTTCTCTTTGGAAAAGGACACAGATTTTCCAAGATTTTACCGCACTGTGTGCTCATCAGCGGACTGTTCTGGCAATCAGATTTCTTATTCATGATCCTTTTTCTTTTGTGTTCCAGCTGCTGGGTTGATTTGATATCCTCGTCTGAATGGAAACTAACTGAATTTTGATGTATTTTATTAAGATTTCATTCTCTTTAATGGTAAAAAGACAAGACTCATACCTAGAAGATATAACCAACGTTAGCAGGGCCATACCAGAAATCACATACAACAAAAATACAGGAGAAAAATCACATCAGAGCCAAGACTAAGCTAGTCAAAATGGAAAGGAGAATTACCAACAGGAAAGAAGAGAAGGGGAAAAATACTACATATAATTAGAAGGAACAAGAGTTGCATAGCGCAAATGACAATAGAGGATAGAGACAGTTTTTAATAATCTTTTTATTAAAAGTGCATGAAATTACACTCTCAGACAAGTCTTAGAAACTAAGTTAGGGATTTGCCAATGGTTTCTCAAGGGTCCTGGCAAGGACTTAAATCTGCATCAATTTAAGCTACAATCCTAGGTACAATCTCTTTGGGAAATAGCTAGGCTATATCTAAAGACAGTCGAACGTTATTGCTTAGAATTGTCTTTGACTTCAATAGTCAGCACTTCCTCCCCGGTCTCAGCAGAGGGAGCCATGCTGATGAGGACTGATTGACCGGTAGTTTCTTTCAGTAAAGCTGCCCTTCCCATCGACTGGGGCATTTCCTCTCCTGTAATAGAACTTGCTTCATCTTTGGACCTGTCTAGTGTCTTCTCTGCTGGTCCTCTTCCTCTGTCTTCATCTTCTTTTCTTTTACCTTCTTCTCCTTTGGAGTTTCCATTTTTTCCCTGGAGGAAGCAGTTACAAGGAATTAATACTGAATAATTAAGGACGGGGAGTCTTTTGGTCAGCATGCATCATTCAGGGCCAACCCAAAGATCATGAGTTATGCGACTCGGGGGATCATGCCTGCCTTGCTTCCAACTCTCATTTCACTAAGTTTTCTGGTGTGCTGGAGAATGGAGCCCAGCTGTTAGGTTTGATTTACAGTGTTAGTCCACATTGCATTTTTTGTCCCCGCCAAAGAATTTTCTTCTTACTGGTCATCATACTCATAGAATTACTAAATGCAATGCATGGGAATTTTGTTTTTGCTTTTTAAATTTCTGCTTTAAAATTAAGATGAAATTTTAAGTATTTACCTCTTAATTTAAAAAGTGTTAACCAAATCCAGTCTTCTCCTTTTGTTGCATGTGTGCTTGAACTATCCCTTTTGAACTACTGTACTTAGTATTATCTATAGAAATTTCATAGTAAAAAAATATGCTGTGTTCTTTTTTTGTTTTGTTTTTTTTTGTTTTTGTTTTTTTTGGTTTTTCTCCGGTACCAGGAACCAAACTCACGACCTTGCACTTGCCAGGCAGGCGCTTTTGCTGCTGAGCTAAATCCCCAGCCCCTATGCTGCGTTCTTTACTGAAGGTGCTTGGGGTACATTTGAGAGACACTTGCTGAAGGAATAAATCTGCACAGATAAAGTTGGAATCTTATTAACATGTTTACTTATATGTGTCTTACTCTCATGTTTTTTGGGCAAATTATGATTTCTGTGCCAATACAAATGATGCATTTGATTTACTGTCTATCTGTAATTCTCACTGTAGTGCTGCATGGGAGGAAACGAAAGAGGCAAATTTTAATCTCTTGAATGTGAGTGGCTTTATACTATTTGGTTATTATTATTTTTTGATTCTTTGAGACAGGGCCTGACTATATACAGACTCTGCCAAAAAAAATGTATACACACTTCAAGATTGTATACACACTTCAAAAAAAAAAAAAAGTATGATTTTTTTCAACAGATGGTGTTACCCTCATGTGGGGGACCCTAGAGGATGTGGTATATCACAGAAAACCCATATAGCACATGTGGTATATACACTGCTGGCCCTTACAGAAGAAACTGAAAAAGCATGTGCAGCCATCTCAATGCCCGAAGTTACCCAAGCTGCAGTTTGCCATACTAAGAATTGTCTGGAAGCTAATGGCCACCACTTTCAGCACCTCTTGTAATTGTAGGGGCCAAAGGTAGCTTGTATTAATCTCATGATGTCTCAATAAATTTAGTATTAAAATATTATTCAAGTTTTTGTTTTCCTGAAGTGTGTATAGTTTTTTCATGGACTCTACATATCGTGCAGGCTGATTTGAACTCCTCTGTAGCCTAGACTGAACCCACTATCTTCCCGCTTCAGTCTCTGAGTGACAGGAGTACTCAGGTAGGCCCCCATGCCTGCTGCTTTATTCATGCTGTAAAAGGTCTGCGACTATCCGTTTCTCATAGTTTTAGAGATAACATGATGGTTATATTCAGAAAACTTAAATCTCTGTCTGTTTTTCAATATCTGCTCTCAGACTTTTTAATGAAAATCAAAGAAATATAGAAATAAAAAAAGAAAAAAGCAGTAACATTTCTTTATATTTCTAGGAATTAGAAGGCAGGTCAGTGTAAGCATGTAAGTCTGGACATTGAGAAATAATTATTATTATTTTTTTGCCTTGCAACTAAATCTGATCTTCTCCAAATTTCTTAACCTGGATCTCAGTTTCATCTATGATATAAAGGGCTTGAATGAACTCTGTAAGGCTGTAAGTTTATTTCTGGCTTTAGCCTTCTTTTATGTTTATTAGTACCTGTTTGCTGAACAGAAGGATTCCTTTCATTGTGGTGATTTGGTCCATCTACATAACACATCTTAAGTCATTTTGCTTCCCTTTTCCCCCCCATCCCCTGCTTCCCTGTATTTCTACATCCCTATCCTATTTGCAAAGGATCTGTCTCCCTAGTTTGTATTACCTGTATTTTCTTTTGCTCTAAATTATTTATATTTTGAGTTTCTCCTCTAAAAGAAATCATGTGATATTTATGCTGTGTCTCATTTATTTTACTTAGTATTATGATCTCAAGGGGCACCCATACAAGTAACTACAAATAACTCAGATCTATCATTCTTTATGGCTAAGTAGTACTCTATTATGTATATATACCACATTTTCTTTATCTAATTATCTCTTGATGGGCATATAGGCTGCTTGCAAGATTTAGCTGTTATGAATTGTACTGCTATAAACATGTATGACCTGGCTTTAAACTTTTATGAAATACACAGATAATATTTGTCGATATATTTAATACCATGTTGATAAATGGCTTATATATTTATATGTATGTATATATATATATATATATATGTACACTGTTGTATACTTATGGTAGCTTTGTTCTATAAAGTTTCTACAAACACAGAATTAGCAATTACTGAATCATTGCTCCTAGAGAAAAAAATAGAAGGTTAGATTCCCAAGAGCCTCGGGTCTTGGCATTTTTGTCAATGAATCGATATATGTTTTGTGTGTATTTAACTTGAGGAATTAAGTTGAGGAATTGTTGATTCATTACATTGAACTCACGGACAATGACATTAATGACATTATAACTAATAAGTAAATAAAACTCACCTAACACACACACTTCCTAAGGTATGTCACAGTGCTGTTGCCGTCAGGAACTCTGGGCAAATTTCAGTACTACGCCTGGGGGCCATTTCAAACAGTAAAGTCACCAAAAAAAAGGAAACACCCGAACATGCAAAATATTGCACCAAATACACCACAAAAGGGTCACTTTTGTACAGCATGAGAGTGAAACAAGAGGGTAGGCTTTCCTTGTTCAGCCTCGGCATGGAATATAGGCATCAGGGAACTTTTTTTCCAGTCTGCAAATGCCCTTGTCTGAGAACGACTGCAAAATCATCATTAGTATTGATTTGGAGTTGCAAATAAATTATAAGGAGAGGGTAGATTCACAAACACAGAGCCCATGAATGCTGAGGATCAACTGTGTTCATGAATATTACATATTAAAGCCATTTGTAGAGAACTAGGAGTATTAAATGTGATGATATATAGAAATATAGTTTAAATAATAAATATGGTTATTAACTGGTAATTAACTAATAATATGGTTATTATATATATAATATAAAATGCCTTAGTACTTTCTTTTCTTCTTTCCTCATCCCAGTTGTTCCCTCCTTTGAGCAATTTCTTTCCCTTTCCTATTATCTATTGTACATTTTGGGTTTATTTACTCTTTCATATTCTTACACCAGGGAGATAATGTGATGTTTACACATGTGGGTCCGATTTATTTCACTTATGATTATGGTCTCTAGGTGTATCCATTTAGCTATAAAAGCCTCGAGTTTATTTTTTTATAGCTGAGTAATACTCCATGGTATAAAAATACCACATTTTTTTTATCCATTCCTCAGTTGATGGGCAGAACAGTTAATGATTAAAAGCTTTTTTTATATTTTTATATTTTGACCAGTTTTGCATGCTTATATCTGGTAATCTGAGCAATTTATGTGAAGACCACAATTTGCAGTATAAAAACCATTGGTGAATTCCTACAATCCTGTCTAGTAAAACTATATATTGTCTTAATATTCTTTTAAATTATTATTTTCTTATTCTGCTTAATGATTTGATCAATCTTCCATTCTTATATCTGGTAATCTGAGCAACTTCCTTGAAGATAACAGTATGTAATATAACAACCAGTTAATCCCTATCATTTGGTTTGAAGCCCCGTATCATTTTTAATGACCTTTTTTCTGTTTTGGTTTGTTTTGTTTTTCGTTTTTCTTCCGGTACCAGGAATCGAACTCACGACCTTGCACATGCCAGGCAGGCACTTTGCCGCTGAGCTAAATCCCCAGCCCCTTAATGACCTTTTTAATGTTTGTATTTCGCTATTGTTCTTTTTATGTACTATTTTCTTAAAAAAAATACAGTGTATGAAGGAGGAGTTGTTACCATTAGATGCATCCAATCACCCCAAGGTCGGCTGGAATTAGAACAGGCGCTGGTCTGGGTATACGCAGTCCAGGACACGCTCCACTACAGCCCTCCATTCACTCACTCTTCCCCCTTACCTGAGCTGTCTGTTCTCTCTTCAGTTTGAGCAGTTTCCCAAGATCTGCCTTTCCTCTGCCTCCCACAAGAGCGCTAAACATTTTAGGTGCCTCTTGTTTCGGTGGGATGAGGAAGGCGAGTCCTATCCTTGGTGGCGTTGCCTCCTTGAGCTTACCCTTCTGGGTTAAAAGTACTCTGCAGATAACAGAGAAAAGCTGTTTCGGGTAATTTTGTGAGAGTTTTGGCAAAACCTACCAGAAAAAACAGGTAATTTCTTCTATGGGTGAACTTTCAGCAGGTAACCACATTAAGTTGTATTTAAGCATGGCTCAAGGAGAAAGGCGACTACAATCCTAACAAATTTATCTTCATTTTAGATTTCATAGAGTAAAACCGGCTCTGTCCACTTCTGTTAGGTTTTAACAGTTGTACCTGGCTTTCTTCATGAGGAGCTTTTCAGAATCTGGATAATGCACTAGAATTTCTTGAAGGGTCTTTTTGTCCAGAGTTAAAAGACTGGCAAACCCGTGGGCTACCACATTGGCGGTTCGACGGTTTCCTCCTCCAGTTGCTAGAAGGCTACAAGAGAGAGAAGGGAGTCTTGGCCAGCAGTTTCATTCCTCCTTCACTGAGATCTTTTTAAAAGTGAACAGCAAGTGTTATAACCATTTCCTCCCAGAGTACACTTGTTCCCCTTAATAGTGGCCCATATTCAGAGAGAATACTTTACCAGACCCTTACCCTACCTGAAGGAAGAGCATTTTCCCCAGTGCGGACCCTCAAGCTGTCCCCACACAGGGGGAATGGGAAGCTAAGAAACTTTTGTAAGCTCATGGCACAGAGACCCCGCGCCCCAAAAGACTGTGACATAGTCATAATATTTTAGAATATTTCCCTCCCACCCACAGGTTTCCTGTGGGAGTGATTAGAGCTGACTCAGCAGTGGGAGGCAAACGCTCACTGAAAAGGTCGATTTAAGGAAGTTAAATCAACAGGGGAGTGGAAACAGAAACACAAGAGGAATCAGAAGCTCCTGGCCCCTACACTTACAGCAAACATTAAATACATGCCAGCTGCATGTGGTGGTTCATGCCTATAACCCTGGCTACTCAGAGGCTGAGACAGGAGGATCAAAGCATCAGGCCAGCCTGGGCAACTTAGTAAGATCCTATCTCAGTGTAAAAGTATCATAAATGGGGCCTGATGGGCGCATGCACAGAGGAGGATGAGGCAGGAGGGTCACAGTGAGTTTAAGGTCAACTTGGGCTATGTAGTAAATTCAAAGCTAGCTTGAACTACATAGCAAGACCCTGTCTCAAAAAGAAAAAAAAATACTGTAAATGTACAATGAAACCTTTAGGGCTGTGATTAAGTGTTTAAAAATTATAATTATTATGCTAAAAGAGGAGGGGAAAAAAGGAATCACATAAAATGTCCAATTAAAGCCTAAGCAAGGAAGAAAGAAAAGAAGGAGAAAAAAACCCTACTGTAAGGCCACCATATGGCAGCAAACAGAGTCACCTACTTTCATCTGACATTAGAGGTGGGGATGAGGAAGGGCAGTCCAGGGTTCTCTACACCACTTAAGGGAATTAGTCCTCCAGAACACAACGGCTATATTTGTAATCCATGGTGTGACTGTACTAATGCCTACTTATTTTGCTCAATGATTTTGCCATTCAGTTCTTTCACTCCATTCCCAAAGAACTCTTATTCTTGTCCTTCCCTAAGGTTCTTTCTGAGACATTCTCTGCCTTTGTCAGAAAAGCAAGAGAAATGAATTTTATTCCATCTGCCTATGTATCATCTCATCTGTCTGTCTGTCTGTCTATCCTTTCCCTCTCTGTCTCATGACAATTATGCTTTCACATACTTACCTACCAAAATTCCTATTTACTTGCCCATCTATGAAATGGATATTACGATTCAAAAGACAGTGATTGGGTAAGTCAATTTCATTCACATTCCCGTAGCCTCAAACATAGGGTAATCCAGTAGTTAGGCAGGGCTGGATGGCACTGGGGAGCTTAATTTGAATCTGAGAGTGCCTCTGTGAGTATGACAGACTATAAGAGGAGAACAGAAATAACATATTTAAATGTCAGGTTATTTTGAGATTTCTCAAGCTTTAATTAAACTTGCCTACAGGTTACACGTTTGGAGAGCTTGATGAGTTTTTGAACGGAAGAAATAGTCTGTCTGCCAGATGGATTTTGCCCAAACTCTCTCAGCAGTGTTTAAAATAGCATCTTTTTTCCCCTTCTTGTCCACAAAGTGCTGCTCTAACATTCAACCAATGGAAAGTTTTGCTCATTAAATCGCTTAGTAAGGAGCTTCCTAAATATTCCCAGCACCACATAGAGTTTCTCAAAGAGCTCAGGCCGGAGGACAAATGGTTCAGGTTAATGTTAAATGTCTCCAGGTTTAAAAAAACATGAAGAGAGGAATGGCCCAGGAAACAAAGAAACTGTTTCTAATCTTAGACTTACTTCTATTAGAAATGACCTTGGAGAATAACTGAAGGACTTTATTGATTTTCCCTTCAATCATATAAGTAGTAAGTCCCTACTACATATTCAACATGACGAGGTGAAGGAGGAGAAGAGCATGGTATGGTTTCGTGAAGGAATACAGGCTTTGGAACCAAGTACTTTGTAAATATATTTATGGACAGGTTACTAATCTCTCCTATAGGAACAAAGTCATTTTTATTACGTACTACAGCTACCTGATTATAAAGAACTAGCTGTTTAAGATATGCTTACTATTTGATTATGAAGAAGATACAGTTAGATAAATTCTGAATGAGCAGTTTAAAACCCTACTTTGTGGTATAAACTGAACACTGAACTACTTGTTTTGTACTAGTGTGCCAAAGTTGGATGAGTGATCAAAAGTGTGAATGTCACAGAGAGATGGAGTATTCAGTCACTATATGAGAGGACTTGTATGTCTAAATGTCAGGAACAAGCAGCAATTTGGATATACACATGCACCACCCAAACACACACTCCCTACAATTTGAAAGTGTTCTCCAAACTTCATGTATTAGAAACTTAATTTTCAAATTCATATGTTAATGGTATTTGGAGATGGGCCCTTTGGAAGTGATTGGAATCAGACGAGTCAGGACAGCAGTGTCCCTCCTGAGGGCATAAATGGCCTTAGCAGGAGAGCCAGCTGGCTTTGTCTCACCATGATGCCCCATACTATGATGAAGCAAGATGACCCCACTAGGTGACAGTGTCATAATTTTGGACTTTCCTGTTGGGGAAGAATGTCACAGAGTGTGAGTCAAATAATTGTGTATGCTTTGTAAATTACATATTGTTATGGCTTATGTCTACATGTCCCCGAAAAACCTCATTTGGCTCTGAAAAAGATGGCTCTTTTTCAGAGGTGGCTGGATCTAGAGTGTGTGATGATGGGATGGACTCATGGTATAACGCTGGGACAAGGGCAGTAAGATTAATGGTGTGACTACTACCCGCTCTAAGTAGCCTGGATAAGATAAAAGCGATAGAAAGAGGTGGTGTTGTCCCTTGTTGCTTTGCTACCTTCTGCCTGCCATGAACTGTTTCTCCTCTGCCATACCACTTTGCCTTGCAGCCAGCTGAGTATGGACTGAAATCTCTACAAACTGTGAGTTAAACAAACCTTTCCTCCTTTAATTTTGGGTGTCAGGTATTTTGTGTCAGCAATGAGAAAAGTAATTAAGACACATACGTTAACAGCATTGATACCTACTTTAATAGCAACAGAAAGTGGACACACACACACACACATACATATATATATCATACATAAGATGCATATATATTTGCATAATTTTTTTTACAGAAAGCTAGAGTGTTCAGATAGTTCTTAGTTGTTTATTCATTCCAAGTTTTTTTTCAGGCTTGCCACAGATGGCATTACCAATTCCGCACTGTGTGTGCACAGTATACTGTCTTGTGAAACCTTTGGACTTGTGGAGGGCACAACTTGTGCAGCCCTTTCTAGCACAGCCGCTGTATTCAGAAAGAACTCACATGGGAAAGGGGAAGGAAAGAAAGGGCACCGAGTGTAGAAGCAAAGGGCAAACAATTATGGGAATTTAAAATAGAGGTTATTTAAAAAGTCAAACTTTGATGTGAAAGCGTTTCAAATTTGGCTTTAAACCATGTTTTACTGCAATTAAATAAATGACTTCTTCATTTTAGGACAAATAGAAATATCTCCTGAAGGGGTTCATAGAACAAGACCACTTTTCAGAGGGGTTTTGTTACACAGTAACACAATGGTAGTTTGCTGGGACTATTCTTTTTATTTTAAAGAGAAAAAATGAAAACAATTTCAAAACAAGATAATAGGAGGGTAACCATGGTTAATACATTGTGTATTATTATCCTTAAATTAGTTACACAGAGGGCCAGGGATACAGCTCAGTGGCGTATGTGCCTGCCTGGCAAGTGCAAGGTCTTAAATTTGATTCCCAGTACAAAAAAAAAAAAATTAGTTACTCAGAGAACAAGATATTGGCATTTAATTATTCAAACAATATTAGCACAAACCTTTCTTTTCAATGAAGTAAGAAATAAGTAGTGTAACTATCTCATATATGTAAATATGTATATATCACAATATTTATATATATTATATACATATATATTTTGTCACTGGGACTATTTGTAACAGAATCCCCAATAAACTCTTTACGTGGCTCTCAAATACAGTTTAGTAAGAGTAATTCTATGAACAAAGCATGACTATCAGTACAATACATTCTAGATACCCAGCTCTTTGTTGCTCTGGAATGATCCATGGCGCTGATTAGAGTATTTGGAGAAACAATCCTTAAATATGCTTTTTCTCAGGTGGGTTTGTTTACTATCTATCTATTTTTGACATGTGAGGGACCAAGCCTAGAGCTTTGCACATGCTAGGTAAGTGCACTAATATTGGTCTACACTCCGTTTCCCAAGCTGGGCTCTGATAAACCCTCAAGTTTTTTTTATGAGTTGACGACTACATAGATGACTGTGTTTGGAGGCTAATTGTGCTGGGGAAGATAAATAATTCACTGTATAATGTGAAATGAAAGAGAAAAATAAACTAAACATAAATTATGAATGTAAACATATAGTACTCCACGGTGGGCTTGTTCTGGGTTTATACAGATGATTAACATCTGCTTTCAGCCTGTTTGTACCTGGGAGTAGAATAAGTTCATGTGAACACAGTCAAACTAGCAAATACTGATATCAGTAATAGCATTACTAGCTAACATTATTGAGGAGTATGAGACAAATAGTTTTCTAAGCTCATTGTTATTATTATTGTTATCATCATCATTATTATTTAGACAAGGTCTCGCTATGTAGTTCAGGCTGCCTTGAACTCACTATGTAGCCCAGGCTGGCCTCAAACTCACAGAGATCCTCCTGCCTCAGCCTCCCAAATGCTGGGATTACATGTGTGTGCCACCATGCCTGGCTATAAATTCTTTTTGTTAACCCCAGTAACACTTTTCAGTCCTACAAGGAAGTTATGTATTACTGTGACTCCATTTTGACAGATGAAGTAATGAAGTCTCTCACAATCCCCAAATCGTGGCGTTGAAACACAAAGTTCTTCAGGCAGCCTTCCTAGACAGATTAATGCTTCAATAACTGTAAGGGATAGAAATGCTTCCTAAAATAAAGACAGTCTTAAATGAATTTCCTCATGTAGAATTATTTCCTAGAATAGAAATAAAACTAACTCTCAACATTGTCGGTGAAAAATCCAATGCTGAGTAAAAGACCACAACTTCAGATATTTGGTCTCATTAAGCAAATTTCCAACTGAGTTATATTTGGAGGACAAGAGGTTAGATCACCTATGTAGATTTTCTTCCTGAGATACTCTTTTTCCTTTGTCATTGTTATTGGGCAACACTTTGTTCCTTGACAATTTTGCAATTTGACTCAATAAATTCTAACAAAACTTTCGTAGGTGAGCAAATATCAGAGAATGTCCTGGGGTCATCTCTGCCTGGGCTTCTTGCTCTACAAATACTTTGATATTCATAAATCTGCAGGCTGAATGGCAAACGCGTTAGCCTAGATTTTTTTTTTTTTTTTTTTTGTGTGTGTGTGTGTGTAATTTTTTGAGGAACAACTGCACTCATGGATTTTTAACAATGTTAGAAAGCTGATATTTTACAGATATAAAGTGTCTATCCCTTTTTCCTCCATAACTTCAGTTTTGAATTGCTCATAAAGAAATGGATGGAAAATAAAGAATCTGGGTAAAAATTCTAAAGAAGGAGTATGGAGAAAAAGAATAGTATGTATTGTCTATTTCAGGTCTTGTTTATTTATCTCCTTCCAAGTGCCCATGATGTTTTCATTAGAAAATCCTGTATCAAATGATACTATGATACTTTGATTAGAAAATCCTGTATCAAATGAGCTAATATATTAGCTTTTTAAAAAGTCAAAACAGCTAGAATTGTCATATTGTATAACGCTTATAGTTTTAGAAGTATTGCTTTTTTCAACTGTGAATCCACATATTTTCCTAGCTAATGACCACATTCACTTGGTGAGATATTCTTACCTATGCTTCCAGACATGGGTAATTGTTCAAGAACAAATACTTAAGAATATTATCATTGAAATTAAAATCCAAGATGAGAGCTACCCAAGTGAAGGGATCTTCTTTTCATACCATAATTCCAGGGATGCCACTGAAGTCATTGTTTTCATGACAGACTTGCTGATGAATGTCATGAGACACAAGAAAGGAAGCCAGTCAGGGTCAGGGACTGAATCTTTGGATCTCTGAATTTTCTTTCTGTTATTCCAAGTGTAGTAAAGAGCCTTAGTTTAACTTTGGATTAAGAGGAGCCAGGAGAATACTTAAAGAAATATTCAAAAAGTGACACTGATAGTGTATTTGATCCCGGGACCACTGTGAGACTTAGGCGAGGTGCATTTTTGTTCTAAACAAAAAGGCGCTGCACAGCCAAAGTGACTGTATTTCGGAGGATACAGTGAAATTTATTTATTTATTTATTTATTTATTTATTTATTTGGTTTTTCTCTGGTACCAGGAACCGAACTCACGACCTTGCGCTTGCCAGGCAGGCGCTTTTGCCGCTGAGCTAAATCCCCAGCCCCTACAGTGAAATTTAAATGTATATTTTTGACACAGGTATCATTTAGGTTTAAAATAGGAAATGAATAGAAATAATAAACAATCTTTCCCCTCAGCTTAAACAAGTATACTTACCTCTGCTCGTACATGTACCTACTACATTCTACCTCTTAGGAAAGAAAAAAAATAAGAAGAATTATTCTAAGACAAGTAAGAATATGGAATTAAAATAACCCAAAGATATACACATCTTCCTGCTACTCTTATTTTTAAAAAACTGACTTTTCAGGAAAAATAGACAAAAATGCTTTGAAAAGGAAAAAGAGAGTTAAAATTAGTCTTCAAAATATTTGACCTTTTCACAATGATATCGAGCATAGCACACTGAAACCCTCAAAATGAGTGATTTGACTAATACAACTGGTAAAATGATAGAATGTAAAAATTTTGAATGAAAGCTAGATGCTTGAAACATATAAGAATATATCAGAGTCTAAATTATACCCCATAGTTTGTCATATGTGATAAAAAAAAGTGAAGAAAAAAATGCAGATTGCAAATGATCATATTTGTGAAAATAAGACATTAATTCACTTAGCAAATATTTATTGAGGACCTATTATTTTCAAGGCACTATTTAGAGAAATGCAAATTAAAAGAACCTATTAAAATGCCAGGCCAATGAGAATAATAAAGTAATATCAGCAGTGTTTTGGAAAAATAGCTTTACATTGTTGGTTGTGTTATAAATTGGTTCAATTTTTTGTGGGAAATAATCTCATATATTAAAAGAGTTATAAAAATGTTTCTAACTTTTGACCTACTTATTTCACTTCTGGGAATAAACCTAAAAAAACTTAAAAGAGAATAAAGTAATTTTACAAAGATAAGTATAGGAGTACTATTCTTAATAATAAAAAACTGACAAAAGGACACAAGGCTGAATATGCATATTCATGACCAAAATAAATGTGTATTCCTACGTTCACAAAGATAGAAAGATAATTACATTCACTTGTCTATTCAAAAACTATTTATTAGGCACTTAAGTGGGCCAAGCAATATCCTAAGGGCTAGGGAAAGGAGTGCAGCACAAATCACACACAATATCTACTAGGATCTCTGCAAGCTTGTGTGGTGTTTTTGTGCAAATTAGAAAAGTAGGGCCTCTCTGGGTACATGCACTCCCATGGGTACAAAGTTTGGCTGGAAGAATGTCCTCCATCTTGAAAAGTAAGAAGTACATGCACAACAACCAGGGTTTGTGACCCAGAAGTGGGATATTGGCTGGATTCCAATCTTTTTAGTTCCACAGGGGACATCCTGGTGCACAGATCATAGTTAGTATATTCAATCCAGGTAGTCCCTTTCAGAAAGGAAAACAAATACATTGAAAAATAAATGCACCAATGACTATAGCTACAAAGATAAATACTCTGAAAGGAGGGAATATTTCAACAAGAACACAAAGCAAGGAGACCTAGGAGGTCTCAATAGTGGGGAATCCAGAAAGTTTGAAAGAAGCTGAGCTCTAGGTCAAGTGGGTAGGAGAAAGTATCCAGGCAGGGGTGATAGCAGGTGCAGACTTCCTGTGGCTGGAGGGAGTATGGTATGTTCAGATTTGAAAGGTATCAGCAGGATGTCTGGATTAAAGGTGCAACCTAAAGTAGAAAAATAGGCAAGGCTAAATTCTGCAAGATTTTACAGGTCAGGATAAGAAATTTTTACTTTATTCCTAAGAATAGCATGAAAGCATTGAATAGTTTTAGGAACAGGACAATGACATGACCAGACCTGTGTTTCTGGAGTCACTCTGCCCGCAGAATAGAAGCTAGATTATGAAGTGTATGGTAAATGGAGTGGGTCACTGCAGACATTTCTGGGCCAAAGAAGTGGTAGTGGAGAAGGTAAGACCCTAATCGTCTGAGACACTGTTTAGGTTAGATCAGCAGGTCTCAGAGGAGGACTGGCTGTGGAGGGTGAATTTTAGGGAGGTGTCAAGCATAACTGCTTTATCCTTTCCCCAGAGAACGTTTACATTCTGGATCCCATTAATTTAAATTCAAAGAGTCAGCAGAACTGTACTCCCTGTCATGACTCTAGGGGAAAATCTTCTCTGCGTCTCCCAGCTTGTGGTGCTTCTGGGTATTCCTTGCCTGTGGCTTCAGAAGCTCAGTTACTGCCTTAGTCTCTGCATGGTCTTCTCTTTTTCTTTTATAAGGACGCTGATTAGTGAATTTGAGATGCAGTCAGATAACCCAGGATTATCTCATTTTGAAATCCTTATCTACTTTTGTTTTGTTTTTGAGGCAGAGTCTCCTCATGTTGTACAGGCTGGCTTTGAACTCACTGTGTATGTAGCCCAGGCTGGCCTGGAACTTGCAATCCTCCTGCCTCAGCTTTATGAGTGCTGGGATTGCAAGGATGCACTACCATGCCTGGTTTAAGGTTCTCATCCTAGTGTTATCTACAAAGGCCCTTTTCCCAAATACAATCATGTATGTGCAGGTTCTGTGGGCTAAAATACGTGCATGTCATCAAAGGGGCCACCCTTGACCCCACTGTAGGCATCATGTGTGAATAATCCTTAATGTACCCCACAGTGGGATTACTGGAACTGACCCATAACACGTTGTTTCCAAATATCATTTGAGGGAACAATGAAAGGTCTGTTTTCCTCATCCTACTGTAAAGTTTCTGGACATCTAAAGAAATCACCAGCAGAGTAAAAAGAAAACCCACAAATTGGGAAAAAATTTTAGCTGACTTTCCCTTGGACAAAAACCTTCTATCTAGAACATATAAAGAATTAAAAAACATCAGCCCTCCCTACACAAAGACCCAATCCAAAAATGGGCAGCTGAGATGAATACACACTTCTCAGATAAGGAAATACAAATGGCAAATAGATACATGAGAAAATGTTCAACATCTTTAGTCATTCAAGAAATGCAAATTAAAACAACACAGAGATTTCATCTCACCCCAGTAAGAATGGCTAGCATTAAGAAATCAACCAATAACAAGTGCTGGGGAGGCTGTGGAGAAATAGGAACCCTTCTCCACTGTTGGAGGGAATGCAGACTGGTGAAATCAGTGTGGAAATCAATTTGGAGACTCCCCAGCAAAGTAGGTCTAGAGTTCCCATTCAACCCAGATATTCCCCTTCTGGGTATTTTCCCAGAAGATCTGTTTTTTTTTTTTTTTTTTGGTCTTTTTTTTTTATTTTTTTTTATTTTAAGGATAAAAGGAGGGAAACATTAACAGACATACAACATTTTACAACATATCACAAGCACAATACAGACAATACAGAGTTCCAAACAAAGTGGTAGGGAATTAACAATGGTGGTTGTATTACATATTGATATCTTCAAAGTGGCTTCTCATGAAAACAGATATAGACATGCAATACTGGTCAACCAAAGGCTCATTGACAGTTTCTTTCAGCATAGAAACAGCAGATAGAAGAACAACCATGTTATCTATCCTGTTTGAGACAGGGTCTCGCTATGCAGTCCAGGCTGGCCTTGAGCTCACTTTGTAGCCCAGGCTGATCTCGAACTTGCAATGATCCTCCTGCCTCAGCCTCCTGAGTGCTGGGATTACAGGCATGCGCCAACACGTCCGGCTTTCCCAGAAAATCTGAAAACATCATATCACAGTGATATATGTGTACCCATGTTCATAGTGGCGCAATTTGTAATTGCTAAATTGTGTAAGCAACCCAAATGTCCACCCACTGAAGATTGGATAAAAAGTGGTACCTTTATATAATGGAATATTACTCAGCTACAAAAAAAGATAAACTTGAGGCTTTTATAGGTAAATGGTCAGAACTAGAGACCATACTGATAAGTGAAATAAATCAGACCTGCATGTATAAGCAGTGTATTGTCTCACTAGTGTAAGAACCAGAAAGAGTGAATAAAAACTAGGAGGTATGATAGACATTGTGAAATGAAAGGAAAATGCTCAAAAGTAAAGGGCAACTGGGGTGTGGGAAAAGACAAGGGAAAGAAGGGGAAATTATATATGTATGTATATACAGGATAGCTAACATAGTTGTACTACTGTCTTCTATTGCTTTAATGATTACTTTGTGATCAATATTGCATGTCTCGATTTGTTTTCCTGAGAAACCACTTTGAAGATATCCATACATAATACAACAACCATTGTTAATTTCCTATCACTTTGTCTGTAACTCTGTATTATTTGTATTGTTCTTATGCTATTTTGCAAATAGATGTCTGTTTGTTAATGTTTTCCTTGTTTTATTTTTAAAATAAATTAAAACAAAACAAAACAAAACAAAAAGAAATTTCTATTTTCAGTTCCAAAATTCTGCTTTAGCTCTTAAATCCTTATGTTAAGACCCTACAGTAAAGACTTGGTCCCCAAGGCAGCACCATTGGTGGTGGAGACTTTTAGACGAGAGGTCTGCTGGGGCTCCAAGGTCACTGGGGTTATGCCCTTGAATGAGACTGGGATCCCAGGCTTTTCCTCTTTTCTTCTGATTCCTGGACATGAGGTGAATGGATTTTGCTCTCCTAGGTGCTCCTGCTGTCATGTGCTGCCTTAGTACAGGCCCAAAAGCAATGGGTCCAATTGACCACAGGCTGGGACCTCTGAAACTATAAGACAAGCCAGCCACTTCTCTTCATAAGTTGATTATTTCAGGTATTTCTTGTGGTGATAGAAAGCTATCTAACTCATAAAATAATCTCAAGTAAATGCAAAATCTGAAAGACGCACAAGTCATGGTGAATTTTTTTGCTCTGTAAAGTCCTGTGCATGCAATATTTTCACCACTGGATGCAATCACATGGATTGAAGTCTTTAACTTACTCATCTCACTTGTTTGTGAGGCTCTTGAGCAGATGTTTCTTGCTTACCTTTGCACCCTGGTGGCTGGTACTGTGTCTAGCAAAGAAGGGATTACATGGTTTTCTCCGAGGCACCTCACCTTCAGCTGTGCAGGAGCCAGAATATAATTTTCATTGTTTTTCTTAAACCAAAATTAACTACTTAGTTATTAATTGCTGAGCTGGGTGTGGTGGTGCACACCTATAACCCCAGCACTCAGGTGTCTGAGGCAGGAGAATCACTGCAAGCTCAAGGCCAGCCTGGGCTACATACAGAGTTCAAGGCCAGTCTGAACTATATAATAGGACACTGTCTCATTAAAACAAAAAAAATTTGCTGAGTAGCTGATGTACAGAGGCAGCATATAAAAAAAATCACCATGGACTGCGCAGTTTTCATGCAGCTACTGGTAATATAAAAATGGGTAAGTACTAGTTCTTATACTTTAATAGCTCAGTGTGTTGAAAAAGCCCATTTGAACAAATTAACTATAAATCAGCAGTAATTACTATAATAAAAGCATGAATTAAATACTGTGAATGTGTAAAACAGGGAGCTACTATTTATTTTGGGGTGGTTAGAGATGGCTTCAAACAGAAGGCATTTGAATTGGTTCTTGAAGGATGAGTAGTAATTTTCCAGTGAGAAGATATTTCAAAGTAAGATAAAATTAGTAAGAAATCCCAATGGAAACACAACAATACAAAAGTAAAACTTAAGAGACATTTCAAGGAAAGTGAAGTTTTAACAGATGCGGACAGAGATAGGAAGTGACTAGAAATATTTAGTGAAAAAGACTTGACACTAAATATGTGTAAGGATGATGGAGTCAGAAACGTCGTTAAGCCATCCCTCAGAAAGTTCTGGATCTTTCCTCTAAGAATGGGGTATTTGCACTCTTCAGATGTTAATTGGAAATGTGCTCAGAAGGATGAGACAGGAGGATCATCATGGGTTCGAGTTCAGCTACATAGTGAGTTCAAAGCCAGCCTGAATTACATGGCAAGACCTTCTCTCATAAATATTCCCCCACGTACTGTGGTCTGGATTTTCTTCATGACAGGATCAAAAACTATACTTTACTCTAGACTTTGCTCTTTTGGATTAGTATATAATGTCCTTGAAAGCCCTTAAGTCCTTTCTTTCTTATCTTTTTTTCCTGAGAAAAAGTAGCTGATGGTATGCTACTAATTGCTTCTAGCTTATTGAAAGGAAAGGTTTATGCCTATAGTTTGATCAAATTTTCATGCCTATGTCTTATAATACGAGCAATTACTTTGAAGATAACAGCATGCAATATACTGAACATTGTTGCTCTCCTACAATCTTGCTTTGAAATTTTATACCATGGTTTTTATTGTTTATTCTTCTTTTCTTTAAAATAAAAAATAAAAAGCTACATGATAGTGCTGGATTTAGCTCATTTTAACAAAGGTTGCAGCATTTCCGAGTAGTAAACACTATTCCTAGATCTTTCCAGGGTCTGGATGTTTGGCAGAGATACCTCCATCTGGAATAAATGAGTACAGCTGCAGAGGTGTAGGACAGCTGTGGGCCTGAGAAGCCTGTGGGTATCTGGACGGAGCAGATGCATCTTGTTTCTACTCAGCCAAAACCAGGAAGAGAATCAAGGCAAAAACCTCCCCTTGCTCGAATTAATCAGATTGTTGAGTAAGTTTAGAGCATGTCTGATTGCTGGTTTCAATTTGACTTAGGATACCAAATGGATAAGAGGAGAATCATTTGAGAAACTGCTGTCAGGAATCTAGAATTACTTTCAGTTGCAACTCAGCAGCACCTGGATTCTATTCCTAGGATATTTCGTCCTGTGATAACATCAACCAATTAATATACTTGTATTTACAAAGCTTTATTCTTTAGGGAATAGTCAATGCTTGGGAGAGGCCAGCTAATAAATTTCTGCAGTGTTTTAGATGAGACCATCACATGTTTTATGACCCTGAAGATAACAATGATTATTAAGTCACAAAAATTAAATTACCTTTGCAAGGACTCCCACTAAGCAAGTCATAGAAATAAGCAAGTAGTTCGTGTCTTTGACTTTCTGAGAAGGGCTTCCACCACTGCCCCAGAACACCACTGTCACAGGAGTGCCTGCCCAGTCATAAAACCAGGGGATAATTTACAAAGGAAAGCATATAATCATCAGGAAAATAACATGCTTTGACATTCCAAGGATTGTCAAACCTGGATTACGCTAATATGAAGTCATTGGAAATTACCTGTGTCTCTGGAATTCAAAGAAACTTTTCTAGCAGCTATGAAGTCAGGGATTCAGCGTATGCCTTTCTTCTGCAGTGTGGGAGAAAGAGCGTGAGACCCTGACTCATGAAGACTCAAGTTTGAGTGTTGGCCCTATCCCTCATGAGCTCTTCTATCCCAGGCAAGATACTGGGCAGTGTGGAACAGCAATGTTCTCAGTCATCCTTTACTTGGGTCACTGCATCTGGCGTCCTTTGTTTCATTTTTGCTCTTTTTCGGTCTTTTTTCCGTACAGCTGTTGGAGTGATCTTTTAAAATCATAATTTAGATTGTGTCAGTCTTTAGCTCAGAATCCTCCAGTGCATCCATTTGTATTTACCATAAAAAAGTTTCCCACCATGGCCTAACAGACTTGCACAATTTGGCCCTCGCTCATCTCTTTGGTGTTCTTTGGCTGTGCTCCAGCTTACTGACTTCTCTGCCCTTGACTGGGCAAGCTAGCTTTACATCTAGGCCACTGCTGTTTTATCATTTGAGAGGCTCCTTCCCATTTCTGAATGGCTCCTCTCCTCTTTTAAGCTCCTCTCTCTTTTTAGAGAGATCATCCCTGATTACATATTGAAAGTTCCATCCCCTGTCATTTTCTAGTAAGTTTTTGCATTCATGGCAGTTTTCATGATGGGAAGTTTTCTTGTCTAGTTAATTGTTCAACTATTTCCAGTTTTTTCCATTAGGCTGTAAGATTTGTGAGGGACCATATTTTGTCTACTGTTTATATATATATATTCCCAAAGTTTAGAGCAGTACTTTAAAATCTAGCAACTCCATTCACCCAAAGGTATATTTTTAATGGATAATTAATAACTTTAAATGTAGAACTAGATATTTGTAGGGGTTCACTTGCAAAACACTTAAATTTACTTTCTACATTTTTGCATTTGGGACTTACTTGTTCTAAGTTAAAATTCTCCTAGCCCATAGAAACATGGTAACAATACTTATTATTTATTGAGTTTTAAGAGATGCTGGACACTGGTTTAAGTGCTTTTAGTGAATTAATTCTAAAATTAATATTCTGATATTCACCAACTATATTAGTCAGCTTTCTTATCATGGAAATATAATACCAAACACCTATCATTTAAAGGAGGAGAGGTTTAATTTAACTCACAGTTTAGGGACATGCAGTCCATGGTTAACTGGCTCCCAGGCAGAAGTATCATGGCAGAAGGACATTACAGAGCAAATATGCTCAGCTTACCGAGGGAGGCAGAGTAAAGGAACAGTGCCAGAGAGGAAAGGGTGAGGGACCAGACATACAACCAAAGCTATCCTCCATGACCCACACAGACACCAAAAAGTATCTTCCATCAATCCTTTGGGTGGATCCCATAGCCAATCAAATTGACACACCATCCTAAGTACCACATCCCCTCTTGTCAACTTGCTACCAGCTGTAGTCATGGTTTACAAGGGAAAAGATTTAGTACAGGACACATAATTTATAGGATTATTCTATAATAGTAACCCAAAGAGTCAAATGCAAAAGAGTGCAGGAAATCTGTCCACACACTAGAGATTCAAAGAATCCAAGTGAGGGCCTGGATCCTGCAGCAATGTCCTTCATGACTCCAGCTGAACATCTAGAGCCCATGGCAATGACTTGCACCTCCATGAGTCCAACTGGAAGCCTAGAGCCTACAACAATATCTCAGGTAAGTCTGTATCAAGGACCTACACTGGGAAGGCTCATAGGTCAGTGGTGGACCAGAAAGTCTGTGCCAGCAGGTTGAAGGATCTGTTCCAGCAGGCTGAGGGATCTGCACTGGAGACAGGAAGTTCAAAGTAATGTTCAAAGTAAGGACCAGAGCTCCCCCAAAGA
>NW_004955417.1:4185297-4253487 GCF_000276665.1 Chinchilla lanigera
GATTCATGGGAGGCATTGTTATGAGCTTTGGGTATTCAGCTCAACTCATGTAGGACATTGTGTGGGATCCAGGCCCTCAGCTGGATTCCTTGGTCTTAGTGTGTGGACAGATTCCCTGCACTCTTTTGTATACTGTTCTTGGGTGACTACTATAAATACTCATATGAAGTATGTGTCCTGTATTATATTGTTCCCCTTGCAAAATAAGCACCAAACCAACACACCATCCTCAGCAGCAGTATGGACCTGTGTTCCTCTAACAATAAGAACAGCCAAGTTCATATCAGAAAGCCAGCATGACAAGTTTCTCCAGGAGAATCAACAGCACACAATCTTTTCCTCCAGTTCTCTTTCTTATGCTGTTGGCAATAATCCTCAGGTGGGCCTTCCACATCCAGAAACACACTGATTCATTTCAGCTGGTTGTTACAAATTGATCATTAGTTAATCTACCATATTATCCAAACACATCTTAAATGATAGTTAAACGCCAAATAAAGACAAGTTCATGATTCTGCCTAATACAACTATCCTGGATACAACCAGAAACATCAAACAAATCTCAAGAGTTCCAGAAACGTCTCCAAAGTCTCAAGAGTTCCAGTATTTTTCAAAAATAATAGTCAACATCTCTTCTGAGACTCAAGTCAAACTCTTAGCTGTGACCTTCCTAAAAGTTGCAAACAAGTTACATAATCCCAAAGTACAATGGCACGGGGTAAACATTCTCATTTAAAAAGGGAGAAACAGGATAGAAGAGAATCAAACCCAAGCATTTTAAACCCAGAGGGCCAAACTTTGAGTCCTGTGGCTCCATATCTGGCATCGAAGGTACATGATGATAAAATGTGAGTTTCAGAAGCCGTGTGCAGACCCACCTCTTTGGCCTTGCTGGTTGCAGTTTATATGGCCTCTCTCTAGGTCTAACTCTGCCATCAGGCTGCAGCTTTCCCCCATAGATATTCTATGTTCCTGGCATCTATAACTTCCTGGGTCTCAACTGTATCTTTGGGTTCATTCCCACAGCTTCATTTGCAATCTGGGTGGGAATTTCCCTAACCCCACAACTCTTGCATTTTACATGCTCATAAAATAAGCATCTTATAGATGATGCCACGGTCTGCTGTGAGTGGGAGCAGTTGCCAGGCCCCCTTGGATCATGGCTATAGCAACCTTTGAGTGGCTGGATGACTGAACACAGTGAAATGAATCTTAAGGATCCAGTTCCTGAGGAAACTCTTCTTGAGCAGGAGGTTCAGAGGCTCTCTTTTCAACTTTTGCATTCTTCAGCCAGTGATGGGTGAGGTCTTGCTAAATTCTCGGATGCTTCAAGACAGTTTTCTTCTTATTCCAGTACAAATCAATTAGTTTCTTTTTAATGGTGTTAATTTCTTCAGCACCCATACTTCTTTTGGCCCAAACTTTATAAGTGGTTGTTTCAGGGCCAAAATTTAATTTTTTCAAAATTTTTTGCCTACAATTTACCCTTAATTCTTGCTACAAATCTAGCTATAATCAGACATCAGTAACCATATATAATAGCATGAATATTGGGCTGCTTTGAAATTTCTTCCGCCACATTAATTAGTCCATTCCTGTTAATGTAAGTCTCCTGGGAAGTCTTAGGGCATGGGCAAAATATAGACATATTTTCTGCCAGAGTGTAATACACATGGCCTCTAGTCCAACTGCCCATGGAGTGCTTGTTCCCAGCCCAAATCCTCAGCTTGACCTTACTGTCTACAATACTACCAACATTTTAGTTTTCTGAGCTCCAACCAGAATCACTTGTCAAGACATGTTTACTTAATTCTAGAGCTTCTCTAGCCTATATCTCCAAGCCTGTCCAAACTTCTCCCACAAACTAGTCCAAAGACTTCTAAATCACACAGTCAAGTATAGTCATAATCCCAATGACCCCACTTCTCTGGTACCATTTTTTTGTGTTAGCTTTCTCATTGCTAGGACACAATACCCAAAACCTACAATTTAAAAGAGGAGATGTTTCATTTAGCTCATGATTGGACTGTTTATTCCACAGTCAACGGGCTACAAGGCAGAAACATCAAGTGGAAGTGCCTGGTGCAGTAAAGGTGCTCAATTCATGTCAGCCAGGAAGAGGAATAAGAAAACAGTGCCAGAGAGGAAGGGGCAAGAAATCAAACATAAAACCCAAGGCCATGCCACTACGACCCAGTCAGTCACACCAGAAATGTGCTCCATAAATCCCCTGGGATGGATTCCAAAGCCAGTGAAATTGACACTCCACCCTAACCACCATGCCACCTTTCAAGTATATGTACAATTATTATTCTAATTAAGATGAAGGACTAGAGGGATAAAGTAACAGAGGAACAAAACTTGGAGGGAGTGAACTGAGATTTAGACTCAGGCAATTTAGTTCCACAGAGATGATCATATATCTAAAACCTACTCAAATCCCCTTGTTGCTTGGCATTCAAATCTTGCAGACTTACAGCCTTCCATTTCATTCATTCATTCACATATTCATTCAATACATATTGCATATGTACTTTGTGCTGGACACTGGCCTATGTATTGGAAATAAAGAGCTGAATGACCTAATGTTTTTTAAAGGAGGGAAAAGGAAAAGATTGACAGAAATGTGAAAATACTTATTTTACCAATATTCAGCACAATTAAACTTTTGATAAAGTAGGAACTTATTCATTTTATAACCTAAGATTGTCCATTTATGACAAGTGATAGACTTCACTATTTATGAGGCATCCTTCCAATACCTGATTTCTCCAAACACTGCCCCAGCTTTCAGAGTAACAAGGACTTGGGCACCATCAGGGCCTCCAAGAACTTGGATTTCTCCTTGCTTGATGATATACATTTCTTTACCAACTTCGCCCTGTATGCCAAATATAAAGAGGAAAGAGTAGGCACTTTATTCTTGAAAATTAGTTCCCAAATTAAGAAATACAAGCACTTCTAGAAGAGCAAATGCAGATAAAGGAAGAAAGGAACATTATTGTAAAAGTATTTAAGACCTGAAGTCGTTACAGACATGGGTTGGACACGTCATGTAAAAGGATAAGCCCTCAGTGGACATGTGAAGATACTTCACTTGGCATATTGCTCTAAGAATGGTCAGGGGCAGAGGAAGTAATTGGTTGTGTGGCTGAACCTGGCTTTGGTGACCACGGATGTGCTCTCAAGAATGTGCTTGTTCTATCCAAATAGCATGGGTTCTGGTCACGTGAAGTTCAGTTCTATTTTTCTTCCTAAGGCACTGAAGTGTGGTTTTGGGAGTGGGGCTATATGAGAATTTTTTGGTTTTTTTTTTTTCCGGTACCGGGAACCGAACTCACGACCTTGCGCTTGCCAGGCAGGCGCTTTTGCCACTGAGCTAAATCCCCAGCTATATGAGAATTTAAGCTGTTTTTCTTATTCTACATTGAGAGGGAGTGTTAATGCAGAGGGTTGTTTACTCAGTTCTTGCATGTCTTTGGGGATTCTAGGGAGCTAGAAAAATGATTCTTGAGGAAACTCTGAAAATTCAACTCCTGGAATATTTACATACTGGTCAGTGGTGTTATTCTGTAGGCCTGAGGTGGTATGTCAGCATATACCAGGATGTCAGCATTGTTTGACATAAGCACAATGATTTCTGAAATGTACCTCATACCTACCTTGAAGTCTGTGCCATGACTAATCATGTAACTATGATACTGCTCCACTGAGAACCCTGACCTAAGACCCAGATAGACTTCTTGAAGTACAGGTCTTTTGCTCATATCTCTGTGACTCTCTGCAGAGACAAATGCATATGCGACTTTCACAATAGAAGGGCCTAGGATGCCTGTGCTTGATTTCTCTAATCTGCTCATGTATATCTTTTTTGTTCCTGTCTCCTTTGCTTTAATAAACTCTACTCTATATAACTTTACATTTAATTCATGTGAGTCCTTGCAGCAAATTATCAAACTGGCAGGTGTTTGTGAGGCTCTTGCACACATCTTATCACTCCTGCTTTCAAAAAGGAAAAATAGTTCTTGCAAGAGACCTCAGTGACATTCAGGTAAAGAAAGGTTGTTAAATTGTAAATAGGCAAGTTTACATACTATGCAAACCAGTTGAATAATAGTATCCACATATCAAAATAAGTAGAGTCTTGATCACTCTGGTCAGTTGTTGTGGTCTGAATGTGTCCTCCAAGTTTTATGTGTTGGATTTAATTTCCAAATTCATGCATTAATGGAATGTAGAGGTGGGCCTTGGATTTAATTTCCAAATTCATGCATTAATGGTATGTAGAGGTGATTAGGTCATAGTTTCATGGATTATCACCAGAATGATTTTATTACAAAGGCCTGGCAAATTTGCTCCCTCTGCTTGTCATGTGATGCCCTCTGACATGTGATGATCCACCAAGAATGCCCTCACCATGAAGCTGGCACCATGCTCTTGAATTATCACATCATAGAACCATGAGCTAATAAATTACCCAGTCTGTGGCATTCTGTTATAGCAACAGAAAATAGACTAAGACAAGTATTTTAAAATAGCATGAATATAAAAAAATCATTTACTTGGTATAAGAGGAGACTGGGTTATTTGAGTCAATCAAATATTCTTATTAGTCATACTTTCAAAAGACTAAATCAAATCAACTTGAGGTTAAGCAATGTTGATCATAATCTATGCTCTAAGATGGTTGAATCAGTATCTACTTTGTTCCACTTCTGAGCACAAGGCTTGATAAATAGTAAGCACTCATTCATGAAAAAGAAAATACAGCTTAACTGAATCTAGAAAGTTCTGAAATCTTTTAATTCTTAGGGTTATGTCCCTGAAGTATATTATAATGGTCAGGTTGAGTTTAGAGTTATCTGACTCTGTCTTTTAGGTAACATCTGGGAAATTGAAATACACATTTTATCACCCTGTTACACTCATGAGGAAGGTAGAGTAAGTAAGTACTATTACTTCCATTTTACAGAAAAAAAGGGGCAGATTGGCTTCACTGACTAGTCAACACTCTATAATTCAGTATTTAAAGCAAAAAGAAGCTTAGAACCTACATCTCCTAACAGCAATGGAAGAAGAATTTTTAAATTTTACATTTTGCAGAATATTAAGGATATATTTATACTTAAGTATAGATCAAAGGAGAAATTAGATTGATTTTATTATAGCTATTTATATAATATTAATGGTAATATCTTGCATCGTACTTGAATAATCATAATATTTGATATTTGCATAGTTCCTTATTTTAACTTCTATATTTGTTGTACCAGAACATGCTGCTTTATTGTTGAAAGCACTTCATAGATATAAACTCAATTAATTTCTTTTTTTTTTTTTTTTTTTCCAGTACTGGGAACCGAACTCATGACCTTGCGCTCGCCAGGCAAGCGCCGTGCCGCTGAGCTAAATCCCCAGCCCCTCAATTAATTTCTTCAAAAATCCTGGTGAAGTCAAATAAGGAAGGTATAATTTTTGTCATTTAAAACTTGGTAATAGGAGTTTAGGAAGTTAAGTGTCTTGAGTGAAGTTACAAAGACTGGCAGGTAACAGCCCTTGAACAGGCAAAACCTATGTCATTCAACACTGGACTACATACAGACTGTATCTATTGATGAGTCTGACAGCAGGACTTATCTCTAAAAACAAGCACAATAGCTATGAATGATTCTGAAAAGCAAAGTATCTGAAAATTAGTTTTCCAAGAGATATTCCAGGAAGTAATGAGTAGGACAGGGTCATAGTCCTGCTTTTTTGCATGAAGTAATTCTCAAGAAACTGGAATGATTTTTCAAAGGCAGTTATTACAACTGACTGGAGGTAGAAGTACATAATGGGTACTTAAATATAGTTCAGCACTTTTAATTATTTCTTAATGATCATTTCAATAATTTTCCAAGGAGATCTGGCACAATCAACGAACCAAAACTTCCGCTATTTCTAGGCTAATTTAAGCTTTTTCTGCAAGTTTAATTAGCATTCCAATGAAGCAGACATTTATCAGAGAATAAGGGCTGACCGCATGTGCAAAATAAGATCGAAACAAGTTCTTGTTTTTGGTGTATGTACTAATCTGGAGAAAATGTGGACATGCAATAGGTTCTTGCAGGGTAAGGTAGCCCTTAGAGAGAATAAATACCAATTTCAGGGGCCCTGTGTAGGAGGCTATTTCAAAGGCGATGGGAGCGTTATGACACGCAAGTAAACATTAGAGAAGAGGGGTACTACTCACAGCTTTGCTCTGGAGTCATCAGAATCTCTCAAGAATTTGTTAGAGGTGCAAATTCTCAGGCCCCACTGCAGAAATACTGAATTGGAATCTCTGAGAATGAAGTCCCAGAAATCTGTGCTTTAACAAGCTCTCCGGGTGATTTCTACACTGTTATATACCATTTGGGGAAAATTCCCAGATAATCTTGAAGCAGTCCAAACTAACCTTTTAATGGGTCTAGAAAAGATTTTGAGGTTTAGGCCGTTCAGCAAACTCAGGCCCAGACTCTGCCGTTCTTCAGTTAGGCAATCTCAAACTGAGTATTTTTTTTCCTGCTTCCTTTTCCTATAGTGTTTTGTGGAAATGATAAGCAAAAACCAAGCTGAATTCAGCTGTGTAAAGTTTGGTGAAGTAGCAGCCTTTCTTCTCTATCCATATCGCCTATAATGTAAATCTTCTCCTGAAAGAAGATGTGTCTTTTCGTTTCTGTTCTTCCCCGATGTCCTCCCTCCCTTCCTTCACTGGTGTTCACTGATCTGTTTTTATTATTATTTGATGAATGTGCTGTATAAAAAGTTAGAAATGAGAAGGCTGCGTCTCTACTCTGCATTTCACACTTTGTTAAACAAATTTGCACTGCTTAGGGGCTCCAGGGCTAAAGTGTCTAGGAATTAGCTCAATTTTCAGTCTCTGCTGCTGGTGGACCAATTTGCAAGGCCATTGTGGTGCGTTAGGCCATGTCGTTACAATGCACCACTGCCCAAAGGGGTCTTTAAACTGCACTGGGGTTTGTATTTCCCATTTTAAAGAAAATGACTCATTTCACCAATCTGCTTACTTATTATATCTCATAGCTGCTTCTCAGTTGCTCTCTGATGCTTCCTCATTGACCTCTTCCATAAATGTTCGTATTCTTCAAGGTTGCAGCCTTGACCTTCTTTCTCTTACCTTTTCTTGACCTTCTGTTCATCTCAGCTTCCATTAGATTCCAGCTTTCAAAATTTACCTCCAGTCTCATCATCTCTCATAACACGGTTTCACCTGTGACCTGGACTCTCCAGCTGATGCCTTGAAGGACATCGCACTCCGTTTGACTCTGTCGTTCCCCGCCAGCCGTGTCTCCACTTTCATTCTTTGGACATGTCAAACTCTGCTTTGCTTACTAGCTCAGGACTCCAACTCTGTCAAAAAATACTTTCTGGTCTACCCTTTCTCATTTTCCTTTTCTTTTTACTGAAGAGATGTTTTTCTTTAGGTTTTACAAAGGTCATGCCTGACAAACTGACAACTTCCTTCTCTCCTGACCTCTTATCTAAATTACATTAAGTACTTTTCCCACTACACACTCTCCTGGCAACTTGTATTTTCTCCTCATGCAATGCGACATATTTTGAAGTTATGCATTTATTTAATTCCATTTATTCATGGCTTTTCATTTCAACTTTGGCTGCATTTTAGAATCACTAGGGGACTTTAAAACTGCCCATGAGTAGACTTCATCCATATCAGTTGAACCCCTAGGCGTGAAGCCGAGTCCTACACTCAGGTGATTCTGATGCACAGCGTGGACTGAACACCACTGCACTGGCCTGGAAGGTGCCAGAGAGCAACACCATCTTTCTTCTCTCAGGACTCAGACAACTGTCTACCCTATAGTGCTAAAAATTTTGAGTTTTATTAATAAACGATTCTAACGTTATTGTAACATTTGTCTCATAGTCCTCTGCACTCCCCTTGCAGACACCAGTTCTTTATCTCTGCTTTAGCTCATGCTAATTCTTTACTCAGAACACCTGTTTCCCTTGGTTCAGCCCAATTCATTTCCCAGCACTTAGTGCGAACATTTTTAGGAAATCTTGCCAGGAGCTAGGTGGGACCAGTACCCTTACTTTATTTTCTACAGCAGATCATACTTACTGCCACTGTAGTATTTAACACATTATTTTGGAATGAAATAAGGTGTTTCTCATTCTCCCTTGCTGAACTCCCTAGGTCTTGGATTCTCTCCCATTTTTTGAACTGTTCTTTATTTTTATTTTAATTATTCCAAGAGTACATTATGATTTTACAAAACAATATACATAATTGTGAACAAATTTTGTTTAACTGTGCTCTTGGCCTATATCTGAATTCTTCAAAATTTTTTAGTTGCACATTTGAAAATAGTATGTATGGAAGGGTATATTCTTGTCTCTGACTTCTCCCTTTTCTCTCTGATTCCTGGATGCCATGGGTTTAGCAGCTTTTGTCTACCATGCCTTCCTACCCTGACTTTTCTGCCTGGGATCCAGCCAACTGTAGACTCACCCCACTAACACTGTGAGGACTGAGTATGGTGCCAGTGGGGAAGATGTCCTCAACAGGATCAATATGCAAATGGTACAGCAGGAAATGACTGCCAGGGTACAGAGCACTGCTGGGGTTTTCATGGGTGGCTTCAGCAACATCATCATCAGCTACCTCATCCTCTATAGCTTTCAGGTGGGCATTGAGTGTGAGGCCACGTGCATCTCCTTGTGCCAGCCCTCTACCTCTTGGAGACTGCTCCTAGAACCTGGGCAGCTGACCACATGAGGCCTATGTCCTTGAACAACCTCCTGGGACAAGCCTGGTATCTTTAAGTGGAAGCCAAGCTGGCCAACCCTACCATCATCCTCCCCATCCTCCTGCCAACATTAGGGACCATGGACTCCCCTTTTCCTAGGATCATAGGTTCAGGGTACTTGGCCCTCGGCAGGAGCCCCAGAAGAGTGAACAGTCTTCTAGATGTGGGCCATGTCACCCTGGACAGAAAGGAGGCAGCTTTGGCCTGTACATTGGGTGGAGAGAACCATCTGGAGTTCAAGAACAGAGAGGCTTGAACCTCAGAATCCATCTTCTACTCTGAGCCTTCCAGAGCTCCAGCTTCTCTCCACTGTTGTATCCTACAGAGACACATTCAGGGACAGGCTGGGCTCCCAGTTCCTGAGGATAAAAACTTCCCAGGCAGCTGTGAGAAAAAGGGGGCAGCCTGCTTGTCTGACACAGGATGGGGTCAAGGGACAGTGGGCAGATCCTCCTTCAGGAGCTGGGAGTGTAGGCTCGCTGTCCCAGGGTTGTCCACCAAGCTCCTCCCCCCAACTAAGGTCTACGGAACAAGACATGTGCTGTCAGTGTTACCTGAGCCCAAGCCAAACCCATCCCAAGGCTGGGGCGGAGGGTGAGACTCTGGGTCAGAATGAGAGGTCTGGGTCTTTAATTTAAGGTCTTATATGTAGAATCTTGAACTGTGTGTCTATCTTTGTTTTAAAAATTTTTCTTATTGGTATGTATTTGCAGTACATAGTGGTGATGTGTGTTTTGTGGAACTGGCATGTGGCATGTGCATGTGGCGTGTATTGGCAATTTTTGTGCCCTTTACCATCTCTGCATTACCTCCCTCTTCCTCTTTTAAGTGTAGTTTCTAGTGGAGAAATCAAGGCCTTGATCATCTTGGTTTTGGTATGAAATTGTGATGTTCCTTCTGCTTGTCTCTCATGAGCAAAACATTGTGGTGGGAAAAGAGGGATAGTTCATTGCTAGTGTGGGAAATGCCAAAGAGCTATATCATTAAAATGACGATATGTCCCTCAAAAAAATCCCACACAGTGACACACAATATACAGTCAGTAATAGTAAAAGTCTCATTGTCACATACTTGTATAGTTTAGATAATATTTAGTAGTAATACCTTTGGTTTCAGATTGACTTCTATAGCAATCTGAATTTTGGGGTTTAGCTATTTCCATGTAATAGTTGAATTGTTTTGTTGTAATGAAATTGCATTAGAATGCATACCTGTATATCTTATGAAAAAAGAAAATAGTGTCTACTCACCTTTTTGTAGACAAAGTCACCAGGTAAATATATAGTGGATTTCAGTCTTAGCAACATGTCGTAAATCATCTGGGTATCACAACCCTATATAAAGAAAAGCATAATTATTACTGGCACAACTACACGACCAATCCAAATGAATTTAGAATGAAAAGGAAATAAACAAAATAGATGCTGCTTGCATCAACGCTGAAATTTCAATTGCCTTGGATATAGACTTGTCCTTACTCAAAATTTAGAAGGAAAAGACAACCATAGTACAGGGGCAAGAGCTTGCAACTTCATTAGGTAGAGTGGGTGTGATCCTGTTCTCTATAATCTATTGCCATACAGTTCTTTTGTCTTCAGTTTTCTAGTCTATACAGTGGTAACAATAATGGGAAGGGAACCAAGAGACTGAGGATGGGCGGAAGAGGGAAGAGGAAGGGGATGCACATGATTTAAGGTGTGTCATGTCCATGTACCAACTACTTACAATGAATGTAGTCGTTACATGCCACAATCGTGAACTAAAAAAATAGTAATGAAAATGGGGGTAGGAGATCTAGAGATGAAAGGAAGGAGGAAGGTGGGGAAGGCAAGGGGAATAAATAGAATCAAGATATGTTAAGGACATATGCCTACTCCCTAAGATGAGTATAAACATCATGTACAGCCAGCATGTATTAATAAAGTAAAAAGAGAATGGTGATCCTAGCCTGTAATCCTAGAACTTGAGAGGCTGAGGCAGGAGGGTTTCTGAGAGTTGAAGGCCAGCCTGGGTTGCACAGTAAATTCAAAGCCAACCTGCACTACAAAGCAAAAGCCTGTCTCAATGCCCCCCCAAAGAATGGCACCCATCTCATAAGTAAAATTTAATATGATACTTAATGAATGATAGCTATGAGGGATTATGACTATTAATATATTAGGAATAACAGATTATAGTCTTTGCTAAATATTTTTCTTCATTATAACGTCTTTCATGCCATTGTTAGATATCCTTTAATTCTGTAAACATGCTTGTCTTTCTTTTGTAACTCAATTAGCATCTAAAGGCAGGAAAAATGTACATTATTGATACAAAAGCAGTGTCTGTTGAGTGAATGATTGACTGCTCATATCCATTTAATAGTGTTGGAGACCAACTTTATTAGAATATACATCTAATATATATTCTGTCTCAATAGTTATAATTTATCTACATGATGGGCTAGAGAAAAAGTCAGAGCTGATTTTAAAATCTCTTACAAAGTGGTTTTGAATCTTTTGCTTTCACCAAATATTTTAATTTTTTTCTCTCCAAGCCGGTAACTAGTACAACTTTCTTTTTGTGGTTGGTCTTGCTCACCCCTTAGGGGAATAACGATTTTGTAGAGAACTAATCATAGTCAGTAACCGAGGAAGGAGGAGGTAAAGCAAAGGGCCTGTCCCCAATTTGTGAATGGGACAATCATTCCTTTCATGCTGACTGGTTTCCTGTAATGGCTTCAGTAGCAGACACTTGACCTAGATCCATGTGAAATTTAGACTTCAGGGTTTCTTGGCTGATAAGAAAAGTTAATAATTTATGATTGAAGTATACTCAAGTAGCTCTTGGTGAGAAGCATTCAGATGAACTTAGTGTTACAATTTTTAAAATTCATTGGAGAAAGGAGAGCTTTGGTTTTCTAGGATAGAAAAAAAAAACCACAGCCAGAAGTGACGTCTTCTTAAAGCAGCCCGACAAGTGCTGACAGCAAGCTGCGAGGTGCAAGGCTTTGTGGGTGCTCTTGGAGGAATTAAAGTTGGTCTAGTTAGGATGATGTTGCAGTAAATAGAAAAGCTATAATGATGATAGCAGATATCTTAAGACTTAATGAGTAAATATCCATAAAGCTTTTAATAGGAGGGGGATACTTCCATTTGGGAGTGAGATAAAAGAAAGGACCCCATCAAAAATTGTTCATGTTCACTTCTGCAGCACATAAACAGAAACTGCTCGTAAGGATGTCAGACTCTGAGTCACTTGAGGGTGAGTGTTATTGGCATTTGCAAAGATGCACAAAGGCCCCTTGCATGTAAAGGGAAATTTACACTTCCTTCCTTCACAATAGAATTGCTTTACATAAAGTATATAATTTTTATTTATATAAGTACTATCATGTCTTACAGGTTATCATTTTTTTGCTAAAGCAAATCATACAATGTTTTTTCTAAAAACTATGGTTGTATTGATTTTAATGAAAGTTCTCTCAATAAATAATTCAGGTACCCAATTTCTTTCAATGCTATTATCATTTCAGAATTGTTTCATTTTAGAAGTTGGCATACTGGTCATTTAAAACCTACTTAGAAAGACAACCCCACAAATATTGCATTGATCTTTAAGATATTCTCCAGTAAGGAAAGTTAGTGTCTTTGATGTTTAAAAAGGAAATCCATTAGAAATACACTTGGAAGATTTTGAGCACAATATACAGTTGTTATTTCCTCTGTATCAGTGGGAAATTGGTTCAAGGATCCCCACAGACATCAAAATTTGTGGATGCTCAAGTTCCTTACATAAAATGGCATCATATTTGCTTATAACCTAGGTACATCTTCCTGTATAAATTATGTCTAAATTCCTTATGGTACCTACTCCAATGTAAATATTTTTGTATTGTTTAGGGAATAATTGCAAGAGAAAAGTTTGTATATGTTTAGCGCAGACACAGTTTTTTCTCATATTTTAGATCTGAGGTTCATTGAGTGTCTAGATGCAGAACCTGCAGATACAGAGGAGTAGAGGTACTTGTCTGGAAATACTACAATGAACCTAGCTCTCAACTGTTTATGTCCATGCAGAAGATTTACACTGTAAATCATCAGAAATAGACAATATCACAAAACATTTCAGTATTTTCTTTCATGTAAACAATTGGATTTTGGACACTAGTTTTTACAATTTAAGTATAATTTGAAGATTAATATAACATTTTCATTCCTTGGACACTTCTTATTGGAATGCAGTTTGATGAAAATTCATGACTGTATTACTTTGTATTTATAGGAATTACTGATGACTTTAAATGTTGTCCTTTGGCAATAGTTCTAACTTTATGCACACATACACATACAAATACGTGTGTGCAGTAAATTTGTGTAATATTGTGTGGCCTTGGTATCTATTTTGAATATAGCATTACCTTTCTCATACCAGAAGCCAGGCTTGGTGATCCTTGATGCTTTCTACTTCTTGGCCTATCAGTTTCTCAAAGTGGTTGATCAAATTATCTGCCATACACAACTACCTCCTGGTGCCCACTTCCTTATGAGCAGCTAAATACAACACACTTGACTTGCCCCACTGACCTTCCCACCCCATGTGAACTGTGCACATATGCCATACTGTCCCCTCTCAGTCACAGCATGATGCCGTGGGATCCTTACTTGCTTGTTAGAAACCAAACATTAGACTCCCTGTGAAAACTTGTCTGGCTAACACCTTGGGCCCCATAAATGGTTTGGCTCACAGTCCTCCCTCATTCCCTGCCTTCTTGATTCACCACAGGCTGGATGAACAGGAGTAATGTGGCAGCTGCCCCACTGCAACTTTCCTATGATCCCATGAGCTGTGCTGCCACATTTTCCCTGGGAGCTGTAAATACTGACACTGCTTTCGTGTTTTCAGGTGTTTCGTTGTGCTGCCTCTGTGTCATATGATCAACACACCTGATGCTCACCCAGTTTTTTCCAATTTAGGGCTCTCCAAGAGAATGATCATCTTTGTAGTCATAAACTGGACAGAGGGCAGACAAGAGCCACAAGGGTGCCTGACAATATAAACAAGTTTCCAGTAGAAAGAGCATCTAGTCAGAATCCAACATTTTAGGCTGTCATCCAGAATAAAGAAACATCCTATAACACAGCCTAAAAATGCACAGCCACCTCCCCTATAACCCTGCCACTCTCCAGGGAGATGCCCCAACACCAAGCAGAGGAGAACAAAACAATGTGGCAGTACAGTAGTCTCTCCTTGTCCACAGTTTTGCTCTCCAGTGTTGCGTTACTTGTGGTCAACCATGGTCTGAAATAACTGAATAAAAATTATAGAAATGAACAATTCTTAAATTTAAATTGCACATTATTCTGAATAGTATAAAGAAACCTTGTGTTGTCCATCTCACCCAGAACATGAATCAGCCTTTTAACCAGCGTATCCATACTATGTGTACTACTTGCCTGCTAGTTACTTAGCAGCTGTCTCAATTCTCTGATTTACTATTCTTTTAATCCAGTGTTTGTTTTCAAGTAACTCTTACTTAATCTTTCGAAAATGCAAGACTAGTCATTTTGGCAATTCAGTTATTCCAACAAGAAGTCATACAGTGTTTCCTTTATGTGAATAGGTAAAAATTTTCAACTTAAGACATGAAAAAACTTTGTATGTTGAGTTTGCTAAGATCTATGGTAAGAATGAATCTTTGTTCATGAACTTGTGAAGAAGGAAAAACAAATCAATGCTAGTTTTGCTAGCATCAATTGCACCTCCAATTACAAAAGTTGCAGCCACTGTGTATGGGTTTACGTAGGGGAAAAAGGCATTACGTTTTTGGATTGTAAGTATCTAGGGGGGTTCATGGAATGTATCCCCTATTAACAAAAGGGGACTACTGCACTGTTTTTATTATTGAAAAATTGGAAAAAATATAAAGCCAATGTATAGACAGATAAAATGTTGAGCATTTGTAGGCCAGAATATTATAGAGTAACTAAAATATACTATATATATTTATTTATAATTAAACTTAAAAATGATGTGGTGTGAACAAACAAGTTATGGAATATATTCAGCATATTATAAAATAAAAAACAACAAAATACTATCTGTTGTTTATATGGATAAAAGTAAAATTGTAAAAATGATAATTGGAAAGACCTGTTTGAAAACCAGGTTAGTGGCTACCTTGGGGAGAGCAGAAGGAACTGGGTCTGGGGAGAAGTGATGAGATTTGAATTTTAATTTTTATTAATTAAAAACTCTCATAAAAACCCAAATGTGTCTTGTGTGAAAATGCATTTCATCTTTCCCCTTCTTCAGGTGAGCTCACTGGCTGAAAGCACTAACAAAGGAGACCAAATCAATGGAAAGTGTTAGACCAACCTAGGAGATAAGCCCTAAAATAGATAAGCAAACAATTAGCACTCTTCTCAGTAGGAATGCACACAGACTCACATAGATAGCTTTCAGCTCGTAGCTTGGGTTTTCTGAGAGAAAAGCATTTGAACTATTCTAAATGGGACTTTTCATCAACACACTTGTATATCACATGGATCAAATCATACAAACAAACACAGCAACTACATATAATAAAAGGATAGAATTTGTTTCCCCAATCAAGAGACTGTCTCCTAATAACTGCTTTATGGAAAGGTACTTCAGCTTTGTGCAGCTGTGGTTTAGGACTAAATCATAATCTGGATTTAGGTTGAGTGAAATAAATTTTCATTATGAAATCATCCTGCTTTGAGAAGAGTTTGGGAACTACTATCTTTTTTTTTCCCCCAATAAAAATGGTTATTTTCTTCAGATACATTTTGCTCCATTATCATATAATTTAAAAGAATTTCATCCCAAGGCTAGCTTTTCATCTTTGTGGCTCAGTTCCATTTAATTGATAGAAATCCTTAGGACATTTTCCATTTTGTAGAAAGTCAGAGCACAGCCCCTGTTTCACAAATGTCCCTTTTTCTATAAAGAAAAAATACCTGAGTAAGCATCAACATTAACACTTTGTTAAGAGGTGACCTTTGTACTAAAATTTACCATTTTGCTAACTTTACCATTTAATGTTTTCAATGCCCCTGTGATACTGGGAATGAATGAAGATATTGTGGTCAGTCCTGGCTTTTAGGTGAAGGATGGAAGTCTCAGGAAGTCTATTGACTTTCCCTTAGCTCACACATATGTCAGACCATGTATTTTACCTACATTCCAGGCAACTTGAGGTAAAAGTGTATTATTCTCTACTGTATCCCCAGCACAGCACCAGAACTTGAGACATGCTAGGCACTAAATAAATATGGGCTGGTGTACAGAGTAAAGCTGTTAGAAATTATTCTGGACAATGCGAGATTCAGTACTCTACAAAAACTGTGTTACATATTTGAATAAAGAGTCTGGAGACTTCCATGGAGTTGTGAGAAATCCTATTCTTATTCAAAATGTGACCTATAGGTTAGCAGGGTTTTGCTGTTCTCAGGAAACTGTTTTTTTCATAACAATGACAAACTCTGAATTGTAAAATTGGTAGAAAATTTACCATTGGGACACTTACCCCTATAAGTTTTACTCATTTCTAGGCTCATTTTTTTATTTCTGTCAAATAGAGTTTAAGACATTATCAGTAGTTTATAATTCACTGTATATTTAAGTTACCCTCAAGTGTAAGCAATAATATTCAGGGCTCTTCCCAGTTCAGCTTTGTTTATTCCAAAGGGAAATGCTTTACTCTATCTTCAACACTATTCCCACTAAAGGAGCAACTAATGGTATACCGAATGCAGGGAATTCTGTATTCATGTTTTCATGCCATTAGCTATTTTAGTGATGCTACTTATATGTACTGCTGGGAGCGGCAAAGGCAAATGTGAGAAGTAATTGGCAAAGTGTCATGGAGTCATGGCTTACCAGTATTGAGTTTTAAATTATATCAGACCTAACCCTACACTTAATGTTTGCAAACACTAGTAAAAGTCATCAACGAACTTTCTTTGAAAACTGACAATACTTTTTTTTTTAAAAAGAGCCTCACATAGTCAAAGTGGGAAATCCTGTGTTGGTTGGAACCATGAGGCTGAATTTAATCTATCTGCCTGAGCAAGAATGGTTGAATGAAGAACCTGATTTCGCCTATGTGGACACTCACTCCCCTATGAGTGCTTCAATTTTAGTTCTTAGTTACTAATCGTAATGGCAACTAGAACTTCCTGTGTACCAGATGGCAATTAAATATGTTATTGTATATGTAGTTTTCTTACCCTACTGGTGCCCCTGAAGAGCAGAGACAGTATGGATGTGATAACTCCAGGGACCGTGACTGCCTAGCTCAGTGCCTTACACAGAGAGACTGCTCAGGAAGTGTAGTTGAATGGAGTTCACCTAGGTTATAATTTCATTCTATGATATAATTTAAAAATCCTAGCAACAGTACTTTATCATTGTTACCACCATGGCAAAAATAATAGTTGGTAAAAATAATACATAGTTCCTGATTTCAGAGCCTGATAAATAAATGTAGTGAGGGCATAGCTGAATAGAATGTCACTGCTGGGAATCCGAGTGTTAGTGGTAGAAATCATTTTGCCATTCTCACTGTATTCTTGGCTCTGTCAGTCACTCACATGCAAACAATTCCTTTTCATCTTTCCAGCTGCAAAAGTCACAGACTTTCCAGGCACTGTTTGCTACATAATCACAAACAATGAGTCACCGATCCCAGTCAGGTGTCACATTCAGGACTGGTTCTGTACCGAGCGGTGAATAACCAGACCCACTGTGCCTTCCTTAAAGGATGCCTGGTAGGTAGCTACCTTCCAATTTTGTTATGTCTGGGTCTCTGTTTCCTTCTGTTGAGCAGGTTCTCTTTGTCTTTACAGAGTGTGATTTTAAAATAGCCACTAGGTGGTGGAACAGGGTCTTTATTAAATTTTCTATCACTGGGAATTTAGTGGCAGAGGCAAAGTGTGATTTCCCTAGCATTTAATTAGATACAATACATTTTAAAATCAAAATCAGAATAATAAGCCATAAGAAAGTAGTGAAAATTACCCAATCTCATAGAAATGAATCACTTCTTATTAGTTTAATGTTTGTGTTTGGGCTCAAAGTAAGATGAAATCTATAAGGCAGAGGAGCCATTGTGTGAAAAATTAAAAAAAAAATACAGTGTGACTGTCCATCTTTAAGCTATCTTAAAATACTATCTTAAAATACTTAAATCACCCTATGTTGAAGCAGAAAACCTTACTAATTAGCCACAATTGATTGCAGCAAAGTTTTAGTGAAAATCTATGACTCTAATTCTATGTGGTTTGATTAAGAGGAAAAAATACATGAAATCAAGACCAGTTTTGATAGGAGAATAGAAAAGTATGTGTGAATTTAGGTCTATAACAATGTGCCTATTCTAAATCTGTGAAAATGGCCAAAGATGGATCACTTTAAACAACTTTTGATTGTACTGAAAATTCTCTTGGTTTCTTACTGCTATCATTTGGATATGAAATGTCTCCTAATAGCCCGTGTCCCTTAATGGCTTGGTTGCCTGTCTGTGGTGCTCTTGGAAAGTGGAGAGACCTTTAGGAGGCAGGGCCTCATGGAAGGAGGTTAGGTTATTGGGGGGTGTGCTGTCGGAGAGGTTATCGGCACCCTGGCCCTTCCCTTTCTTTCTCTTTGCTTCCTGGATGCCATGAAGTGAACAGACCTCCTCTGACATGCTCCTGTCATGAGGTACTGTGCCTCTCTAAGCCCAAAATAGCACAATCAAGAAACATGGACTGAAAACAAACCTTTCCTTCTTTTCACTTGATTATCTCATGTATTCTGTCCCAGTGATGGAAAGCTGATTACTACACTCATCAGTTAGCCAAATGGGATGGGTAGGGAACCAAAATGTAGCATTCTATAGTGGTGAAATGCACAAACTGTGGTATAAGGAAATCTATATTCAAACTCTGTCCACTGCTTAAAGCTCTGTGACCTCAGTTAGTTAAGCTGCGGGATCACTATTCACTCCATTTCTTCCTTAAAAAATAACAAATTTGTATAAACTCCTAAGACTGTCTCCATGAAAATAAATTTAGAAAGACTCCATATCTACTTATTTTCTACTTCATTTGACTTTAGGGAAAAGAACTACTTTCACTGGACAGAAATGTAAATGGAAATGGGTTCTTTCTAGAAAGAACGGTATCTTTAATAGAAATGTCAGGAAAGAATGTAGTTCATGTAGAAGCAGGAGGTGCAGAGTTAAGCATTTTTTTCCTCAATCAGATGCTGCTGTGTGATGGATTTTCAATATACATGAAAGCAAAGGAAAAACTATGAGCTGGGAAAACTGGCAACTTTCCAAACTGGAAATAATCCCATAAAATTCACTAGTATTTAAAGTATCTTTTTCCTTTAGGAAAAAAACTAAATGCTGTTACTTATTGTCAGTTAAATTAGATATTAAGGTATAAAGAATGTTATAACATTTAAAAACACTGTTAATCTAGTTTCCATACATTTTTGCCTATAGCATACAGTGACATATACAATTTCATTAGGCCTAGTGCACACAAAAGCATATATGTGTATATTTTAAAATAAATAACAGAAACGAAAAATCTGTGATACCTGCACATACTCATCTGTAAGGCATTCTGCTATTTTGTCTTATATTTTATATGCTGGTTGTGGTCCACTCAATTGAATTTATGACCCATGGTGAATGAAAACCTGCAGTGTGAAAATAATTTATCTACATAAACCTGCTGACCACTGTATGAATCCCTTTCGTAGTCTCTCTGATAGATCAGAAAACTGTACTTGTACTTTCCATGACGTCTTCTACTTCACACGGGGCTTCCACTGTGGGGAACTCCTACTAGAAATTGGAAATTACTTTTTAAAAAATCATTTCAAGAACTGGTGCCAGTGCATCCTCTTCCCTCCTTCACCCCTGCCTTTCTTTCTAAGGCTCTTACTAAGTAGCGGCTCTGTCAGAAACTGCACTTTTACTGCAGACACAGCCAGGATCCAGCCTTGTTCTCCCGGGAGGTGTTACTCAGTGGAGGTGTCTCCTGGAGACAGAGCTTACAGTGAGCATTGTTTTTCTGAACAGTGTAAAGCAAGTCAGATTCCTTCTGCATACAACACACCGTACTACATGAAGCTTCTGCTGCCTTTCAGTGAATTTTTATTTCCCCACATTTAACTTGCTCAGCATCTGCACATTTTCATTGGAGGCCAGACTTCCTCCTCCTGTGGTTCTTCTCCCTACTTCACCTCCTGTTCCTCCTTTTTAAAACGGAAGCATAACTTACATTCAGTGAGATACACAGATCCCAAGGGACAGTTGGATCTGTTTTGACAAGTGTATGCAGTTGTGTACCTTCCCTGAAAGCACTGATGTATTTCCCTCACCCCAGATTTTTGTGATGCCTCTTCTTAGTCAATATTGCTACCTCTACTTTCTGTTAGACTCAATTGTTGATCTGCTTTCTATTATCACCAAATAATTTTATAAAATCTTCCTAGCTTATCATTCAATCTACTCTCACCCTCTCGGCTGGAAGACATCCAAATGTGTCACCATCTTTCTTAAAACTGGATATTTGCAATGTGATGTTAGTCTAGAGGTGGTTTTAATAGTCAAGAAAACCAACATAATGTTAAAATTTAGTGCGGTCTCAGATAGTAACTGTTGACCTATATGAAATTTGAAGTCGTATAGAACTCTCAGGTCTAGAAGGAGTCGTTATAAAACAAAATTGTGCTCTTCCTTTCTCTCTCTCCACTTTGGATTAAGTTCAGAATTTTATATTTGCTGCAGTTTAATTTTGTTGGTTTTGCTTATTGTAAGTATTCAGTTAATTTACAATTTTGTAACTATCCATTTTAAATTATTCCTTTCTGCTTTGTGTTAAATATTTTGTGTTTAAATAGCATACATCTTATACCTTTACCAAAATCTTTTTTATTCTTTTTTCAGACAAGGTCTCACTAGGTAGTTCAGCTTGGCTTTAAACTCACTGTGTAACTCTGGCTGGTTTCAGATTTGTTGCGATCCTCTTGCCTCGGCCTTCTAAACACTGATATTGCAGATGGGCCCCATGCCCAGCTTATCTTTATCAAAATCTTGATGGAAATCCACACCAAGATATGGCAAAGAAAAGAGTCTCAGGATGTTGATCTAACTCTGTATTCTGAGAGTCATCATTTGGGACTGACTCTCTTGAACACTGGGGTTGACTCTCCTAACCATTCTGGCACACAGCTTCTGCTTCTTCATTTTATCTCCAGTAGTACTGATTATGTATTTGCAAAGCATATGGTTCTGTGTGAATTACACTTTCTTTTCTACCTACACTTGCATTCTAGGGGATCACCTTGAATATCATGGCTTAAAATACATCAGAATGCTCATGGGTCTAAATTTATTGTTCCACCTTGGACATCTCTCAACTCAAATTAATCACATGAGATTAATCACATTTCCATCTGGAGGTATAGCAGTCACCTGAAACTAACATATCTGTCTTAGTATCTTTTTGCTACTATAAATAGAAAACCAAAGAGTGGATAATTTACAAAAAATAGAAATTTGTTTCTCACAGTTTTGACAGCTAAGAAGTCTGATATCAAGGTGCCAACAGGTTTGGTGTCTGGTAAGGGCTGCTCTCTCTCCCAAGATGGAGCCGTGCTGCTACACCTTTGGAGGAGGAGAACACTATGTCCTCATGAGGTAGAAGAACATTCCTCTGACCTTGAGCCATTTTATGAGTGCTCATCACATTTATGAAGGCAGAGCCTTTAGGAATTAATCATAATACTGCTGCTTTGGGAGTCGAATCTCAACATGAATTTTGTCCTGAAGGAACATCCTTTTAAAATCCATAACAGGATTACTCTTGACTCCTTTCAATCTATGTACTCTAAAACTTCCGATTTGGTAAATATGTTTGTTCTTCCCATTGTCCAGTTCCCATTGTCCCCATCCTTGGGGTCATCTTCTGTCCTTTTCTGTCACATTTTCTTCATACAGTCAAACAGAAAATGTGTAGGCTATTCTTGGAGCACACCCAGTGTTTAGCTCCATGCAAACAGCCGACTACCCTGGGTCTGGTCATTGTCATCCCTTCGGTAGCTGTTGAGGATAACATCCATTTGTCCTTTCTGCCTTCCGTACTTTCTTCCTAAGGTTCATCCCCACCCAGAAGGAAAGATGATCTTTCTCAAACTAGTCACAAACAGACCATTTTTTGCACAAGAGCCTCAGTATTCCTGCCTGTGAGAAGTCAGTCTTATTCATAGTCTATATTATAGCCTACATGGTCCTTCATTACCTTGACCCTCCCCATGTTCTTCTTTTATTACTTTCCCCTGACTTCTCTTGCTTTCCATGCCTGTAACTTTGCTCCAACCTCTCTCTTCTACTTGCAGTGTGTTCCCAGCAGAGTTTCACCTTGTCCTGCCTCCAGGAACATTCTCCCATTCCTTTCTGTGCTCTTCCCTTGCTTCTTAAAGCCCAAAGCATTTCCGTCAGAGAGGCCTTTCAGCAGCATACCACATTACCCTCTATGACTTGTTTAATTTTTTTTTGTAGCATTATCTCTACCACCTGTTATATATATATTTTTTCATTCTTTTCTGGGATTTAATTTCCATACATATAAGGATAGTTTTCAAGTGCTGTATCCCCAGTGGCTAACATGCTGCTTAGAACATAGGAGCAACTTAATAAATATTTGTTGAATGAATTAAATGAATAGTGAGTGCTATACCAGTTAAGTCTTAGGTGAGAAAAACTTGTGTGCAGTGTAATAGCTAAAGATGAGAGTAGTACAATTAAAAATATACAAGCTAAAAATTTCTTTGCTATGCATGTTCTTCTAGGAAAAGTCTTCAAATGTATATTTGGCCATCTTAAAAGTCTAGATCCAAAGTATTTGTAGTAAGACATATGATTAGGCATGATTCACTGATTGTCAGGTCAGTCCAGACCTAATCTGGGGTCTGATTTGTCATACGTTGCCAATGCATATTTGTAACCGGAAGGTGATGCATGTGCTAGCAAAGACATAAAGCTGTAGATTTTAATTATGTTTAAATTAATGCAAGAAGAGTCTAAAGAACTCTTCTTTAACACCAATTAGAAGAGAGAGGCTTCTAAAGAGTAAGTTGTCTGTGGAGGAGAGGCCTGGGATATACTTGACTATCATGAATTCTCCAGGTTAGTTTGACTTTGTTAAAACATAAGAAAAATACGAATCATAAATTCTATGTAAAGCAAAAACTTAGATATTTTTCAGGGAATCGATAAGGTGCCTTTCTCTTAATTGTAGAAGCACTTACCTTGAACAAATCGACTTTGCTGAGGATGCTGAAGTTCATATCAATGGCAAGGGCTAACCGCATTGTAGTTGGCAGGTTCTCAAGCAAATCAGACTCATCTTTGTAAAGGTAAACACATCAAACCCAAAAGCAGAATAATTAATGTACTAGCTCACCAAAGTGCAAGTTGAAAATTTAAATAATGAAATAAAATGCAAACTCTATATATAGCTAAACAGATGTATCAAACTCTGTATTTTTATTACATCAATTGGACCTTCATACTTATCATGATAGAACTATTATGCTCATAATGCTCTGAGATATTTTGGCTATGGATGCCATCCTGAACAACTCCAGATTATTGTACTTGCTGAAACTTTAGATATGAAATTTAATGATCATGGGATGAAAGCTAATGAGAGAGCCGGTGTAGGAAAAGGATCTAGTTCTTGTTTTTTCTGTTGGTTCCAGCCCTAACACAGTAGAATGACAAATAATGAGCGCCAGGTGGTGTCTGAAAGCTCACAGAGCTCTGTCAGACCCATCATCCTATTTGACCCTTGTGACAACCCTGAGGGTAAGTGTTCTCATTCCTGCTTTGCAGAAAGAAGAAAAACAAAAGGAACTGAAACGCAGAGGCTGTGAGTGACTTGATGATCGTGCATGAGTAGTGGGTGGTCCAGCTGGGAGCAGAATCTAAAGAATCAGTGTGTTAAGCAAGTAAATTCAAATTATTGTTATTTATGTGCTTATTAGCTCAATTAAGAATGTGAATATTACAGATTTCTCTCCATGTGAATTAAATGATGGGCCTTCAGGCTGACAAAGCTTTTTACAAACAAAACTGCTTATTCTTTCTAATTGAACTTATGACCTTGCGCTTGCCAGGCAGGCGCTGTGCCGCTGAGCTAAATCCCCAGCCCAAACTGCTTATTCTTAATGTCTGGTGTATCCAGAGTTTATGAGAGTTGATTATTTTTGATAAATATAGAAGGAAAAATTGTGCTATTCTATTGCTATTATAATTCATAGATTCTAAATATGAACATCTTCATACAAACACATAGTTTTCTATTTCTGAGGGTTGTTGGTCTCCAGTTACCCCTCAGCCAAAGAGTCAAAGCAGTGTCTACAGCTACTAATGGGGACAGGGCCAAAGCACTGCTCTTGTCCTAGCCTCTTCCACCTGGGAATACCCTCGGAGTAGCTGCAGATTCTCAAGAGAAGTTGCTTCGATCATTTGGGAAGAAATTCCCCACAAGAGGCTGGAGTTTCTTTAGAGTAGCAGTGCTCTTAGGAGCATTTGTGATTTGAGAATCTCATTTTTGCACTAGAGGCAATAAAATGTTGTTTTTTTAATCTCCCAGTGGCAGTAATTCCTATTTTTATAGAACAAACTAAAAGTTGAATTTGATTATTGTCAACCAGTACTATTAGTAGATACCATTAATTATTGAGGGTCTCGTAGAAGTAACCGTGAACCCAGTGACAACATGGAAGGGTCCCGAAAGTTTGTTGTTTGCTGAGTACCTTGCTCCCAGCAGGGGGGTGATGTCGCAGAAAGAGCAAAGGTTTGGGGAGCAGATGCAAGACTGAGTTCCAGTTAGGTCGTATGCTGGCTCAGTGTTCTGACCACATTTTTTTTTGTTGTTGTTGTTCATATGAAGCAAAGTATATGTATACACAGGATAGTTACGATAATTGTACTACTAATATCTGTTGGTTTATTGAAAGGAACTGTTAATGTGTAATTGTTTGATCAGTCTTACCTGCCTCTATCTGGTTATAGGTGCAACCATCTTGAAGGTAACATTATGTAATATAACAACCACTGTTAATATCCTATCACCATGTTTTGAAATTCTGTATAATTTTTATTGTTCTCTATGCTGTTTTGTTTATGTATTTGTTTTTGTTATTTTGGGTTTTTTTCTTTTCTCTTTAAAATGAAAAACAAAATTTATATGTAGATACAAGCACAACTGGGATAGGTGTCTTGCTGATTTCTGTGGTTTATGGAAAGGAGCAGTCAATGCTTAAAATTTTCCTTTTGACCAGTTTTGCATGCTTGAATCTGGTAATCAGAATGACTGATCTGAAAACATTATACAGCGTAAGAACCATTGTTGAACTCCTACCATCTTGTGTGGTGAAGTTCTGCATAATTTCCAATGTCTTTTTTTCTAACTTGTTACTGTCTCTGACTGTGTGATCAATTACTTTCTTACATCTGGTGGACTGAGCAACTTTGTTGAACATAACAGTATATAACAGTATATGTTGCAACCGTTGTTAATTCCTATCAATTTGTTTTGAGGTCACGTATTGTTTTTGTGTTGTTTTGATTTTGTCTTTATTGTTGTTTCATTAGTTTTTTTAATCTTTAAAATAAAAAAAGGAAAAAAGAATCTACAGGAATTGAATACAAGTTAGCATTTTCTCTTCCAAGCTTTGCCTTATCAATAAGATGGTTTCACAGTAGAGGAAAAAAAAACATGGCATTAAATTAACACTTTAAAGATCACTTCATTGCTTTTTAATCTTTTGTCCTAATCTAATTCATCTCTGCTTCTACCTTACATACTTTTCATTTTATAATAAGGCTGATAGGAATCTGATCAGTAATCTGTCATACTTACCTAGCATTCTTTGAGAATACCACGTATATTCAAACCAAGTCCTAACACGGCTCTGCACACTTTGAGGAATGGAATAAGTGTTCATGTAAGCTGTGGTGTGATCCATACAGACACGGAAGCTGTTCTGATTGGCTGTAGCTGCCCCAATTATATCTCGCATCTAAAATCACAGATATAGTCACTTTTTATCCAGTAGAGAAGGTGTAGGAGTTACTAAAAGTCCAGTTGAATTAAGTTTTCTTACACATTCTCTTCTAAATCCTTGACTACTTGATTTTGAAACACATTAAGATGGGGTCCTACTTTACCCATTTCTGTAGAACATCAGGCAAATTACATCATCTCTAATAAATAAGGACAATTAAGAAGGCTCATCAGGGCTGGGGATTTAGCTCAGCGGCAAAAGCGCCTGCCTGGCAAACGCAAGGTCGTGAGTTTGGTTCCCGGTACCGAAGAAACCTGCCCCCGCCCCCCCCCCGCCCCCGCTAAAAAAAAGAAGGCTCATCGATCTGATGAGCCACCACGTGAGATTGCTGTGAGGTTTTGGCCACATAATACAAGTGACTGCACATTACCTTCTTTGCGTGCTTGTATATTATTGCAAAATGTGAGATGATATTTAAAAAACTACACAGTTGGTGCATTTGAAAGGAATGTGCAACAAAAACGGGGCAATCATCTGGCAAACGGCTAGTCCACTTTAGTGAGTCTCACTTTGAAAGCATCCTTCACAGATTATCCAGTGTGCCTGGCTATGTAGACTCAATTCATCATGAAATTGCAACCTCTGTACTCCCTTTGTGTTGTTTAAACAGATAAAATCAAATCTCATCATGCTTAAGGCATAGTACTCAGCAGAAGCAGAAATGTGCTGAAATTACTGAAGCATCATGTACTGCTGTGACAATACTTAAGGAATTGTCAGGTTTTAGTTCTTGGATGTTTATAACTCAGCCATAAAAACCCACTCTAGGTTAAAAGCTGATCTTTAAGGTCTCAGCACAAAAAAGATATATTGCTCGATTCTTCCTCTCACATAGAGGGAAACAACTGGTTGTAAATTTGCTTTGACTGTGGGTTTATAATAGCGAGGAAAACCAGGGCCTTGCTTTCACACTAAGACTTTGCTCATTTATTCTGGTAGCGGCTGAGCTTTTTCTGCTTATGGGAAAACTACTCATTCTTTGGAACTTGGTTCAAATAATGCCCTTTTTGGTTGGTGCCTTCCTTAGTGTCCATTTTAGGGCTAATAGGTTCTTGAAAGCCACTGCTGAGGAGCTGTGCAGACAGTTCGCTGTGCTTGCCTTCCTGACTCGGTTACTCCTTGCTGGCTTCTCCAAAAATTCTCCCACAGCCTCAATTCCCAGATCTCCATTTACCACTCTCGGCAGATGACCGGCCTATCCAGCCACCTAAACCTGGGAAGCTTAAGATACTAAAGGCAGAGCTTGAGAAATTTAATAGGCAGTTAGTTGGGCACAAAAGGCAGTTTAAATCGTTGTTGAGTGCTGCTGCAGGCTGCCAAGTTAGCAGTGACGGTAGTCTAAACTGTTTTCATGCTCTCTTCCTGCAATGACGGGTTTTGTGGAGGAGGAGCTGAGGAAGATTTGTGTCGTATGATGAGTTCCAGTCTAGGGAAGAGCACGAAGGTATTAGGCTCTATGAGCTGCACTAGAGAATATAATATTTAAACTAAAAAGTGATGATTAGTTCCAGGGACGAGCCACTGGTATGACTATACATGGAGATCTTGAATAAATGGAAGCGTTGTCCAAGGCTTTCTTGCTTTTGTTTCCATTTTCCTTCTCAGCATCTTTTATTCAATGAGAATTTAAAGCTCAAATCTGTCTCTAGCTTCAACGTTTTTCTCGTGTCCTCTAATACCACAGTTTTACTGACGATACTTCTTCCTATGGGAGCCTCAAATTCTTTTTTTTTTTTTTTTCCAGACAGGGTCTTGCTGTGCAGTTCAGGCTGGCCTTGAGCTCACTTTGTAGCCCGGGCTGGTTTTGAACTTGCAAGGATCCTCCTGCTTCAGCCTTCTGAGTGCTGGGATTACAGGCATGCGCCACCACGCCCAGCTCTCAAATTTTAATTTAAAGCTAGATGTGGCTACAAAACAGCATTTCTCAAGCTTGTACGTGCATAAGAACGGTGTGCAGGTTCAGATTCAGTAGTTCTCAAGTGCAGCCCATGTTCTGAATTTCTCAAGTGCTGCTGGTGCTGCTGGGCCAAACATTGCACTTTGCGTAGCAAGAGAATTAACTAGTGCTGGGTGGACATTATTTTGTAATCTTGCTGTGAAAATTGCCTTGGTATTGGAAGTGCTCAGTACATGTTAAGCTTTACTGTTATTATCAATATTATATGGTTCTATCATGTGACTATATAAATTATACGTATGAATTAGGGATGCCTCTTAATTTCTTTTTCTTTTTTCTTCATTTCTTTTTGTGTACTGGAGATTGAATATAGGGCCTTTGCACTGCACTACATTTCCAACCTTTTTTATTTTTTATCTTGAGACAGAGTCTCACTAAGTCACTAAGTTGCCCAGACTGAGCTTTAAACTTGTGACTTTCCTGCCTCAGCCTCCCAAAGTGCTGGAATTTCCAGCATGTACTACCGTATTCAGTTGCCTCTTTATTTAAGCTGGAGTTTTCTCATCTCTAAAACTGAGAAAACAATGACAGTAATGGACTAATTCATATTCATTTTATGAGAAATTACGGAACAATGTGATTTTTGTTGCTTACATTCATGCTGATTTAAATTAGTAGTAGTAATTTTTCTCCAACCTACTTCTTATTTCAACCACTGGCACAATGTCCCTGGCCAGGAGAATTATAATATTTTATATGTAAATTTTAGCTGCCTGATGTTCATCTTCTAATATCTAAATATTTTCTAAGTGGAGTTTCCTTTACAGCCTCTCTTTCCAGGTCACTGACATGTCAGGCTGGAGTTGCCACGTCCCTGGGTATCTGTATTAACTGTGTCTTTATTTCCTGTACTCTGAGGTGCCGACACCTGGACCCTTCCTTACTGAGGACAGTACTTCCCATTCACAGGGTGAGTTAGTCCGTGGAGATTGTGACCAACTCTCTTGAGCATGTCTTTCACCTGCAAACTCACTAGTCCCGAGCCCATACCCCCACCTGTGTTCTCACTGGGCCCTCTTATATTCATGCCATTATCCACCTGTCCTCTACCCCAGTGCCAGGTGCCAGAGAAGCAGAGGCAGCCCCACTCCTCAGAGCCTCCTGAAGTGATCAAACAACAACCCTCATACCGCTCGCCCCGCCTTGCCCACATCTCCCCTGGTCCTTGTTTTGTCCACCCCTCCTTGTGGTGTGGTGGGTTTCCTCTGCTGGGATCTGGGATCTATAACAAATGACCTTTTCGGTGGTAATTGTCCCTGACCTGTGAGTCTTACCATACCCAAATAATAGTAAACTTATATTTTAAGTCAGTATCACCCTTTCCAAATTGTAGCATATTTTAATCAACCTTCTTTGTTCAAAATCCTCCCTTTAAAATATCTTATCATTACATATATCTTTCATTTACTAGTGTCCTTCACTCCAGTTATACTGGAATGCTTTCCATTTTCTCAAATATGTCTTGTGCTTTATCACTGACATTTTTTGCACACTGTTCCTAATCAATTGCACTACTTGTGTATGGTTACTGAGTATAACCTGGTTTTTGAAGGGACTTCAAATGCATTTTGTACCATGAAATCTCCTGGGAAGCTTCTTGTTTCTCAACTAATAATAGATTGCTTCTAAACTCCATGTATAGCAGACCCTTAACATCCATACAGGTATTGTTTGAGTTTTGACTATTTTTGAGTAATGTCAAATACTATAACACGTTGTGCTAAACTGAGCTTCAAAGTAAATTTCATTCATAGTACTGAGAATGTGGTGAGTGGGAATCATTATTTCCCTTGGAAGAATAATCATTTTGGGACTTAGCCTAACTCTTCATCTAGTACATGTCTCAACATGGCTTTTTTCACTCTAGCATGTGGTGTGTAAAGTACTCTCCAAGGTCTTATGACTTCTAAAGATGTTGAACTTTCCACTTCTTGTGAATCTGGGAATTCACAAAGATTTTGGGTTTTTTTCCTTGTAAAGGCCAACAACTTTGCATTATAGTTATTTATGTACTTGTGTTCTTTTTTTTACTAGGTTGAGATCATTTGAGAATAAGACAAGATGCTAGAATAAACATCTGTGTAGCAGTGATTTATTAATTGTTTAAGATAACATTCTATAGTTTCTTGTTTAAATGAACTTGAAATTGATTTTAACCCAATAGTTTTGCAAGTTTAATTAAATAAGAGGGTCATAAAGTGTTTTTAGAAAGTTTCAAGTAGGAAGCTAACTTAGAAGTAACTTTCTCTGAAAGTATAAACTAAGAACCTTGCTAATAGGTCTTCTGATAAACTTAATGATTAATAATGGAAAAGCAGTGCTTTCCCAGTTACATCCGCCTCCTCCTCCTCCTCCTTAGAATAGATAAGAAGCAGTAAAAGGACAAGTAGGAGAGAGAAATGAAGGAATATAGAGAGGAAGAGAAGGAGAAAAAAAATGAGATAGATTTTAAATTCTCTCCATAAAGTTGCTAACTTTTCAAAAGTTAAGACACTGTATCTAAGGACTCAGATTCCACTTACCTGACCAATTAGGCTAGAGAATACGAAAACTCCAGAGAAGAAATTCAGGAGTTGAAAAATAATTTCAAATAAAGTCTGTGGTTCTGGAAGACCCCCAATGGTAATTAAACTTCGAACTGCCCAGTAATAACATCTCAGATATCTGTGAAAAGAGAATACACATTCCTTTTTTATATCATTGAAATGCAATTTTGTTTGGAAGCATAGATTATTACTACATTATAACAAGTTTTTCCTCATCAAGATTTTATTTCCATAGGCAGCACTGGCAAACGCTACACATACTAATGTAAACTTAATAAATACTGTGAAATGACTAAGCAATTATACCCAGAGAGGGTCTTTACTACCTGCTCTTAAAACTTAGTGGTGTAAAACAGCCACAGTTTTGTTAGGCTCATAGTTTTGTAGGTCAACATTTTGCGCAAGGCCCAGGAGAATCATTCATCCCCACTCCGTGAAGAATGGGCCCTCAGCTGGGGTGACTTGAATGCCTGGAAATACCTGGGAAGATATGATCCAGGCCAGTCATCTGGTGCCTTGATTCTTACTGCTGGTTGGATTCCTCTGTCCTCTCTACATTTGCTTGGAATACCTGAGATAGCGTCTTCTCTCACATTTCTGAGTCAATGTAAAGATGGATAGAATATCAGGGGCTGGTTAGCTACCTCTCTTTTCATTTAGCCTCTTAATATGACTATTTTGAGCTTCCTCATAACATGGTGGTTGCAGGGTCAATGAATTTACGGGGCAGCTGGTTTACCCAGAGCAGCGCAGGAAGTAGCGGAAAGGTTTCCTAGAATCCAGAGTTCTATAACATCTTAATTTCATGTCCCATTTATTTGTCAAGCAAGTTATTAAGACCAGCTCAGATTCAAGAGAAGAGAAATTTAAATCCATCTCTCAGTGAGAGGATGGTCAAAGAATTTGAGGCCATCTTTAAACTACCACACCAATGACTTGACGAATATTATAGAGATTAAGTTTGTTTACACAGATGGGAGAATCTTCAATAGCTTAGAGCCAGTATCTTCTAACAGAAAAATAAAACAAATAAATATCTTTTCTATCTTCTTCATCCATGTCTTATTACATTATTGAATACACAAATGGTGGCAGAGACAGAGGAGAGAACTAAGCTCCATCTTAATAGAGACATTGCTCTCATATATAATAAGTAATTTATTTAGAAATTTAGTAGTGAATAAATCCAAATATGCTTACAAATACACTTGATGATTTTGTCTTTACTCAAACAATTGTAAAATGGAGAGGATGAGATCATAGCAGCCCAGGTAGGAAGAGGATCAGAAAAGGATGTCAGAACATATGCTATGCGCTTAGGTACATTTGACTATGTATTCCATGGAGTTCAGAGGTAGGGATGAAAATTGCTATTACAATCCCACTTTATAATCACAATTATAAACTGTAATTTTTGTGCCTGAGTAAGTAAACTATTTGGTACACTCTATGTAGTTCTGATAATATACCCCAGGCCAGACATTCTCCTGAATCCTTCAAAGATTGTCCTATAGATGAAAGACAATTTCCAGATATTTTATAGACTTATTCCATTGAATATTCCATGTTTCATGGATTTAGTGGATCTCAGTTAGCTGGGGTCTCTGCGTCTGGGGTACATACAGAAAAGCAGCATGTTTTACAGAATCATGTCCTCATTATTCTCATATTTCTTTCTTTTTTCCTCATTTTGCTACTTATTATTAAGATATTTTATTATTTTATGTTATGGTATACCATAATTAAATTTATTTTGGGGAATTGGTACATTCACATTTTGATCATTTTTACTTCTCTCCTTCCTTTTTGCAGATCCCTTTAATTTCCAAAATGTCCACCTCCCTGTTTCTTCCATCTCTCCTTTATTTTGTTTGCTCATCGAATTATTTACATTTTGAGTCTCTCATATAAGGGAAACCATGTGATATTTAACCTTTTATGTAGCCTTGTGTTTCATATTCCAGTGGATTATCTGTAACATTAGCACTGTGGATAACTGTGCATTAATCTTTAAATAAGGTAATGTTTTTCTTGTGAAAACACAGTTTATAATTTTCAGATCTTAAAGTAGTAAAGTTGGGATTTAAAGGATAAAACAAATTGAAGTCAATATTCAAATAAATCATATCTAAAAAGAAATCACTCATAATCAGATTCAATATCTTTTGAAGGACATATGATTTTTTTAATGTGATGGTTATGGGAACAGAAAAAATAATTAACTCTTTGGTAAGGTTTGAAACTGGTGTGCCAAGAGAATAAAAATATTACCAATGTGTAATATTTTTTTCTAGCAGGCTTCCCTGGACTTACTAATATTGTAGTGAGCTTGATGTCAAGGAGAACCACCTTGAAGAAGTATAGAAGGAATTTTATAAATTGCATTTTAACTTAGAAAATTCCAATTTATAATTTCCTGTTAGCTAATTTATTTTGGTCAGAGGTCCTGGACTTGTGGCTATCTTTAAAATTAGGAAATTTATTAAACCCAGTACTCTCCAAGAATGAGGAGATTTCCTCCCTAAATGGCCAATTCACCGTTGAATGTTGGGATTTTTGTCCTTTCCCTCGCATTGCAGTGTTACCAGGAGCAAACACATGAATCATTTTCTTTCCTTTTCCTCTTTATGGATATTATTGAGTAACAATCAAATGAGAAACTTTGGCATTGATTATCCACATCGCAAGGGCTAGTCTTGAACTTTTTCTTTTGTGTTAAATAGTCTGCAATGTTAATTGGAAGTTTTCTGCCCTGATGTTTTATGGTTTATTTTGGGATTCTTTTCTCAGTCATGTCTTACAACCAGACAAGCACAACCAAAGGTAAGATTTGTAATTTAATTAGATGACTTCATATTGATTTTCTAGGATTAGCTTAATTAGTCAAGTGTGTCCATCTCTAAAATATCTACATTCCAGGCAGGTCTTTTCAAGGAGATTCTATGGCTGATTTAAAACATAAACTATCTAACTATTTACTATATAATAGATGAAATACATCACATACACATTCATATGCACACATATATAGTTCCAAATTAAATCAGTAAGGCAGCATTTGACATAAAATTTAAAAAATTTAATGTAAGAATAAGAATTTTTCCTCTGTGATTACATAAAGAATTTAAAAACAAAACAAAACAGCAGAAAAATAAGAAACAAATCATCTGATTAAAACGGGCAAATAATCTGAATAAATACTTCTTAAAAGAAGACATACAGGGGCTGGGGATTTAGCTCAGCAGCAAAGCACCTGCCTGGCAAGCGCAAGGTCGTGAGTTCGGTTCCCGGTACCGGAGAAAAACCAAAAACCAAAACAGAAGACATACAAACTACCAACAAGTATGTGAAAAAATTCTCAGCATTTCTAATCATCAGGGAAATGTAAATCAGAACCACAGTGACATATCTCATTTAGTTAGTATGACTATAATAAAAAAGACAAAATTTTTAAATATGTTTGAGGAACTACCATACTGTTTTCCATACTGGCTATACTAATTTACAATCCCACCAACAGAGTTTCTCTGCATCCTTGCCAGCATTTATTATTTTTTGTCTATTGGACTATAGACATTTGAAGTAGAGTGAGAAGATATCTCATCGTTGTTTTGATTTGTATTTCCCTGATGATTAATAATATTGAGTACATTGTCATATATTAGACATTTGTATGTCTTTTGAGAAATGTCTTTTTATGTCATTTGTCAGCTTTTTTTGCTATTAAGTTGTTAAAATATCTTATGCATTTTGGATATTCATCTATGATAAATATAAAGTTTGCAAGTATTTTCTCTGATTTGGTAGATTGACTTTTTATTTATTTTTTATTCCTTCAGTTGCTGGGTAGAAGCTTTAGGGTGCAATGTAAGCCTATTGTAGTCAGGGTTTGCAAGGGCGTAGATTTACTACAGGACACATACATTTATAGGAATATTTTATGGTATCCACCCAAAAAATCAGATGCAGAAGAGTGCAAGATATCTGTCTACTCCAGAGACCAAGAGAATCCAGCTGAGGGCCTGGAGCCCATGGCAATGTCTCATGCAAGTCTGTATCAAGTATCTGCACAGGAAAAGCCCAACTGCCAGTGGTGTCAATGATCTGTTGAACATGTATATGCTGGTTCATTTCCAGGCTCTTTGTTTTATTCTGTTGGTACATTTATCTGTTTTATGCCACTATCATATTATTTTGATTATTATAGTTTGTAATATACTTTGAAATATGGAAGTGTGATGATTTTAGGTTTATTGTTTTTGCTCAAAATTGCATCAGCCATGGGACCTTTTTGGTTCCCTATGAATTTTTGGTTTTTTTTTCTTATTTCTAGAAAAAAGGCTATTAGAGTTTTGATATGGTTCTTATTGAATGTTTAGATACTTTTGGATAATTTGAACATTTTAACAATATTCTTCCAATTCATGGACCCATATCTTTTGACTTATTTGCATTTGCTTCAACAGCTTTCATTTGTTTTTTTTTTTTTTATACCGGAAATCAAACTCAGGACCTTGTGCTTGCCAAGCAGGCACTTATGCCGCTGAGCTATATCCCCGGCCCCTATCAGCTTTCATTTGTGTTTTATAGTTTTCCATGTACAAGTCTTGGACCTCTTAATATGTTATTTTTTTTGATACTTTTGTAATGAGATTACTTTCTCAATTTCCTTTTTGGATATCTCATTGTTAATGTACAGAAATGCTACCAGTATATTATTAGCATTGCATCATGAGATACATTTTTGAGAAATTCATATACCTATGTAAGTCAAACACCTGTTGAGACGAAGAATACTGCCATCACTCAAGAAAATTCTCTTGGTTTTCCTATTTGGTCCTTGTCCCCAGTGCCCTGGGACAATGACTATTATTTTTTTTTCTACTATAGATCAGTTTTTCCCACTTTGGAATTTCAGATAAATGAAATAATCAGTGTAGGTTTTTGTGTAAAATAGATTTCACTCAGTGTTGTAATGATTTTGAGAATTATTCACGCTGTATGCATTAGTAATTTATTTATTTATATTACTGAATAATACCCATTATATGTACATACATCAGCTTGTTTATTCATCTGTGGATGAACGACCTAGGCTGCCTGTCAAGTTTTTTATTATTATAAGTAGAGTTTCTATGCATATTTTTGCACAAGTGTTTTCTCTGGGTGCAATTTTAATTTCTCGTGGGTAAATCTCTATGCATGGAATTTTGAGTTGCAAAGTAAGTATATATTTAGTTGTGAAAAGAACTGGTGAGGTCTTCTTAGAATGGTTACACCATTCTACATTCTTGCCAACAATGTATGAGAGTTCCAACAACTCCAACTTATTCTAGCAATTGGTATTGTCAGTCATAGCCCAACACTTGATGCTGTCAGTATTCTTTAATTTTAGCCACGGTGGTGAATATGTATTTAATATAATGGGTATCTTAATTTTTTGTAAAAATTACTTATATAAAATTAAGTCATGCATAAATTAACTCACGTTTTAAAGAGAATTGTTTAGTAATAAATTTTAGTTGTGAAGTTACAGGCTTTGTTACAAGCTTTCCTAGAATGAGTTCTCTTTGTGTGTGTATGTGTGTTTTTGCAATCTGGGCTTCTTCTGATTGTAAGTTTCATCACACCAGTTCTGCCTAAAAGTTTCAAAAAATGTTACCTAGTTCCTACACATATCCAACTTGTTTTGGTAGTGTATAATTTTGTAAGATATTTTCACTGTCTTTTCTGTTTCTAATAATTGTTCTTCATCCTAAGGTTGTATTGTGTTGCCCTTCAGAGCATGCTGGGACTTACTGTTTTCCAGCAAGGACATTGCTTTATAAGATGCTCAATTTTACTTCATTGGAGTGGAAAGTTAGTGGTGCCTACCAGTCCTTATATCTACCAAAAGGAAATTTCTCTAGTAAAAAAACAACCTAGTTGCTATTAGTAAGTTGTGACTCTAATGCACAGATTTTTTTTCAAATGGTCTCTTCTTCCTGGGACTTGCACACTTAATTGTCAAGTTTAATTTATGATCCTTGTTACTCTCTAAGCACTTAATTGAGTTAGTGATTATACCTGACTCATAAACCTATAAAACCCTTCAGTGATAAACTAGTTAACCACCGCATCTGCCCTCTAAATAACACTGTTCATTACTACCAATCAGCATCTGAGTTATTAAAAGTTACCCTACTAGTGAGTTGTCTGGAGTAGAGACTTCCAAACTTTTTCGGTCATGATTCAGAGTAAGAATTACATTTCACTGGCTAACTGAGGACAACACACTTGCAGGCACGTGTGCGTGCACACACACACCCACCCATACCCTTTTACTTTTAATCAGGGAGAATGACATTTCCTATTCTACACTCCTACTTTCCTTTCCACTTCAGAACATAGTGACTTCTTGAATGGGTTGTAACAGTTAAAAATGCTGGTTTAACATTCATACAGTGAAGCAAAATCAAAAGAATCAATGTGGGGCTGGGGATTTAGCTCAGCGGCAAAAGCGCCTGCCTGGCAAGCGCAAGGTCGTGAGTTCGGTTCCCGGTACTAGAGAAAAACCAAAAAAAAAAAAAAAAAAAAAAAAAAGAATCAATGAGTTTCTTTCAAAATTGCGACTCACTTGTTTCCTTCCCCGTTATACACCCATTTTGTTGTGCCGATTCCTTCATAGTTTGAAGCCCAGTAATAAATGCAGGTATTAATGTGCAGAATAAATAGCAAGTATCCAGTTGTTCGGATGACTCTGTCAGAGAGAATAAATACAAAGTCAGCATTCATGTTGTTTCTGGAACACAGCCTATTTCATTTTATTTATTTAGGAACCCAGAATCCAACTCAGCACTCCGCACATGCCAGGCAGGCCCCGTGCCGTTAAGATATACACCCAGCCCCACACAGCCTATTTTAACATTTTCTTTTCCTTTAAGTCTCCACTGAGCATTCTGGCTTTGGAGTTGCGAACTGCTAACTCTCATTAGCACAGTAGAAAGCGATGGTGCCATCCCATGTCGTCTAGCTGCAGCGTTTTGACGGTGACTGACAGAGTGTAAAAAAATCCCGTCTCTCTTTTCACAGATGGTGTGAGTCAACTCTGTGAAAGACATGCCTCAAGGGTCGCCTCTCCATTTTCGGTCCTGTAAAATACGCCACACTGATTTAACTGGCTATCCCTGAGAAGCCCGGGGGACGTTATGCTACAACGAGCTGTGACTAGAGGTCTGTGTGCAAGTGAGCTTCAGAGCACCGAATGAGTGAAATGTAGATCAGGACTGAATCGTCAGGAGAGAGCTCTAAAGTCAGTTTGCGAAAGGCACGTTTATCTGTACTTGTTTTGGCTGAAATGGGTAAGTTCTATTTTTAAAACCAGAGTTCTGAAATTCAATATGATGTTCACACTTTTATCTCACTTGAAATAGCTAGACCTGTTTTGGAACGTCCACTTGTGTTTTATAGAGTCAAAATCTGAATTATCTACTTTTCTTGAACAGGGGAGTCATCTTCCTCCCAAATGCTGTCTAAAATGTTTTGCCTTTGCTTTCCTCACTTCGCACGAGTGCGCATGTGTACACGTTACCTGTAGATGTACGCCTTGTGCATTGTAGACTCGAGATGATGATTGAACTCAAAAAATGAAGTGTACTGTGTGAAAAGAAAGCAGAGAGAATACAGAAGTATGTTACTCTTAGGTATACCTATTTCGATAAAGCTATATAAAATACCTTTTGGTTGTTACTGGAAATAATATTATTCATCCATCTTTAAGAAAATCAAGGTCCTGTTTAATGGTATTTTCCTCTAGAAAGGACATTTTCTCATGGTGTCAAGCTTCTAGAATTTTCTTGCTTTATTTCTACAATCAATCATGGTTTTCTTTTTGAAGATTACAGTAGAATTTATTTCACAATAATTAAAATCACATTCTCCCAAGAATAAATGAAAAGAAGAAAAATCTAATGTAATAAATTGCAGTGATAAATTGGTCCATCGTGTTGTTCAGCACTGGCACTGTTTTTAAACAGATGCATTACACGTACATTCATTTCAACAGAACTTCAAGGCCGGTATGAGAATTAGCTAGTTACTCTTGATGTCATCCGAAAGCACCATGACTTGGTGTGATCTTATTCAGAGCTGCTATTTTCCTCAAGGTTCTTTTCTGCTTATTTTAATTTCAACTCTTGCTTCCTGAAGGCTCTCCTACTCTCCAGCCTTTCTTTCCTCTTTCACTATTGTAGAGAGTGTTATAACACAAGAGTAAGGCATGAATCTCTGACCACAGTTCCGGTCCTGTCTCTGACACTTACTAACTGTGTGACTGTGGAAAACTCTCTTACTATTTCTGTATGTTGTTTTTCTCAATTCTAAAGCAGACATAATAAAAGAATATGCTTCCTAAAAGGCTATATACTGAGGATCCTATGGGCAGAAGACACCTTACAGATTACTTAGTTCAAAACTTCTCTAGTGTAGACATGACTACAATAGAGCATTTGGAATTAAAAGCAGTGTAAGTAATAACAATGACTTGATAACTAGAAATATATACAAATGATTTGTTTTTCAAGAATTTTTGACCCAGAAAATACCCTTAAACACTCTCCTTATGATAATTTCAATTTTTGGTAACCTGCTTATTATGCTTTAAATAGAAGTTTAGCAATAGAAATTTGCTTTAAAATTTAGCTTGTGTGTAACAGAGAAAATTTGCATTTTTAATTTGTTTTTCCATTTATAACTTGGAGACAGAGGTGATATACGTTTATCCTAGAAGACTGTCCATTCAAATGGCACCCTTATAAATAACTGAGGGGCTGGGGATTTAGCTCAGCGGCAAAAGCGCCTGCCTGGCAAGCGCAAGGTCGTGAGTTCGGTTCCCGGTACCAGAGAAAAACCAAAAAAAAAAAAAAAAAAAAAAAAAAAAAAAAAAAAAAAAAAAAAAAACTGAACTGATGGGACTACAAGGCTAGGCAAAGATCAGTGTTGACTTGCACTATCTGTATTTTAAAACAACTGCTGGCCATAAAGGGTTTTTGAACACCTTAGCGATATAGAGATGGGGTATGCAGACCTGGGATTTTGTAATTATAATGCCAGACAAATTCCCAAATCTATAGGAACCTGAGTCTTTCTGAAAATGATTATCTTTTGGCAATGCCTTATGGAATTTCTATATGAGAGTAGAAATTTGACGAGGAATGGCTTGATATTACGCTGCTGGGAATGTTGTGTTTTGCCTCAGTTTATGTTAATATACCATAGTCAAACCCAAAGCCTCTAGAGTTGTGTTAGGCGTATGAAAATAGGAAGCTAGGACCCGTGTAAGTTGAAAAATCATGGGTATGGACGGAAAACTCTTTCTGCCTGATGTTAATCCACCAGTCTGATTATAGTAAGGAAGGTAGAATCAGATAAGCATGTAACAGCGCTGATGCCACCTCTCGTCAGCGGAGTGTTCGGGCAGGTGGTTTTCACCATGCTGATTCTCATTTTCCTCATCTGTAAATAAGTTGCTGGGAGAAATGCATGAGATAATGGACACTAAGTTTTAGCAAAGTCTGTAGCGCCAAGAGTGTAGTCAAGAAATTTCAGCTGTTGCCGCTATTGTTGCTGTCAGCATCCAGCAGGATCACCGGGTTGTACTATGGTGCCTTCCCAAGGGGCAAAAAAGATAATCAGTTCAAATTTATAAAATCTTTTATGATCCTTAGAAAAATGTCTTTGAAAATACAAGTTATCATTATATTCTTAAGGGTATATATGAAACTCTTGGGCTCACCTCTTCTTTTTAAGTACCCAACAAAGCCATGAGTTCTAAAATATTTATCTTAGAATGTTTTTGAGTAGGTCATACATCTACATAGTTCAAAATCAAGTGAAATATATAGCTTTAGAAGTCTTGCTCTGATCCACTCTGATTTTCCTTTGTGCCTTCCTTCCTGTCTTAGGCAATCATTTTTTATTAGTTTTTTTATTAGGTAGTTTTTATAAATTCAGAATAATTGAATATTTTCCCTTTATATAATATAAAAGTTAAAAATGCTCTGTAAACTTTCATATCATGTTTTTGTTTTTCTCTTTATTTTTCTGTTTGTTTTTCTCTCCTGGTAATTTGTCTTGGAGGTCTTTCCATATTAATATGTGGAAATTTTTTTGTGTGTGTGGTACCAGGGATCGAGCTCAGGACCTTGCGTTTGCCAGGCAGGTGCTTGTGTCACTGAGCTATATCCCCAGCTCCTCTTTTTTTTAGAGCTACAAAGTATTCTATTATGTAGAATAGTTAATAGTTAATAGTTAATAGTTACTAGGTGTAACTATTTTCCTCTTAATGAACATTTTAGTTATATACAAGTATGTATATAATTTTATGCTGGAAAATGTGCTAGCATTTTTTCTAGAATTATAGAATTTTAGATAAGTAAGAGCACTTGGAGGTAACCTTCTTTAACTCCTTCATTTTGTAGGCCATATTTCAGGCATTGAATAATCATCTGATAAAAAAGGACAAATGGAAAAAATTATAAAAGATTCATTTATAATTATAGTGGTATTTAGAAGTACAAAAGTATTTCTATTTTAGATTATAAGAATATGTATATGAGATAGAATAAAAGCAAACAGGAGCAATTTCCATCAGGTGAAGTAATATCATTTCTTCCTTTCATTTATTTAAAAAAATTCATAGCACTGGTGAGGGTAGAAAAATGGAGAAAGTACCATCTTGTCTAGTGAAACTCTGTATTATCTCTAATGTTTTATTGAGGAATTATTTTCCTTTTCTCTTTAATGGTTTGAGCAATCTTCCATTCTTACATCTGATAATCTGAGCAATGTAGTTGAGGATAGCAGTATGCAATGTAACAACTACTGGTGATTTGTATTAATTTGTCTTGAGACCCTGTATCACTTTGAATGTTCTTCTTTGATTTATGTTTGTGATACTTGTATGCTGCTACTGTTCTATTTTTTTGTTTGTTTATTTCTCATGTAGTACTCTCTTTAAAATAAAAAAGAAGAAAAATGGAAAAAGTTTGGAAAAGATTAGGAATATTGATAATTTTAGTATATTTTAAATAGCTTCAAGATTTCCATTATTATAAGGCAATTATATATAGTTACCTTACCTTCAATATCCTGTTTGTTCTAAATATTGTATTATACCCAAAGAAGAGGTAGAAAACATCAAATGGTATTATTGATGCCACATCCAACTGTTGGAAGAACACATGAACAATTATGTTATGGTTACATCCTTTGGGGGTCATCGGTGGATTCACACCAAATGAATGTAAAAGTTGGTTAGCTGCAATGGATTATTTGCTGTTAGATATGCATGGTGCCATTGAACGTGTGTTAGCAACATAAAAACAAGAACGCTGTTTCGAAGCCTGCTTCTGGTGTATTTCATTTCCCTCTTCATGCATCTTATCTCTCCTTAGGCATTACCTTACAGGGATTTTTGTGGAGCTGTTACAGACACTTCAGTGATGCTATGGTTGCTAATGTTAAAATAAATTTTAAGTCTTTTAAACATGAGACTCTGGAACTAATTCAAGTCCAATTTTTGATTGTGTTTGAAACCATTGCATGTTCATTGAAGTAATACATTTTTATATTCCAGCCAATTCTCCAGTGTTCAGAGTGGAGTATATCGGTGTGGTTCATTTACATTATTTAAAGTTTTCTGCTACTGTCTAATGTGGACCATTTTGCTACCAATTAACTGTTGTGTAAGTATCAGAGAATGCAGGTTAAGAGAGAGGAAGAGAAAAAAAATCCCTTCTGTTTACTATTAATCAGCCATGCTGATGGGAAAAGGTATTGAAAGTACTGTGTAACTACAACTAAACACATAGATTTTTAAAATTTGTCATGAATTTACATCATTCTGGCCTTCTCAGACCCTGACAATTCTGCAATGACAGTGTCACACTTGTATATTTTTCTGACCACAATAACAGAAAGAAATTCCTTTGTATAACATAATTATTTATTTTCCCTAACTTCTATGCAACTTTGAACCATAGGGTACCTTAAATAAATTTAAGCTATTTTAAGACAGTTAAGAGCAGTTAAGAACATATTCTAAGGCCATACATATGAGAGTTGAGATAATTGTGTAACGATTTCAAAGTCAACTTCTACTGAATAGAAATGGAACTTGTAGTTTGAGTTAACTGGATTAGCTATTATGAAATACTAACAGTATTGGCTTAGAAATTAAATCTAATCATGGGACCCCATTATTTTATCCTACAGACATCTATCCTTATTTTTTCTCAATTTTTATCTTTTATTAGTACATGTCTACAGGACATAATGATTACCTTCCTGGTGGGGGAGTTGGTACATGCACACAGCACATCTCAATTCTGTTTTCATTGCCCTTCTCCTCCCCCAGCTCTACATTCCCTTCCCTTTTGCAAAAAGACCTATCTTCCTATTTCCTATTATCTATCTTTTATTTTGCTTGTATTTATATTTTGTTTTTCTCATATGTCGGAAACCATGAGATATTTATAGCAAGTTGAGAGCTGTACAAGAACTTTTACTAAAATAATGTTTTACGCATAGAGAAGCAGAAGCATGGGGCTATTGACCTGAGTAGTGCTACCCCAGAACCCACAAGTTCTGGTTCAAATCATAATGATCCTTTTTACTTTCTATCCAGTTGCTCAGCTTCCCACTTGACTTCTGTACACAGTCAATAGCCATTTTTAATGTTAACCCATTGGCGTGTGTTTATGTAGACATAGCTCTTTTATGAGTATGTCTAATATGTGATGATGCTTTACAATGAAAATTAGTTGGCTATAAAGACAAACTGAATAGAATTTTAACCACTGAAGATTGCTAATATGGAAAATTTGGAATTTAAGCCCAAACTTGTGGTTTTTCAAATAGAATTCAAGTTGACTAACTTGTCCTTAAGCTGGGACACTAGAATTTTCACATACAGATTGAATAACTTTGAATAGCCTCAATCTCTATCTATTTCAGAGTTAAGAGGAAAAATAAAAGGCAAGAAAATATTTTGTAAGTTATCAGAATAATAAAATATAAGATTATATTGTTACATGAGGAAAGGAAGATGCTTCTTTCTATTTTTTGTTTTGCTTATATGAAAAGAAAGAAATGAAATTATAAACAACTTTGCAGACTTTTATACCATCATGCTACTAGAATAAGAGACTAGAATTCTGTAGATAAGACATACTTCTTTATTGACTTTGAAATCAGAATTTAGATGTGGGCACTAACTTACTTAATCTGCTTAATAATGACCCACATATTGAATTAAACCATTCAGACCTACAAGGGAATGTAGCATGAAGTTACTCAGAATCAAAAACTTCGGGTCTCCCATTGTTTAATAAAACTTCATCTTTATGAACTTTTGTTAAAAAAGAAGATAGTTTATTAATAGAAGTGAGATGGTAATAGATTACTTGAAAAATTTTGAAATTATTTGAAAGTCACCCACTTGAAATTTTGTAGAACTCCTGTAGTGTCTCTTCAGCTCGTTTGAGTCCACCTGAAATATATTTATGCTTCAATTAACTTTAGCCAATTTCATGAATTTTTATATTCTTATCTTTGTATTGATAGCTGTTTCTTCTTCTGGACCCTTCCAATCCCAGCCTGTAAATATGTTCCATCCTCTCATACTTTGAAACAAAGTACCTCCCTTGCCCCATTGTCTGTCAGAGTTGAAATTCTTAAGATAGTCATCTGCCTTGCTTTACTCCCAATCCTCCCTCAGGTTTACTCTTAAACCATGGCAGTTTTTGACACCTCCCTTCTTCCCATTTCTCTTGTATGAGATTAACTGTGCTAAGCCTAATAATAACTTGCTAATTATCACATTCAGGGGATCCTTTCTGGTACGCAGCATCCTATACAGCCCTCACCAAACTGTGAAAGAATGTGTGTGTGTGTGTATATATATATAAATACACCCCCACATATACATTATACATATATATGTATATATATAATATATACATATATTGTACACATATAATATATGTATATATTATATATTATACATATATTGTATATATGTACAATATTATATGTACAATATTATATGTACAATATTATATATACAATATATATGTATAATATAATATATACATATATACATTATATATTCATATACATATACACACACATATATATACATTCAGATACATATATATATATATTAGCTCATTTGTTTAAAATCAGTCTATGTGATTAAAAGGTAATCTATCTGAAGACAGGATTGACTTCACTTAGCAACTGTACCTAGCTGGTGCCTGGAATATACTGAAGAGTCTGAAACATATTGAGGGGTGAAGAAATGAATGAAAGGTTGGAAGGAATGAGTGAAAGTTCTTGTAGCATTTGACAGTTTAGAGAACAACTTTGTCCTTGAAACTATCAGTAATGCCACTCTGGGTTCACCTTAGTTCTTAAATTCCAACTTTTTGGTATTCTTCTAGGACTTTTGGGCTAGACATTTAAAAGTTGACACTCCCCATGATTTGATTTTCTTCTTTCCTCTATATTTACTTCTGAGAAATCTTATCCACTTTTGTCATTTGAAAGACCACTATATATGTTGAGCCTACTGAGTGTCTATCTCTACCTATAACATTTTCTTGCTGTTTGTGCTTAGCCTGGATTAATCATCATTCTCTGATTCCTTTAAGCCAAATGTGACCCCACTCCTGCGACTGCGCACCCTGTAAGCATCCTCATCGACATGGGTTAGTGATCCTAGACTGCTCTCTCTCAGCTCTCTCAACCAGCAACCAAGTTCTGCAGATTCTTCTTCCTATAATTTTGTGTTCATTCTCTCCCATTGGCAATGTTCTACCTGCCGTAAGTCTTGCTCTCCTCCATCCATTTTTAACCACAGGCAGATGATCTCTGTAAGTAAGAGCACTTAACAATCTGTAGGCACTTTGGCTATGCTGTCCCCAGACAGAGTGTCAGTTTTTGCAGGGGGAAGAGCGTGCAGATAACTCCACCCCCTCCAGCAGGACTTGGAATGAGTATCTTTTCATTCACGTGATTTGCTCTGAGCCTCAGAGCACCCTGGGCTTACATTTGTCAAGATTTGCAACATAAAATTCCGTTTTCCTTTCATTTGTCTTTCCTTTATACTTGAGCTATGTAAGATACCTGTCTTTGACCTGTGTTTCCTCAGTTCTTAATGTCTAGCATACAGTTGGTATTCAATAAATGCATTATATGTGATTGATGACTGGAGAAGGATTAATAATAACAATATTCAGACTTAAAAGAGTTAACATGAGGTTTACATTCATATGTTTTAATTATATGTAAGAAATGTCACATATTTTTAGCTAGTTGATAAAAGTGCTGGCCCGTGAACATATAGAAGCAGCATTGTCTAACAGTTATCCACCCATGCTGCTCAAGTTCAGAAGTTTGAAGCTAGTGTTGAGTAACATTAAAGACCGGCTAGACAACTTCCCAATTTCTACTTCCTCTCCCCCTTTTTTTGTCAGTAATTGTTACCCATCTTCACACACTAAATTTTACATAAATACATTTGGAAACATATAAGATGTCCTTAATGATTTGTACTGTAAAACGAAATGGTTTACTAAGTCACAGGTAGACAAAAGTAAGTTTAAGTTGATGTTTTGTAAGTCATGTTCTAAGCTTGAGTGAAAGTGATCAGCTTTTTCAATATTTATGTGTGATAGAGAGACGCATTTTGAGTATTAATTTGTTAAGGTAAAATACTGCATCCTCCCTTCATCAGGGAAGAATGCTTTTAACACCTTTATCCCTTTGCTTTCAGAGTTGTCTGTGATCCTATGATTGAATAAATGTAAATGCAACTAAAACCTTGTTAGATTAAGAGAAAGTGCCATCTAGTGATTTTACAATCCCTTTTCTTTAAAACAGTAATAAATGTGGCATCACTAGCCTCAGGAGGATCAGTGTGCTTACTGGTGGCAATTAAGCACTTATTTTTAAAATGTCACTGTACTTAGTTCTCTGTCTGTCTTTTAAGCCTCCTTATTATTCAGGCAACATTTCTTAAGGGGAGAGTTACTTTAGGGGGAATATGCTAATTGCGCTAAATCTTTTTTTAACAGTTTTTGAAGAACCTCTATTCAGATGTTAGTATATTTACTTATTATTCACTTCGGCTGGCAAACAATTCAGTAATTCTACATGGAACAGATAGGAGAAGTAGTTCAAAAAGAATACCATCTACCTCAAGTGTAATGCAGACTAAATAATTATGTAAGGAAAGAAAATCCTTGAATCAATGTTGTCATGCATTCATTCCTACAAATATATCCTGGGTGTATGGGTTCTCAGGTTAGACAGGGAAATTAATCAAATACTGTCTGTGCTTTGAAGAAATTTACTGCCAAGTCAGAAAGAGAACTACACATATAAATAGGAGACAAGAAAGAAAAGTTTGTGGACATCCATTCATTCAGTTCATTCCTGTGCATCTTCTACATAGCTATGTGTGCACACTTTTATCCAATATTCAAAATGATTTATAAGGTAGCTATTATTTTCTCTGATGTGTGAAAAAGGAAGTGTACAGTGGAAGAATAAATTTAGTTCTACACTACATTTAAGAAGTGAAATTTGACCCTAATCTGTTTGTTTCTACTAGGTGATAATTAGCCTAGTATTTATTTAGCAAAATTAAACAACAGAAATATGAGTAAAGCCTATGCAGTACAGACGAGGTGGTGAATTTTTTTCAGGTCAGTTGATAAACAGTACTTGTGAGGACAAAGTACTGAAAGCAGTGGACTATAACAGAAGGCTTAATAACTGACAATGTCACTAGCTGGTGTTGAAAGTTTCCTGGGAGCCTTGTCATTAATGTGTTTAGCTACCAAGCATTGTGGGGATGTCTCATATGTAGATAATTTCCACCGCCATTTCTGATTTGATTTCTACCGTGTGTAAGGGCAATTATATACAAGAGACGTTTTTGTTGGTTTTAGGTTCAAAATTCTCTTCTCTGTGTAGCACCACTTTCAGAAGAAAGATACTATAAATAAATGTGGACAAACTTGTAAAGCTCCCTGATTCCACCTATTGTGCCTGTTAGTACCTCTTGCATTTCCATTTTCCATATACCTTGTGAAACAGATAAATACAGTGGGTAGGCATACCTACATGGTCACTGTAGGTATTTAATGAATGTTTATTGTATAAATGAATTAATAATTTGATAGTGTACACCAAATATGATATAGATAATGCAGTGGGACTTTTAGATTAGAGACTCAGTGTGCACAGACTTTGTACCAAAAATGTAATCAAGTCTCGCAGGCTGGAACTGCCTACTCTAAATGAAAGAAACAATTAAACTTCTTTTGAACAAACAAATCAATTAGCTCCTGCTCTATATTTATAGCTTGCAATAATGCATCTTAAATAAAGCCCATTGAATGTGTTTTTACTGGTTATTTTTCTCGGTTTTAATACTCCATTGTGTGTAAAGGCCTCTTTTGAAAATTGAAAATAAAAGTCTCCCTTTACTGATTTTGTCATTTTCCATTTGTCAAACATTGATTTTCTCTCCCTCTGTATGTCTAATGGAGGTTGAAATTAGTGCTTTGTTGGGTGCTGTTTGCTTCTTGTTTGTGCACCATCACGGTCATTCATCAAGCTGCCAGCAAGCTCTGGGGACAGCGCTGGTGAGTTAACTAATGCTCCAGTCTGCACAAGGAAAATTTTAAGTAGCTTTTCCTATAGCTTTGGCTTTTGCCTTTAGGATTTCTTCTAAGGAAAGATTTTGACTGTAGGGGATGCCACCCAGAAAAAAAAAAAAAAGATTCAAGCTATTCCTTTCACCTTTTTTTGATGATGTAAAATGTCCTAGAGATTCAAAGAAGAATATCCAGAATGTAAAAGACTCTACATCTCTTCTCCAAAACATATGAACCCGAGTTGTAATACAATCAGTCAGTCTGTTCGTGCTTGTGTGACATCAGAACAGTCCATGCAGCAACATGTGAATTTTTTTTTTTTTTCGCATTTCAATAATTTTATTGAAAGGTATATTTCTTAATACCAAACATAATGGTAGTTGGTTAGGTTACCTCTGCCAACTCAAAGTTGATATGATGTTTTCAAAATATTGAAATATATCAGCCTTTTGGTAAAACTGAAGTTATCCATAAAACATGGTTTACAAAAAGTTAAAGGTAGAATATACTATGGTTCTTTGGTTGACTTAGGCTTTAGGCCTCACGGAGTTCCTGTTTACAACGCTAACAACATACATACATCTCCTTACATTCACTGGCTCATATGGAGAATTCCAAACACTAGCTCAGCGATTTCATGATTATGGAGGTGCCTACTTACTTTTCTTAAAACGCAGTATAGAAATTTGTGAAAGTATATTCTATTCCAAAAATATGGAACGCTTCACGAATTTGCGTGCGCAGGGGCCATGCTAATCTTCTCTGTATCGTTCTAATTTTAGTATATGTGCTGCCAACGCGAGCACAAACGTGTGAATTTTAATTGTAATTAATTACAATTAAAATTTAGATTTGCAGAGACATATGTGCCTAGTGGCCACTGTATTGTGCAGTACAATGAATTAACCCTGATTAAAAGGCTCATGCTTGCTTAACTTCTTAAGTGAGGTTTTTCTGAAGTGTCTAGGTGTCAAACCTTTTGGTTGACTTTCGTAGAGCTTCCCTGAACTGTGTGCAGTGCTGACTGTATAATGATACAAGCCATAGTCTGTGTTTTTTTTTAAAGGAATTATAATTTAGTGTTTTCTCACAACACCAGGTTGTCTCCTTAGAAGACTGAGTGAGCGGTAAGGAATGAAATAATACCGTCCTATTTAACAAATATCATGATAGACTAACGTGATAGAAAACAACAGCTTCACTGACTGAGCCTTGATGACTAGAAGAATAATTTCTACATTTTAAAGACATGACTGAGTTAAAATATGGGCATGTTTTTGACATTTCAGGCTTGGCATGAGTTTTGTACCTTTTTGTATTAACACATTTTGAAAGCCTCGCTGACTTGAACCAGCCTGAGTTTGGAGGCAAGGCCTGGGTTTGAATCCTGCCCCTGCCGCTTTCCAGCTTTGTGCCTTGAGCAAGTCACCTACTGCCTCCAAACACAACTTATCGACCTCTGGCTGGGACTATCAGCGTCTTTTTCTTAGTGCCACTGAAAAGCGAGACATTATACATAAATCAGTGAAAAACATAGTGTTTGGTGACATTTAATGCTCACTGTGCAGCAGACACAGCTGTAGGCAGGGGACATGCATCACTTTGTGTACACTTCCTATCAACACCATGGAGGGACTACTACACTCCCATCTGAAAGACGAGGACGTTAAGCATGTGGGGATGTGTGTTCTTCAGCATATGGTGAGCGCTCAGTGGTTTTGTTATTTTATCATCATTATTCTTCTCAATACTGTTTCCTGTCATTGATGATCTATTTATTCACAGCCAGTTGAATATTAAATTAGAAGATGTTAATTTATTTTTCATTGTCCAAATAGATATTATTTATCTGTCAGTATATTTTTCCAAATCTCACTTACTATTATTTCTCCTCCTCTTAGGAACCTGAGTCTGGGCTGGATTAATAGTATATCACAAAGGTAGATGATATCACATATGATGTCTGTAACAAGCCAGTAGCGCGTGTTGTCTGGTGTTTGGTATGGAAAGACCACACGCAGTGGTATCAGCCAGCAGTTCCAGTGATAAGCAGTGGTGACAAGCAAGAGCCACAGGAGATAGAGTCGATCTGGAAAAACAGCAACAACGGTCATCCAAATGGCATGGAGCAAGCATGAAAGAAGTCTCTTGCTTAGCATCGCAAGTTCAGACAATACTCTTTGGAGATAGGCAGTTTGTAATAAGGGGCTCTAGTAAACATTCGACAGAGTTCTGCCTCCAGAGGGGGAGGCAGTGTGCTATTAAGGGACAGAAAGTGATATTATCAACTCTGCAGGAGCGGACAGTTTCCTTCCTGGCTCCTGGCCACACTGAGTCTGTCCCAGTGGGTAACAGCACCATTTTGTTTCAGGCAAGTAGAGACCTAAGAAAATTCTAGGGGACCTTGCTGAGGCCTCGCTGCAGTACCAGGTTCTCAGAAGTTAAACTGCAGGCTTGCCCAGGGCAGAGAGAGAAGGCCATCTCTCCCAGATGGCATCTAGCGCTTCGTGGGGAGCGCAGACAACCAAACCATTACAGAGTCCATGTCCCTTCACATACTGCCTTCCTCTGCCAGGGGAGGCCCTGAGAGGGACTTTGTTTGATTAGAATAATTAGCATGTGAAGGCCTGGAATAAGATGGGCCATTTACAACGACTCTTTTCTTGTCAGTAGGCATATTGCCGAGTGCCTGGGGGCCTTCTTTATAAAGGTAATTAGGGGTAGGACAAGCCCTAGAGTGCCTTTTAAAAATAGGCAGGGGTATTTTCTCTCTTATCTTCACCAAGAGGAAGAGCAACACTTTGCAGATTATATAGTTTAAATTACACTCCTTCCACACATTCAGAACATAGGCTAGGGAAGATAGAGTCTACCCGTAACTTCAGGTCACAACGGTTTTTGGTGAAAGCCAGTCCTCCTAATGGGATGTCCTTTGCTCATACCTGTGTGTGAATCTATGCTTCTTGGAAGTCTCATTCTCTTTAGGTATTCTGTCAGAGGCAACTTTTGGAACCGGTAACACAATATGCCATAGTAGTGCTCTCCTTTTAGATTAGAATTGCTTTCTTGTGTTGATGGTGCTGTTATGGACTTTGCTTTAAAGGAAAAAAAAAGGGAACATTTTTAATAGCTTAGCATAAGTTAGCTTAATGACCAAAAGCTTAGATTTGATGGAGGCACACATCTGAAAATCTTTCCCTTCTCAATACACGGAGATGAAACAAAACTCTGATGTTTAAAATAGTGATATTTATTTCATGATACATATATCAAAATATTATATTGCACACCTTAAATATACACGGTGACATATGTTAAAATATTCAAGTAATAAAAACACTGGAACTTGAGAAATACACAAATATAAAACTCATTAACAAGGTGCCACAAAACAAATGTATGCCACCTGCTAGGTTTAAGTTTTATATTAAAATACATTCTTCACATATATCCTTCAAGTGCTGGCTAAATAAATCTCAACATATTCTTACCAATATATCTTTCTCAATCTATGATTTACTAAGGCTCATCTCTTTAAAAATAAACCATTATGTAATACCTAGTTCATTTTGAAATCATAACTTTCTTCATATAGAACTGTATGGAAACCTTCATCTAGCCCACTTGATTTGGATTTATCTGTTATTAAACAATTAAATTTTCTTCTCTTGTTTTAATGCATATGCGCTTTACATAGATGCGATCAGAGCACATATAACTTTTGTGCTCTACTTATTGTTCTTAATGTTTTTCATAAATGCCTATCTGTAGTTATTGAAAGGTTGATAATTGTTCCTCCCCTTATGTAATTGCCTTTTGATGTCTTTTGCTCTGTTGGATACTCAGGTAGTATTCTTGTATTTTCATGATCTATACCATGTGTATTATAGGTTTTTAAAATTATTGTCTACAGTATAACTTGCTATGGAAGATCCTGCAGGCAGTCTGTACATATAGCCTGGGTATGAGTGTTACCTGTAAAGGGCTTCCTGTGTTTCTCTGTCTGAGTTTTTTTGGAACAAGTTGCGTAAAATGCTGGGCAGATAACAGCATGTTCTAGTAGCAAGCAGCTATATTCTTTTTTATTAAGGTAATTCTTAGGTTTAGTTGCACAATTTTTCTGACAAATCAAGCCCCATGTGCCCCCCCCCCTTTGTGACCCCCTTATTAATGCATCCTTGTCTTAACTCCCTTGTGTGTTGCTCTTGTCACTTTCACCTTCTTGGGTCACTCTCAAAATAAACTGTTTATACCTAATCATCGTCTGAAGGTCTACCACGGGGTGACCCAAAATGAACTCTTCGTAAAATACATGCCCCTTCATAATTCCCTTTTTCTCAGTGTTTCATGGCAACAATTCTTACCAGTGTGTGGGCTGGCTTCGGGTGAAGACATTTCTCCCTCCATCAACTTTTCCTTGTAGAGGGCTGTTCTCTGATGCATTCTTTTCACCATGTTGTGGAGCTGAGCATCAGCATACTCATTTATAACAGGGACTCCAAGTGGGCTAAAGGAGGGAAAAGAAAAGTGGAGGTAGAGATGGGCCTATAAGGAGATACCTATAGGGGAAGGATGGATTATTTTCACCTTCTTTATATAGTCAATATTATTAACTCCCTCTTCTTGCAATTGCAGAGAACAATTCAAACACTAAAATTAATGGAAATATTATGATAGAATATAGATTTGTCACTGAAAAATAATTATTCTTGACAATATTTGTTGTGAGGGCTGTGGTTGTGTCATTAAATTGTGTTACTAGAAGTTTGTAGTGTTGTGTGACTGAGATCCCTGTTTTCTTGTTATCAATTAGCTCTTGGCCTGTTAGGGCCTTAGGCCATTTTCACCAGGCTGAGATCATTCCTTGGCTAGCTGATAGCAAGAAAATAAGGATTGTAGTCCACATACCCCAGGAACTGATTTTTGCTAACAATCTGAATTAGTTTGCAAAGTAAATCCCTCTCCAGAACCTACAGATGAAAGCCTATCCTGGCTGGCACCTTGATTTCAACCTTGTGCAATTTTGGGCAGAGAACCCAGCTAAACCCACCTAGATTTCTGATGTATGCAAATGTGAGATAGTAAATAAGAGCCTATTTAAACCACTGAATTTGTGGTTTACACAGTAATAGAAAATGACAGGTGTGCTTTAATGAATTTTCCTTGTGAGAAAGCATACAAATAGACCAGTTCAGAGTATAAGGTATAAACTTGTTTATTTCATAAAGATCTGAATTTTCTTCCCCTAGAGTTCTCACTGTCTTTCTTCCTTCTGATGTTTGAGCATGGGTCTACAAGGGCTCATATAGACTACTTCCATTTTCATTTCCTCACAATCATGAATTAATTCCCTTTCCACTCCTCTGCCTCACTTCCATGGGATTCACAATGGAACTGAGTGACCTGTAGATTTCAATAAAGAGCACTGTAGTTTAAGCCCCTATTGGTGAACCTGTTCCCTTCCTGGTCCTTGAATGTATCACATATAACTGTTTACAGATCACTAGACTATTGATATTTTTCTTTTTTCTATTCTTACTGTCATAATTTATACCTCTTTAGAAGGTCAAAGGTTCAGTCTCAGCACCAAAGATTTTTCCTTTAGTCACATTTGTAAGCCCTTTTAAGAATAGTGAAGACTGAGCTATAATGAAAGAAAGTTAGATCCATCTAAGACAATGCAAAACTAGGTGGACACTAGGTCCATAAACACAGAGTAATTTTTTTCTGATAAGAATTATCATAGATAAGGTGACTGAATGTGTTTGGGGTTGTTTCTTCATCTTCTAATCTGTTCTGTTGATCACTGGATCTGTTTTTTTTTTTTTTAGCCAGTACCATGCTGTTTTTATCACAGTAGCTTTGTAGTATAATTTCAAGTCAGGGATTGTAATGCCTCTTGTCTTACCTTTTTGCTGTTCTAGGTCTCTTCTGGTTCCAAATAAATTTTAAGATTGTATTCTTTAATTCTGCGAGGTGTCTATTGGTATTTTGATTGGGATTGCATTAAATCTGTGTAACAGTTTTGGGAGTGTGGCCATTTTCACTGTGCTCATTCTTCCTACTCCAGAGCAAGGGATAGTTTCCATTTTCTGATATCTGCTTTGATTCCTTTTTCAGAGTATTGTAGTTTTCAATATAAAGATCCTTTATTTCCTTTGTTAGATTGATTATTATTTCATTTTTTTGATGCTATTGTGAAAGATGTGTTTCCCCTAATTTCTTTCTTAGTGAATTTATTATTTTTATACAGGAATGCTATTGATTTTTGAGTGTTGGCTTTGTATCCAGCTATGCAACTGAATTTGGTTATTAAATCTAGAAATATTTTAGTGGAGTTTTTGGGGTCTTCCATGTAGAGTATCATGTCATCTGCAAGTAATGATAATTTAATTTCTTCCTTTCCTGTCTTTATTCCTTTTACTTATTTCTCTTGTCTAATAGCTCTAGCTAATGTTTCTAGAACTATATTGACTCACAGTGGTGATAGTGGCCACCCTTGTGTTCCTGATTTTAGAGTAAAACTTTCAGTTTTAGTCCATTTAGTGTGATGCTGGCTGCTGGTTGTTATAGACGGCTTTTATCAGACTGAGATAAAGGGTTTCTTTTCCAATATTCTGAAGGATTTGAATCATGAATGGGTATTAGACTTTGTCAAATGCTTTTTCTGTGTCTCTTGTGATGACCATGATTTTTTCTCCTTGGCTCTGTTGATTTGGTGTTTTACATGCATTGATTTATGTTGAACCATCCCTCCCTCCCTGGGATGAATCCTACTTGGTCATGGTGTATAATCTTATTGATGATTTGCTGAATTCTTTTTCTCAGTATCTTATTGAACTTTTTTTGCATCTATGCTTATTAGGGAGATTGGGAAGAAAGATATAGCCTGTTTAATAAATCGTGCTGTCAAAATTGGCTTTCCATATGCTGAAGACTAAAACTAGACCCACGTCTTTCAATATGCACTAGATTAAAATCAAAATGGATCAAAGATCTAAATATTAAAACAGAAACACTAAATTTACTGGAAGAGACAAAATGTAGAACTCTTAAAGACATAGGTGTAGGCAAAGACTTTATGAACAAAATCTTGAATGCTTGGGAAATATTACAAAGAATCAACAACTGAGATCTCATTTTATTAAAAAGCTTTTTCACAGCAAAAGAAATCATTAACAGAATGAAGAGGTAGCCCACAAAGTGGGAAAAAATTTTTGCTAGCTGTTCCAGATGAAGAACTAATATCTAGGATGTAAGTGGACTGAAAAAAATCATAAAGTTAAAGACCAATCTAAATCTGAAATGGATAGATACTTCTCAGATGAAGAAGTAGAAATGGCAGGTAAATATATGAAAAATGTTCAACAATACTGGTCATTCAAGAGATGCAAATTAAAATAATGCTGAGATTCCACTTCATTCTAGAAAGGATGGCTATCATCAGAAAATCAACCAATAACAAATGCTAGGGGCTGTGTGGCAAAAGGAACCCTTCTCCATTATTGGTGAGAGTATAGACTGGTGCTCGATGAACAGCTGAAAATCAAGGTGGAGATTCCTCAAAAAACTAAAACTAGAGGTTCCATTTGACCCAGCTAGTCCCCTCCTTGTTATCTTCTCAAAAGAATTAAAAGCATTATTCACAGTGATATATGCACGTTTATAGTGGCACAGTTTATAATAACTAAATCTTGGAAACAGCCAAAATGCCCATCAACTGATGAATGGGTAAATAAAATGTGGTTTTTACACACAGTGGAGTACTACCCAGTGATAAAGAAGGATAAATTTGAGATATTTCTAAGTAAATGGATGCACCTTGAGATCACACTCTTAATTGAAAGAAATCAAACACATGTGTAAATACCACACTGTTTTTCTAGTATGAGAAAGCAAAAGTGTAAGTAAGGAAGAAATTTAGAATAGATATTATGAAATAGGAAGAAAATGTTCAAATGGGAAAGAGAACTAGGGAGGGGGAGGGGGAAAGGAAAAAAGGGAAAAGAAAATTATATGAGAAGAGAACCAAAATAGAAGCAAAGCTTTTGTAACTAAAAGGGGAAGGGGGTCGAAGGGAGGGTAAGGGAATGGGAAAACTGTAGAGTAAAAATATATTGTGTACAGGTAAAAATTCCTGAAGATGAATGTGATCATTATGTATATCTAAAATGTACCAATAAACTTAATTAATTAAAAATATTATCATAACTTTCTTCTCACTTATTCTTTTTCATACATCTTATTATTTTAAGCTTATTTCTGAATGAATACATAGAAACATAAAAATTGTTTCTATTTGTAAAGTATCATATGATGTTTAAATGTATTTATTGATTATTAAAAATTTAGTATACTTAGAAGTATATTCATTCATCAAGCAGTTATTAAATATATACTTTATACACAGCAAATATAGATGATTTAGAGATTGGTCCCACAGATTTTCATAGATTAATGAAGATATAAGTTAATAGCTAACATTAAATAATAAGGATACAAACAATGTACTATGGTCACATTGAACGTAGCATGAGGAAGTCTACTAAATCTTAAGGGAGTGACATAACTTTGATGGAGAAGTGATAGCCCAAACTTTTAAGCCTTGCTAGCAATGTGTCTGGGGATCTGAAAGGATGTAACATAATCAACAAACATTTTGATTCAAACAGTGTGTGTGTGTGTGTGTGTGTGTGTATGTGTGTGTAAGAGGCCAGGTGGCAAGACTGGTTGGGCCTGAAAAGGCCAGAGGAGTAAGCAAAGTTAGATGGTCCTGTATAATTCACTTAGGAGTGAGGATGTTGGGCTCCAGAGAGGAGCCAGGGTAGATGATGAAGCAAATGAGGAGTGTGGGCGGGAAGGTTTGTATTTAGAGAAGCGACAACAGTGGGGGAAGGGGCTGAAGAGGGGCAGCATTAACGCATGGAGATGGAGCAAAAGTTACTCTACTAGGTTAGATCTGAATCAAGGTGATTAGGAGAAAAGAGTGATTGAGGAAATATTAAGAAGCAGAAATCATAGGATGCAGTGAATCTTGTGGAGGTTTGGGTGACTAAAAAGATGAGGAATGACTTGTAAGCTTTCACTAGGAAGGATCAGATTCACGAAGGAGACATTAACATAAATCAGGAGCCAGAAAGCAGATGTTTATGTGTAGTGGGCACATAGGAAAAAAATGAGTTCTTTGGGTGTAGGTCCAGGTCAAGGCCTTGTAGGGCTCTGTGTGGTAGGTCTTTGTTTCACTGAGGAGAAGGGCAATTTAAAATCAGTTCTGGGGACAAGAACTTAGTGGTCCTCAGCTCACAAGGGATGCTTGGATCAGGTGGATGACATCATCAGAGACTGAAGTTTTCAAGTTCAGGATTATAGGTTTTCTTTGTCCTCCACAAGACCTAGGAAAAGTAGATTTTTAATTATTGCTTATTGAATAAACCTGCTAGTTCTAACCTTTTGTTCGACCTTACTTGATATGCCTCAGTGCTTTAAAAAATCTATAAAAGGCAAAGTTGAAGGTTGGTGGATCATTAACTATAAAGTCAAGTATTCAAACAGTCAAAATGTCTGATTCAAGTCATAAGACCTAAGAGGAACAATTTTTTCTTTTTCTGAATGAGCTATAAGCTGTAATTAACCAGTTAATTGCTACTTATTCATACCAGTTTGTATTAATATGTCTCATGGTTAAAGTGATAGAACTAATATTAGAAAGCATGTTACCATTTCAAATACATATCTATATTTCAATTATTAAACCTTTTTATTTTTGTGTTAATTTATCAGTGTTATTCCATCATCTTCTTTTTTTGGCTTCTTTGCTAGAGTGACCTTTTCCTATCTCCTCCTGCCTATATACATATAGAAACTATGAATGAATTTTTCTTTAGTAATTTGGTAACTGAACACAAAAAGACTAATAGAGATGAGGAAATACATATTTCCTAAAATAAAGAACCAAATGGGAACAGAAGAGGAAACCAATAAATATCCCTTTTGTAACTGTTTTATTTGGGCTTTATTTGTATTGTACTTATATTTACAGTATATATGTTTTATTATATGTTTTTAAGAAGATTTATTTCTCATAATTACATAATGAAAGATTTGGTAAGCAGCAAAAATATTTTAAAAATTTCAATAAACAATTTGGAAAAATATTTGGAAAGATAAGTGTTTAACTTTGGAGGAAAATCTTATTGGATCATCTCATTGAAAAATAAGAGATTTGGGAGATTTCTAAATTTGATTTAGAAATCTCCATGGAATAATAAAGAATTAGCTATGTTAAAATAAAATTTGTGACTTTAAACATAAAGATATAGAGAGAACTCATTAAAATTGATGAAAAGTAGAATTATGGTAGTATTCTTTACTTCTTTAAATTCTATCAGAGGTATAATTAAAATAACTATGTAAAAATTATGTAGGAAATTATATGTCTTTGGATGCACAGAAGTTTTTGCTCCCTGGGCTACTGAATCATAGAAAGACCTGGGAGAAGCAGGCCTTTTTTTTTTTTTTTTGTAAAGTGGGAAAAAGACTACCCTGATACCCTGAAAGGACAGATAGAAAGAAAGCTTGTGGTTTATAGCTGTACTCAGGAATATCAGGTAATATCTATCTATCTATCTATCTATCTATCTATCTATCTATGTATCTATGTATCTATCTATCTATGTATCTATCTATCTATCTATCTATCTATGTATCTATCTATCCATCTATCTTTGTCTTGGGGATTAAACCCAGGGGCTGTGCACTGAGATACATCTCCAGACTTTAAAAATTTTTTTTTTATTTTGAGATACAGTCTTGCTAAATTGCAAAGTTGCCCAGGTGTGCACAAACTTGTGATCCTCCTGTGCTAGCTTCTCAGAGTGATGAGATTACAGATGTGTGTCACCACCTCTGACAGAATAATAGTTTTAAGAAAGTGTATACACATATGATATCGATCTTGAAATTTTAAAATATTGTCTATGTATATTAGAACTCTTAGAAAGTTTTCATGTACTCCAGAAATAATAGTTTTTGTATTTTGATTTGCTTCTTTAGCATAATATGAGAGAATGACTAACTTTGAAAAATATTTTATGAATTTCTTTTTATTATTTACTTATTTATTCATAGGTAGCCTAGGTAGAGCTTGAACTCACAATTCTCCTGCTCCAACCTTCCAAGTGTGGGGATTATAAGTGTGTGCCACCATGCTCAGCTTATTTCTTTTTTTATTGTGCATTAATATGTAATAATTGTTTTATGGGGCACACTGAAATAAATCCATACATATTTATACTATATAAGGATCAAATCAAGATAATTAGCATTTTCATCTCTTTAAGCATCATTTCTTATTTCTGTGTGTTGGGTAACTTCAAGCTCCTTCATTCTTGGTCTTTATAAACCACATAGTAAGTTACTGTAACTGTAATCATGCTACTAATGTATAGTATGCTATTGCTTATTTCTCATACCTAACTATATTTTTGGACCCATTATCAAATCTTTTCCTATTCTTCCTCTCCATTACCTTTCTAGCTTCTAGCTTCTCTTCTTTATTTCTATCAGTTCAACTTTTTTAGTTTCCACATATGAATTAGGACATGTGCTATTTGTATTTCCTTGTCTGGCTTAGTTCTGTGCCTGACTTTCTGTAATTACATTACATTAAGGTTATGTAATGTTTTCCAGTTCTATCCATGTTGCCACAATCGACAGGATGCATCCTTTTCTTTAACAGCAGAATGATGTTACCTCATGATACCACATCTTTAAAATGACTGCTTTTGATGGGAATGATAAAATGGGTAGGCGGTAGTCAGGGGTGAGTTTACAGAGGGCATGGTATTTGTGTTAGACTTGCAATGATAAATGGCAGGTTGGGCAGGGGGGAGCTTAGCGGCAGAGCACTTCCCTAACATCCATATGGCCCTGGGTTTGATTACAGTACTGGAAAAAAGGGGAGGAATTGTGTGCTCACTAAATAAAGGGTAGATGCTGAAGGCAAAGCTTAACAAGCTGAGTAAAGGCGTGTTCGTTGCAGCCTTGTGGAGTGTAACAAAGGGTTAAACACTTCAAAATAGAATCCCGAATCATCTGTAATTTGTCTCAAAAGATGAATTGAAACAGAAGCATAGAATGATCGTGGAATGATCTTCTGTGAGCAGAAGAGTTGTATTCTTAGCTCTGTTTTAGAAAAATAATTAGAAAAAGAAAGATCATTAACAGTGAAGAGGAAGTATGACTTGAAGAGGGGAGAAAGACAACTGAAATTATGTGAGTTAGCATAAAATGTGAAACTTCAAGTTTGGTCAATGTACTGCTCTGAATAGCGTCTGCTAAAATTCATGTTTGCCTGGAATCTCAAAATATGCTCTTATTTAGAAATAAGATCTTGACTGATGCAGTTACAAATTGTTCCTGGCTTATGATTATTCATTTTATAAGTTCTTGACTTTATGATGGGGCAGAAGTGGTAAGAAGTCAGTAGAAATCATACATTAAGCTTTGAGTTTTGGTCTGTTCTTGGGCCAGTGATCGGCAGAATGACTCTCTTGGGGTTCCAGGTAGCAGCAATGAACCAGCCATCCATGCCATTGCGCAGGTAAACAGCACGTACTCCCCAGTGCACTGGGTTGCTAAGCCACTCTGTTTGGTAGGCTGGGTAGGTTAAATTAATTTTCAATGTATGATACTTTCAATTTAATGTGGGTCCTATTGGAATATAATCTTGTACATTGAAGAACATCTGTATTTGAGTTGAAATTTATATTGGAGCCAGGTGAGCCCTTAACCTAATAACTGGAGTCCTCATAAGAAATCCATGTGAGAAAACAGTGAAAACATAGAGGGAGAACATCATGTGACTACACGAGTGCTGCACCTACCAGCTAAACTGATTGCCAGGTACCGTCAGAAGCTAGAAGATAGGCACGTGATAGGGTCTTCCTCCGTGCCTCCTGGAGGACCAACCTTGCTGAGATCTTGATTCTGGGCTTAGCCTCCAGAACCATGAAAATAAATTTCTGTTATCTTTAGCCACCTAGTTTATGGTAATTTGTTACGGCAGTCCTAGAAAACTTATTGAGTTAGGAGTATGGATAATTGTGATACCACATGGGAAAGTTGGAATTGTGATAGAAATATAAATCCATTTAGTTCGGTGTGTGTTAAACTTGAGGTTTGAATTAAGAATCAAGATCTTTTAAATTCAGTGCAGTAGGCGATTGAGCGTTTGGGTCTGGAAATGAGAAGGTAGGACTGAACTGGAGACGGCGATCAAGGAATCAGCAGCCTGGAGGGCAGGACGGAAACTATTCAGTGGATGAGATTACTGGTAAAAGCCTGCATAAAACAAGATAAGGGTGGGAGCTCACAACCTTGGAATTCGCTGAAGTTTAAGGAGCAGCACTAAGAAAATGGAACTGAGAAGTGGCAATTAGAAAGGCAGATCTAAGAGAGAAAATGTCACAAAATCAGAGGAGGTTAGCCTTTGGAAAAGGAGGTCAGTGTGTCTCATGCTGCACATGAAGTGAGTAGGATGAGGGTAAGAAGACTTTAATTCTATCAAGTAAGATTTCATTGGTAATCTTAAGAAAATTGGTTAGGAAAATGCACAATTTTACCAAATTCTGCCACTTTCTTCACATCCTTAACTAGTTTGTAAAAAGGGTATATAACTGAGTTTTAATCTAAATACTATTTTGCATGTCTAGTCATTATTTTCTAAAATCATTTAGAAGCAGTCTTTATGTCCTCTAATAAAATCTTTAATAGTTTTTACATTTGCAAACTTTACTAGATTCTCTTTAATTTTTAGTTAGGAATTAATTCATTTTCTAATGACAATTTATTATATCAAAAATATAATTTGACTAAAGTCCTTTTATATCAGGTATTTCTGCTTTCTTCCATGATATAGAAGAATTAAATAAGGAGTATTTTATTAAAATTTGGGAATCTTTTTGGAGAGGAAGGAGCTGGTCTTTTTTTTTTTTTCTTTTCTGTGTGTAGGTAATAATTAGTGAAAAATTCAGAGCATTACTCTCAAAACATATCTGCAGAAAAAAAATCTGCTTTGGATAGGGGAAATTTTTAGAGGTATAACTTTATGAATAAAAAAATTGAAAATAACACAAAATTCAGATTTTTATTCAAGTATTTGACCATCTACCATGTAGCCTACAAAATTTTAAGACGTTTTTATGAGTAAACTCAACCAATCCCTTCTCACACTCACCCCTAAATGCTACAAAGATTTTAAATGTTTATCAAGTTACACTTAAACATATGGTATTGTTAGTACACATTAGTTTGCATATATGGTAATATACATATGGATATTATAATGCACAATTTTCTAACCTGAATTAGTTTTGATGTGTTTGCAACACACTGCAGTGCATTACTGCTACAAAGCTGATTTCGTCATCCCATGTTATCAGTCTGCTCCTTAGGGGTTTTCCTCTATTAATCTGTAAGTGCTGGGCCTTACGTCCATGATGTTTACTTTTATTGTTAAGTGATTAGTGTTCTAGCGGGTGAAAAATACAGTGGCACCTAACCATATTAAAAGTTAGATAACTACTAACATAGCCAAAAGAGTTATAAAAATATTGCCACATAAATTGTGAATTTAAATCCCTAAGACTCATATGAATCTTCCTCTCCAAAAAGATTCTAAAATTTTAATAAAATACTCTTTGTTTAATTCTTATATACTATGGAGAGAAGAAGAAATACCTGATGTAAAAGAACTTTAATCAAATTATATTTTTGAAAAATTGTCATTATAAAATGAATTAATTCCTAATTAAAAATTAAGGTGAATCTAGTAAAGTTTGCAAAAGCAAAAATCTATGTATATGCATACACATCGACACACATATGGAACAGGAACTCTACCAAAATTTTTACTTGATTAAAAAGAGAATGAACACAGAAATATAAACATAAAATAATTGTAGCACCAATACTTTTATTTCAGTAAAAATTTAAAATTCCCTAGTGGTTTCAGATGTTTTTCTTTCTCCTTTGAGTGAGTAAACAGTAAATAGAAAGATTATGTTTCTACCATTTCTCTTGTATAGTGGCATCCTGAAAGGCCCGACTTATATTCACAAGTATTCCTGAAGATTGTTCTCTTTGGGAAGTTCTGAGGTACACTTTGAGAGTCTCATACATTTATTCAAGAGATACTCATTGTATACTTACTTTGAATCAGGAAAGATAACACACTCAGTATTCACTCCGAATATTCCTCTCTTTCCTATGCTTTTACATTTCTTCTTACTTTCTTGTTCTAAGTAACTTGATGTACTTTTTACCTAAAGCCTATTCTATTAGAATATATTATGACCAGATTGTGTGCCTCCCCAAATCATATGCTTACCCTTAAAGTGACTGTATTTGGATACAGGGCTTTTAGGTGGTTAAATGAGGCCATAAAGGTTGGGTCTTAATATGTCAGGATTGATGATGCTATAAGAAGAGAGATACCAGAGGGTATCATTCTCTCTCTACACACACACACACACACACACACACGCACATGCACAAGCACACGCACATGCACACACACATGCTCATGCAGAGCAAAACATTTGAAACTACAGCAAGAAAGTAGCCATTTAGAAGCTAGGACAAAAACCTCACCAAAAATCAGTCCTAATAGCACCTTTTTATGGCAGCAACAGCAGATCGATACAGATGAATACACATGTATGTATACAAGTGATAAGGGGCTGGGGATTTAGCTCAGTGGCCCAGTACCTGCCTGGCAAGTGTAAGGTCATGAGTTTGCTTTCTGGTACCAGAAAAAAACAAACAACAAAAAAAAAGTGATAAAGTTATTTTTAAAAGCAAATAGAAAATTAGATCAAGGCAACAGACTGGATGTTGTAAATCCCTAGAAATGAAAGTAGAGATATTTTTTAAAAATCTGCAATACTGGAAAATGAAACGTTTTTACAAGGGAACCAGGAAATCTGAGAAATTTCTGATAGAAAGCGTATTGCTATGTATTAACTCATTTAATGCTTACACATTGTGAAGTGCTCAGAAGCATGTTTTTTGTTGTTATCACTAAAGAAATTCACTACTAAATACACTTACCAGAGAGGTTTGGTGCAAATGGAGGGGTCCCTGGGAGTATTCTCCCCCAGAGGGAGTGGAGACAGGGGCCAGAAGGGACCATGGCCAACCACACTCAGGGTTGTAAAGTGGGTTGCCCTTCTTCCCTCCAAACTCCTAAGGAGTGGCTGGAACCCTAGACAACTGCCTCTAGGGAGTGAAAAAAGGATTTTGTTGGGAGAGGCAGAATTTTATCTCATGTAAAAGTTAGAAATCAGAAAAAATGGAGGACTGAATATCCAGACAATGAGTTACTGTTAAATGCCTCTTGGCAATGTTTTGTCTCACAACCACTGTAGAAAGAATACAATGAATAGAACAACATCTACAGCAAAAGCATACTAGGTAGTGGTGTGAGGTAGAGAGACTGAGTAGGAAGGGTTTCTGTGAGAACGATCTTTTCCAAGTATATGCAATAAATAGGGGCCATGGCTCATAGGGAATTAAAGCCCCCTAAAAAATTTAAGTCAGTTTGTTTTTATTATTATCATGTGCCAATAGTTCTTAACAATGTTCATAAGATCCTCAACCTCCAAGTACAGTCTCTTGTATTCTGCTGATCTGTACAAGTTATGGGGAATTTCAATTTCAAAGCTGATTATATAAGCCAAAATTTTCAATACTGTGAAAACCAATAAAGAAAATGAAGAAAAACTACTACCCAAGGAAATAAAATTAACCAAATGGACAATAATTTTAAGAAAGAAAAATATCCTCATATATATAAGATAAGATGTGCTTTACATGAATTGGGATTGATTATTATAGAAGATAATCAACTGATATTTGGAGATAGAAAATTTGTCTACTTGAGAAATGAAATATAAAACAATAATAAAAACAAAACAAAATATGGGATTAGTTAATTTGCAGAGTGGACACAGCTAAAGAGAGAATTAGTGAGCTGAAGAGTTCTATCTGCAAAAAGCACAGAAAGACAATAGGTGTAAAGTATGTTAGAAAAGATAAGAAAGGAAAGATGAGAAAATGGTAAGAAAGGCATAGAAAATAGATCTGGAAGTCCTAATACTTTTCTAAGTTCCCAAAGGACAGAATATAGGAACATAAACAGATAAATTAGTCAAAGACATCACAGAAAATGTTATTCAGTGTTGAAAATTGCACAAGTTTCCAGATTAAACGAGGTGATAGAGGTGATAAGAGACATTCTAAACCAGTACATTGTCATCAATTTCAGAACACTAAAAGTAAAGATAAAAATCCTAAAATCTCCCAGAGGTTGAAAGGAACAATACACTCACAAACAAAATTAGCTCTGTTTCAGATTTCTCACTGACAATATTGGGTACTAAAGCTAATGAAACAGTTGCTCTAATTTGTAAGAATGAATGAATTTTCCTTGAAGTTCATGCTGCCAACATCCTGTATAAGATCATCCCTACTTTGCTCAGGGAGAATAGCTTTCAAGCACAGCTCTCTTGCTCAGCATGCAGCAAATTCAGTTTTTGTGTCAGCTATTAAATGGTGGTCTTCTTCTTTGACACCAAGAAAATAATTAAAAAATTAAAAGGCCTAAAAAGAGAATGATGCAGAGGAATATGTTGGAATTTTTGTCAGTGTAAATGAAGACCTCTGGGAAAAGCCATACTGGGAAACTCTTGCATGAGGAAGAGGGATGTGCTATATTTGTATGTGAGGCTGTGGATATACTCACCAAAACTATCCATCTTCAGTGAGTACCTGCTTTAACCACTAATCCATGTGCAGATGGACTTATTATATGGGAGGGGAAAAACCTACTGAAAAAGTGAGGCACGGTTTTGTGCCACTAGGTAAGGTACAGTAATTATAGGGTGGACATGGTGGTACACACCTGTAATTGCAGCTACTCAGGAGGCTGATGCAAGAGGTTTGTAAGTTCAAGGTCAGCCAGGACAACTTAGCAAGTCCCTGTCTCAACCTCAAAAATAAAAAGGGCTGGTTATGTAGCTTAGTGGTAGAATACAGTACTTGCCTAGTATGTGGCGAGGCACTGGGTTCAATCCCCTATCACAAGAACAAAAAGGCACAGTAATTCTAATCACACCTAAAACACTGTGAACGGATATACTGCACTCTGACCCTCCTTATTCCATTATGAATAAATTGGAGAGAGACAGGGGATAGAGGCTAGGCAGATTTGAGTAGGAGTGTGGAACTACTTCAACTGCCCCAACCAGATAGTAGCTAGAGGTAGATTTGCCTTTTCCTTGACAGTAGCGTAGATGGCTGGGGTCTGGAGATGGAAGCAGGAGTTCAAGATGCAGAAACCTGCTTCATTCACAGGCCTGTGTATGGAGAGGGCCAGCAGGGATGTGTTCCACTCAGAGCAATTCAATACTCTACATGCAGATGAAGTTGATTTGTAGAAAGGGGGAAACCAAGAGTGCCTGCATCAATGAATCCAGCTTGCACGGGAGTCTCAAAGAAGCCAGAAATGGCGCTGACGGAAATCACAGCAGGGATGCTTATAGTCAGACACGTGGACGAGCTCATGATTTTGCACATTGGGGTACGGGGTGGCAGGAGAAAAGTTTAAACTTTGGTAGCCTGTGTGTGGCTATGGAGCCTTGGAGAACCAGCTGCCGGCCCGTGACCATCTAGAAATTAGGAGGGTAAATGTGAGGCTGGGAAAAGTTCTTGTGTTGGATTTTCTTTACATTTGAGTGAATAGCAAATAGAAGTATATTGGATACTTCCTTGGCAGGAAAATACTTGCACAGCTTTGTTTCTATGAAAACATAGAGAGATGTCAGTTATACGTCAGGTAAACAGCAGCACCTAATAAAGACAAAAATGCAGAAGGAATATTCAGTTTGATATTGAAGTAAGGGACAGAGCAGCACATATATTGAAGGGATACTGTGAGTACCAAACTAATGGCCGCATCTTTCCCTTATTCTAAATAAAGAAGATAAATAAATCTAAATAAATAAAGAACTCACTGTAAGAGAAAAGGCGCTTATATGAACCGCAAGACTCAGACTACACATTTTGAAAAAGGTGGCTGGGCATGACTATTAAATGAAAAGATGAAGTGTTTAACTTTCACTGGAAGTAGGTTAATAAAGAGCAAAATGAAATTAATTTCTGATAACTGCTGAAACTTATGGAGTGAACTGCAATGATAGGCTGGTTCTGTAATGAAACTTTCCTTAAGATGTTGGAGGCTGGTACTAATCTTTTTTCAGTTAGTAATTATATTTTGTGAAGAAATCTGTACCAGCTGGGTCACTGCCTTAGTCTTGATTGTTGTCAGTTATCTTCTGCTGAGGATGGACCTGCAGGACATTTATGCCACCATTAAAAAGCCACCAACTGATTTTTTTTACAAAAATAATTCAAAGAAGGAAAGATAGTCTTTTCAAAAAAGTGCTGGTGCAATTGGACTTTCATAGGCAAAAGAGTGAATTCCAACTGAAATCTCATATTTCATACACAAATTAACTTAAAATGGATCACAGACTTACTGGCTTTGTGAAAGATTCTATTAAGAGGATAAAAGACAAACTTCAGACTTGGAGAAAACATTTGCAAACTACATATCTGACAAGTATCTAGAAGGCATTAAAGAATTTTCAAAATTCAACAGTCAAATAAAATAAAATACAATAATCTCATCATAAAGGGAGTAAAATGCATGAACAGATACTTCACATAAGAAGGTACACAGATGGCAAATAAGCACATGAAAGGATATTCAGCATCATTAGCTATTAGGAAACTCAGATTAAAAGAACAATGACATATCACTACAGGCTCTTCCGATTGGCTAAAATAAAACATAGTATCAATGCCAAATACTGACAAGTCTGTGAAGAATCTGGATCACTTTGGCATTGCTGGATGAAGTGTAGAATACTACAGCTACTACATTTTGGCAATATATATATGTGATT